>NC_138770.1:97114698-97447198 GCF_965119305.1 Pelophylax lessonae
GGGACCTTGATGTAAGGTGGGACTCTGATGGGGACTGTGATGTAAGGTGGGACTCTGATGGGGACTTTGATGTAAGGTGGGACTCTGATGGGGACCTCAATGTAAGGTGGGACTCTGATGGGGACCTTGATGTAAGGTGCGACTCTCATAGGGACCTTGATGTAAAGTGGGACTCTGATGGGGACCCCGATGTAAGGTTCGACTCTGATAGGGACCTTGATGTAAGGTGGGACTCTGATGGGGACCCCGATGTAAGGTGCTAATCTGATAGGGCCCCCAATGTAGGGGGGATCAGTACTGGGACAGGGTCATCCAGCACCCAAGGCAAGGATGCAGAATTGCACCCCCTCCCCCACTAATACATGATGTAGAATGGGTGTATCATCCTGCGTCCATTTTTTGCCCCCTTTGCCTCAGTGCGCCCAGGGCAACTGTCCCTCCTCAAAAAGGCAAGGGGATTTCCAGTCACTACTTACCAACCAGCCAGCCCCCAACCTGTTTGGGGCTGGCTGGTTGGTAAGTAGTGACTGGAAATCCCCTTTCTTTTTTCATCTGTCTTACTGTTAAGACCGGTTCTAGGTGGAGGAGGTGACCACTTTTTGCAACTTTCCCTCCTGTCCGCCCCTTGTCCCGGCCCTGGGGTGGGACTATGTCCTGTTTGTGTGGGACTATGTCCTGTTTGTGTGGGACTATGTCCTGTATTGTGGGACTATGTCCTGTATGTGTTATAGCTCTTTTATATAAAGCAGATGGTGATTTAGGCTTTCTGTGTGTTGGGACTGTGAAGTGACTGCTCAGGGTAGAGTTTATATGTTGCTGTTTATTGGTATATGAGCAGACAGATTATACTGTAACTATCTCTCTAGGTGAATGATCTATAGAGTTTATTGATGTGTAATACTTTATAGCTCTACAATACTACTATGATGGCCAATCCAGTCTTAACTTTCATTTTCTAGAAGGATAGATTTAGATATGCACCTTACTTTCTGTTTCGCACTGGGATCACGCTGCGGGGGCTACTGACAGGCGATCAGGAAGCGCTGCGACACCTCATTGCCTCTTTAACCTCATTTTTGCCAACAGCAATAGCGACCGTGTGCATGACATTTGTGGGGCGTTTGCAGCACTTGCTCATTGGCTTGCAAATGTAGCGTTCGGCGGCTTGCCGCCCTCCAATCGCTTTAAGCTGACTTGCAGTTGCAGCATGTAACACCTTGGTCTGCTGCCTACTGCATCTTAACCACTTCTGGACCGGAAGGATTTTCCCCCTTAATGACCAGGCCATTTTTTGTGATTCGACACTGCAGCAATTTAACAGGAAAATTGCGTGGTCGTGCGACGCTGTACCCAAATAAAATTGATGTCCTTTTTTTCCCCACAAACAGAGCTTTCTTTTGGTGGTATTTGATCACCTCTGCGGTTTTTAGATTTTGCGCTTTAAACAAAAAAAGAGCGACAATTTTGAAAAAAAAAAAACACAATATTTTTTATTTTCTGCTATAAAACATTTCCAATACAACAAATGTAAAAAATATAATTTTTATTATCAGTTTAGGCCAATTTGTATTCTGCTACATATTTTTGGTAAAAAAAAAATCACAAAAAGCGTATTTTAATTGGTTTGCGCAAAAGTTATAGCGTTTACAAACTACGGGATAGATTTTTGGACTTTTCATAAATTTTTTGTTTTTATTAGTAATGGCGTCGATCAGCGGTTTTTAACGGGACTGCGACATTGCGGGTGACAGATCGGGCCCCTAACTGACATATTTAATACTTTTTGGGGACCAGTGACATTAATAAAGTAATAAGTGCTAAATAATATGCACTATTACTGTATAAATTACACTGGCAGGTAAGGGGTTAATACTGGGGGTGATTAAATGGTTAAATGTATGCCTATTTGTGCTTACTGACTGGGGGGGGGGGGGGGTTCTGTGACAGGCACACAAAGATTGGAGTTTCAGCTTAGCTGAGACACACAATCTCACTGTGCCTGTGTGACAGAAGAGCCACCTGCTTTGTTTACATAGAGAGGCGGCTCTCCTGTCAGTTTCTGTGAAGATCGACGATCGAGCCAGATCCTCCCGTGGTCTGGCTCCTGCTGTGTCTAATCATAGTGTGAGCTCGGCTCCGGTGGCACAAGACCGCGTGCACATAATTATGTAGATCTACGTGATTATGTGCAGCCGAGCCGACCTGCCGCAGTAAATCTGTGTGGGGCGTTCGGCAAGTGGTTAAAGCGAAACACTTTGAACATTTTTAGAGGCACCCAGATCTGTAAATATAACCAATATAATATGTTCCAAATTAAAATTATTAGACTTGCATGCTTGTTAAGAGCCTGATTGGTGCTGATTGGCCAGAGGGGGAGCCAATCAGCAGGTCCAGCGGATGCGATGTCCGCCGGCCACCCCCGATTGCTCCCCATAGAGACAGAACGATGGTCTACCTATGTAAACAAGGCAGACCGCTGTTCTGTTACAGATGAACACAGGGATCCTGTCTTCCTGCTATTCAGGAACACAGATCTCTGTGTTTATCCAGGGATTTAATCCCCCACACAGTTAGAAAGCACCCCCTAGGGACACACTTAACCCTTTGATCGCCCCTGGTGTTAACCCCTTCTCTGCCAGTGTTATTAGTACAGTAACAGTGCATATTTTTTAGCACTGATTACTGTAGTAATGTCACTGGTCTCCTTGAAAATGTCAGTTAGGTGTCCGATCTGTCCTCCGCAATGTCGCAGTCCTGCTAAAAATCGCGGATCACCGCCATTACTAGTAAAAAAAAAAAAAAATGCCATAAATCTATTCCCTAGTTTGTAGATGCGATAACTTTTGCGCAAACCAATCAATTTACACTTATTGGGAATTTTTCTTTAGCAAAAATATGTGACAAAATACATATTGCCCTAAAATGATGAAAAAATTATTATTTTTAAATTTTTTTTTTATTGGCTGTTTTTTTTTTTTTTTTAGCAGAAAGTAAAAAATAATGTTTTTTTTTTTTTTTTAAGAATTGTTGCTATTTTTTTGTTTATAGCGCAAAAAATAAAGACCGCAGAGGTCATCAAATACCATCATAAGGCCCCGTTCACACTGGGGCGACGCTACTTGCCGGGGCGACCTCATAGGTCGCGGCGCGCTGCTCGCACCGCGACCTCGGAGCGGCCGGCACGGACTTCATAACATTGAAGTCTATGCTGGTCGCTCCGGGTCACCCCCAAAGAAGCTCCGGACCCTTTTTCTAAGTCGGAGCGACTTGTGTCGCTCCTATTAGAACGGGTCCGCAGCTTCTCTATGGAAGGCGACCTATGGCGACCTGTCAGGCGACTAGGTCACCTGACAGGTCGCCCCAGTGTGAACGGGGACTAAGAAAGCTCTATTTGTGGGAAAAGGACATACATTGTATTTGGGTACAGTGTCGCAGGGCCACGCAATTGTCAGTTAAAGTAACGCAGTGCCGTATCACAAAAACATAGCCTGGTCATTAAGGGGGTAAAACCTTCCGGTCCAGAAGTGGTTAATATGGTGTATTGGTACTAAGAGAGGGAGGGGCTGTGTCACTTCTGTGTTCTGCAATCTATGTAATCTCATCTCTCCTGCTTTTCAGCAGTTTGTTTACATGGTATTTATAGTGTCAACAATTTGCTCAGCACTTTTCAATACTGTACATTCACATCAGTCCTTGCCCTCAGGAGCTTACAATCTAAGCATCAGGGCCGCTGATAAGGCAGTACTGCCAGCCCTCCTGTACCGGGCCCGGGCACTATGAGTTCAAAAGGGGGGCCCAGGCACCTGCTGAGCAGGAGGGCCAGCTGTACTGTTTTATTGCAGCCACCAATCCTCTTCTCTTCTCCTGCAAGGGGATTGGTCCTAGCACATGCGCCCCTTACATCTGCTGTCTGGGGCCCCAGACCCTTTCCCCCGCAGCACTTCTGGCTTCCTTCTGCTCCTTTCCCACCGGCAGCTACTGCGAGCACAAAGGGAGATGTTATACGATAGAGAGTAGGGGAAGGGACCAGTACATATGTAATTTACTGGCCCCTTCCTTTCCTGAATGAACACAGTGAGGGATCGGTATGATGCTGTGTTCATTCATCATGAAAGCATAGTAAACTGTACTTACTATGCTTCTGTTTGTGAATGAGCAGGAATCCTCAGAGTGTTTTCTATTCATTCATCTGTGCTGCTGAGGTTACAAAGAAAGGCACTGATAAATCAATGTCCTCTGTCACCTTTGACTGGGAAGAGAGGGCCCCGGCAGGCAGGCTGTATGGGACCCCGTGATTTATAACACCAGCCCTGTCTGGCATGTATACATACACATACTAGGGACAATTTAGACCCAAGCCAATTACCTCTTTGGAGCACGGGAGGAAGTCGAAGAACTGAGCAAACCCCATGCAGATAGTGTCCTAGGCAGGATGCAAGCCCAAGACCCCAGTGCTGCATTGCAGGAATGCTAATCAATCACTAAACAATCATATTTTCTGCTGGGAGCTCGCTATTCGCTGACTACAGAAAAGCACATATGGAACAGCAAATCAGCAGCAGTACTACGAATGCACAAAATGACAGGTTAACTTTAAGTGTCGTCTTTAAGCTGAACTCCAGTTGGAACCAGTAACACTCCCATGTAATAGCATCCCTTTACCTTAGTTGAATTTGTCTAAATCTTTCAATCAGTACAGAAGCTATGAAATAAATGTTCTTCAAAGATGTGCTGCATAGGGCTAACCCCCTGCAGAATCTGGTCTGTTAGATTAGTGGCTGCCATGCTTTCTTTGATCGGGCCCACTGGTCTTGTCATTGCCCCTATATAGTCTTTGCAGAGCAACCCTATATATTTACATCAATGGTGCCTGCAGTGAGAATACCCAATCAGGTACGACCCCTGGTCTTTCCTCACCTATCCATGCCTGCTGCACTTTATTAAGTAGGTGTGCATAGCACTGGAAAGATGCGAGTAGAGGTGAATTGGAATGTGTTTTCCTCATCTGAGCTTAGTTTGTGGTAGAGGTAAGGACTCAGTTCTGGACCTAGGCTTCTGCCCATCTGATTACAATAGTTTGACCACGCAAAACATTTTGGGTGTTTGGTTTGAAGTGCCTATTCCAGGTTTCCACCTCATTTGAAATTCATTTAAAATGTTTTAGTTATTAGGAAGAACAGATAAATCCAACTTGTTTCAGGGAAAAGGATTCCCCTTCTTCAGGGCTTGAAAAATGGTCGGTGATACAATAGAGATTAAATCACCGTATATACTCGAGTATAAACTGACCCGAATATAAGCCGAGGCACCTAATTTTACCACAAAAAACTGGGAAAACATATTGACTCGAGGATAAGCCTAGGGTGGGAAATGCAGCAGCTACTTGACCCAACTGGACCACCACAAGACCAAAAACAGGGGCTGCAGGCATGGTGTAGGGGATGTGGACATGGTACAGGAGATTTAGGGCTGTGGGCATGGTACAGGAGATGGTACAGGAGATGGTTCAAGCATAGTACAGGAGATGGTACAGGCATGGCACAGGAGATGGTACAGGCATGGCACAGATGGTACAGGCATGGCACAGGAGATGGTTCAGGCATGGCACAGATGTTACAGGCATGGCACAGGAGATGGTAAAGGCATGGCACAGGAGATGGTACAGGCATGGCACAGATGGTACAGGCATGGCACAGGAGATGGTACAGGCATGGCACAGATATGGCACGGATGGTACAGGCATGGTACCAGAGATGCAGTGCTGCGGGCATGGTACAGGAGAATCTCCTGTACCATGCCCGCAGCACTGCATCTCCTGAGGAGATGCCTGTACCTGAGGAGATTCAGAGGCTGTGGAGGAGTCTCACTTACCCTTCCACTTTACATTTAAAAATGGGGCCGTCCGGCGCCAACACATCACTGCGCATGCGCCATTTGCCCGGGAATAGCTGAACGTGTACGGGCTTTCCCGAGCGGTGGCAGCGCATGCACACTGACTGGGGAAAAGGTAAGTGAGACCGTGACTCGAGTATAAGCAGAAAAAGTCGGCTTCTACTCGAGTATATACGGTATATAAAGACTTTACTAATGAAGTAGCGCAACCCATGAAACCAATATATAATAAACACATAAATCCAAGGAAAGCCCACACAATTATTGTGATATAAGCAAGTCCACAAAATTTTTTGTGGTTCCAACCACCGGTGGCATTGACGTATCCTCTTATCTTCTCATGTATCACCCGTGCACAGCATGCAATTCACCTACCATGAACTTTTTATGCTCACCTTCAATATTTGACCCCAAATCAGAGGCGTAACTAGAACCTTCAGGGCCCCGATGCAAGAAACCATGAAGGGCCCCCCAGACCCCTGGCCGGGGCCCTTCCATTCAAGCCCGGGGCTCTTCCCACTAATCCTGGGGCTCTTTAATCTCATTGCATGGCCTTTTATTATGGTCCCGCATCAGGATCCTTTCACAAGTTCTGCAGTGGGCCCCCTTCCTGCAATCTTGGGGCCTCCCCACAGTGGTGAAATGCCAGGGCCCGGTCGCAAGTGTGACCTTTGAGATCCTAGAAGTTCACCCACTGGTTTGCTACCGGGCCCCCTGGAGCATGGGGCCCGGTAGCGATTGCAACCCCTGCAACCCCTGTAGTTACGCCCCTGCCCCAAATATAAATTAAGGTCACTAGCGTTTTTGGCCCTTCACCAATAGAAAGAGGTACTGACGTCATAAAAAGCCAGGAGGTAATGCAAGTACCCCTTCCTTACCCCACTCCTGAAGGCAGCAATCGAAACACAAGTTGCTTAGCAGGTTTTGACCCAGCCCCTCTGTTCTGAGCAGAGATGTATAGTAACTAAATAGAACTACTTCACTATTAAGTACCGAAATGCGGTATCTGTACTTTCCTAGAGTAGAATTTGTTTCTCCTACTTCCACTTTTACTTCACTACATTTGTTCGATGATTTCAATACTTCTAATCCGATATTTTTTTTTTTTTTTTTTGTGCTGCATAGTTACTCGTTACAATTATAAAAATTACCACTGCCAGAACAGTAGATGGCAGGTTTCATGAAGCTCAAAAAAATGTGTATAATGTCATGTGTACTTTTGACTTTTGACTTCTTTTGACTTCTTTCTTTAATAACTTTAACTTTAATAAACTTTTGACTTCTTTCTTTAATAACTACATAACACAGTACTGGTACTTTTACTTTCAGTACTTGAGTAGCAATTTTTTTTTAAAAAAACTACTGGTACTTTTACTTTCAGTACTTGAGTAGCAAACTTTTTTAAAAAAAACTACTTGCAATACTTAAGTATAAAAAATGTTGAATACTTTAGTACTTCTACTCAAGTCACTTTTTGATAGAGCACTTCCACTTCTACTCAAGTCACTTTTTGATCGAGCAATTGTACTTTTACTCAAGTATGGGTTTTGAGTACTTTATACAACTCTGGACTTCTGAGAACACCATATTTGAAACTGAGATAATATATTTAAACTGGGGACCAAATCAATGACCCTTGGCACTTGGAACAACCTCCTAAAACTCAGGGACTGTCTCAAGGAACCAGGGACATCTGGTCACACCACTTTGAACACATTTCAAGCAAGATAAAAGTTTGTACTAGGGGCTCCTAACCACACTCCGTCTTGCTGCACTTGGCAGGTTGCAGTGTGGTTAGGAGCCCCTAGAACAAACTTCTATCTTGCTTGAAATTACCATCTTCCAGATCCCTCCTGTTCGTGGCTGGAAACAACAGCAGTATAAGGGGAGAAGTGATGAGGTAACAGCTACATCTTAAAACAGTTTCCTTGCACAGGTTATAAGTTATGCAAAAATATATTACTTGAACTAGAAGGTTAAAACTGAGAGCATCTGAGGGTTTAGCTTTAAATTCAATGGGAATGCATTTTATATTACTTGTCAACTAATCGTCGTTTTCAGGCATATTTGTTACAATGTAACATATTGAAATGAACCTCAATGACTCTGTTAAATTGTAACGATACAAATTTGAGGCTTATCTCTAAACAGCCCCTGAAGGAATTCAGGGTATTTTTTTCCACCCTGGAGGTGGGATGGGCTCTCCATTTATGAGCTGATTTCTCACCAAGCCTGGGATAATAGTCAACTTTACAACAGGCCCCTGTGTTCTTGGGAGGGTATTGAAATGTTAATGGGCATGGTGCGTTCTCTATAGAACTGAGTTGCAGAAGAGGGCTTAGTGTTTAGCCCTGGGGATATGGACAATAATAAGACCAATCATAATCAGATTCCTCTTCCACAGGGCTGAAACATTTAATGGTGCTATGAATACATACAGCATTCCGGATGGCCCATGAGGCCTTTTGTATCTATAGCCCTAGAAGACCCCACTAGAGTGTAAACGTGTTTCTCCCAGAGCGGTGATGGAGGGAGTGAAGAAATCCCAGCTGTGCGGGGAGACTTTTTTGACAATTGCATCCTCTGTCTGATGTATGTGAGAGTCTACTTGATTGCCTAATGAGGAAGATTTATGTAAAAACTTGATTCAGTGCCAATGGCTAGATAGAAAAACGAAATACATATAAGGCAGCTGTTTTACCTGACAATGGTCAATCCAGTCATGGGATTTACAGAACTCTTCCACACAGCACAGCCCTGTCTGGTTGGGCAGGAGACCTGATTTTAAATTGCACTTACAGGTTTGTCCCTCCATGCGCTCCTGCTATGTTTCCTGGCCTCTGCATGGCCATAAGCTGGCAGGTAGAGGGGAGAGAGATCAGTGATTCTGCTAATGACCACTTCCGGGTCCTGGTGCCATACTGGCTAGGGAAAAAGCTAATGGATGCAATCAGCACTCTAGTCACTTCATTGGAGGATAGGTGAGATATCAGGGGGATTTTAGACCCACTTGATGACCGACCCATAGTAAAAATACATCATATGTTTGACATTAATTACTAAGGTTATGGAAGCAACTAGCTGCCATAACCCTGGTATTATTTTTACTATGGCTAGATAAAAGTGGTCCCGCGGGCAAGTTCGCAATGGGATCACTTTTAAATATGGTGTGGGGGGGGGGGGGTTCCCTGCCCCACCCCCTGCCCCACCCCCGCCGGGGTTCTCCACCCCACCACTTCCCGGTTGTTCCCCGGCTTACTTAACAGATTGGTGAAGCCCAGGAGCGTCCTGATGCTGGCGGGAGCTGGGTAGACATATACATGACAAAACAAGTTGTTTTATTTCATTTAGATTTGTTAATCTAGTTTTTTAGTTTAGTAAAATTTGGTTGATTTATTCAATTTGTATTCATGATTCATATTTAGAATTCGTATTCGAGATTCGTTTTCAGAATTCATATTCAGAATTCATTCCATGTTTTTTCGAATTTTCTTCGAATTTACAGATTTTTTTCTCGATTCGAAGCGTTCGAATCGATAAATTCCGAATCAGTTGAATCTAAAATATTTGATTTTTTTTCGTTTCGAATGCAGCAGCCGAGTAACCAAACATCTGATTGTTATTTATACACATTGATCTCTTTTGTATTAATAATACATTTATTCAAAATATGCAAAGTGTTCTAATTAAAGAGGAGTTCCGGCCACAAAATCGACATAATCGATTTTATGCCATCCGCTTGCTTTTGGTCACCTGAAAAAGAAATTGATAGTTACGATTTTTTTTTTTTTTTGTTTACTTACCTTGTTATTGAAGAAAAATATACTCACCTTTCTTGAACTTCCTCCCTCCGTCACTTCCTCTTTGCATTGATTCCTGGGAGCTGAACGTCATCGCTACCAGGAATCAATGCGCCTGCACCGGCCCCGCTCGTCACTTCCGGTGAGGGGGCTCATTCCCTGCTAAACAGCTTCTGGGCATGCCCAGAAGCTGTGGAGGGATGATGCGCCCGCCCCGGAAGTGACGAGCGGAGCCGGTGCAGGCGCATTCTGGGAGAAGAGGACACGGAAGAGGACGCAGAAGATTACGCGCTGGCTTCAGCTGCCCACATCCGAGATGGCAACGCTAGAGAAGAAATTTTCAAGGTAAGTATTTCTTCTAAAAGGTAAGAGCGACCCGGGACAGTACAGAGGCTATCCATTGTGGAATGTATTAGCCCTGACTGTCCCGGGGGTATTTTTATTGAAAAAACATTTTCGTGGCCGGAACTCCGCTTTAATAAAAGTAGTATCTTACTTTTAACATTTTACTATGTACAATATTGTGCAGATGTTTTAGCCAGCAAAGAAAAAATTATGTCAAGTAAAAATGTTTTTAAATATTTATATTTTACTGGTTTCTTTTTATCAATTTTACACTTGCAAAGAGAACGAACAAAAGAATAATCTTCATCAAATGATTACAATGACTCTTTAAATCACCTTTGGCTTAAGAAAAACAACATTATTTTGAAATGGTACTCTAAGCCCCGTTTCACACTAGGGTGACCTGTGAGGCGACCTGGTCGCCTCACAGGTCGCCGCAGGTCGCCTCCCATAGGGAAGCTACAGGACCCGTTCTAATAGGAGTGACACAAGTCGCTCCGACCTAGAAAAAGGGTCCGGAGCTTCTTTGGGGCGACCAGGAGGCGACCGCCATAGACTTCAATGTTATGAAGTCTGTGGCGGCCGCTCCGAGGTCACGGCGCGCTGCTCGCACCGCGATCTCGGAGGTCGCCCCTGAAAGTAGCGTCGCGCCAGTGTGAACCGGCGCTAATACACACACAGTCTTTGATTTCAACAATATGTTTACAGTTCAAATTCAAATGGAATTCGATGTAAAATTCAAATCCCATTTCAACTCGGTTTTCGAAAATACGGATAATTTTAATTTTGTTTTTTGGAAAATTCGGTAAAATTAGTTTGTACTGTAATTCGGAGATTCTGATTCATCCAAATCTCCAAATAATGAAAAATGTGTTCAAATATTTATTTGTAATGAACCGCACATGTCTAGAGCTGGGTATGGAGAAGAGTGGAGCCAAGATGGCCACTCATCTCTATGCCCTTGGAGGACTGGAGCAAAATCTGACACCATAGTAAATCTTTTTTTTTTTTTAAAGAAAAAGTTCAAGTTCAGTTTTTTTTATCGGTAAATGAGAGATTGGGGGTCTTTTTGACCCCAGATCTCTCAATTAAGAGGACCTGTCATCCTTATTTCTATTACAAGGGGCGTTTACATTCCTTATAGAAGGAATAAAAGTGATCAAAACATAAATAAATAAAGGGAAAGTGTAAAAATAAAAAATGAAAAGTAAAATAGATAAGAAAAAAAATGTAAAGCGCCCCATCCCTCCATGCTTTTCGGCAGAAGTCAAGGCATATGTAAGTAATGTAAGTATAAGTAAAAGGTGTTCAAACCACACATGACATATCGCCACAAACGTTAGAGCAAGAGAAATAATTTCAGTGCAAGACCTCCTCTGTAACTCTAAATAGATAACCTGTTAAAAAGTGTCGCCTGTGGATTTTTTTAAGTACCATAATTTGTCGCCATTCCATAAGCGTGCGCAATTTTAAAGCATGACATGTTGGGTATCTACAGCTTTTACTTGGCATAACATTATCTTTCACATTATACAAAAAATTGGGGTAAATATTGTGTTATTGTGCTTTGTTTATTTTAATTCATTAAGGCTACATTCACACCTGAGCGTAGCAGTTTGCGCGTTTTTTACCGCGATTTTACCACGATTTTTACCGCGATTTACAGGCGTTTTTACAGGCGTTTTTTGTGCAGGCGTTTTTAGATTGAATAGAAACCAATGGAAAACGCCTGTAATCTGCCCAAAAAGAAGCTCATGTACTTTTTTGAGCGTTGGGCGTTTTGCTTACAGCGTCAAAACGCTCAGATGTGAACAGGGGCCATTGAAATGAATAGGATTTGTCTTGTTGGGCGTTTTGAGAGCTGATCCTAGAGCAGAAAAACTCCCCAAAAACGCCCCAAAACGCCTAGATGTGAACGGAGCCTAAAGTGTATTTTTTTCCAAACAAATTGCATTTGAAATACCACTGCACAAATGCTATGTGACATAAAAGATTGCAACGATTGCCATTTTATTCTCTAGGGATTGCTAAAAAAAAAAAAAAAAAGTATAAATGTTTACAATGGTAATATATGTTTGGGGGTTCTAAGTAATTTTCTAGGCTTGGTCTTCAATTGGTTAAAGAGAATCTATCACCCCAAAAAAATAGCAAACTTTGTGATGAAAAATAAAGTTTAGTGAAAAGAATAAAAAAAAGTGTAAAAAAAAATTAAAGGTCCACCAAAGCACTTAAAGGGTAACTTCACTTTCGTGGGGGAGAAAGAAAAGCAAATAAAAAAATAAAATAATATAGAGTATACAATTGTGACACAAATCATCTTGTAATTGAATGTTATTAAAAATCACCTTTCCTTTTCAATCTGCAACTGTTGTAATTTTCTGAAAATGCAATGCAATATGGCCACCTGGAGCTGTTCTGTACACAGAATGTATACTGACCACACCCCAGAAACATAATTTCCTGCTGTGTGATTGGCTCACCAATTTTCCCAGAAGTCTGCCTAAGATACAAGTCAGATTTCTGGCATCCCCTGCAACAAAAATATAATTTCTCTTACGTCCTCCGACAGTCGCCGCCTCTTCATATTCGTCACAATGGGGTAATTGACCTTTTCTCCGTAGGAGTAGCTAGGCAACAGAATATGTCAATTTTAAAGATTTTAACATATCCCACCCCCAGGGGGTGGTCCCCTCAGTCAATACCCTCCTACTTCCTGTATCCATACCTCAGTTTCATTGTCTAGCTTGTCAGGAGTAGCTGGATGTCTCTATGCTGGGGCATTTTGTCTCAGCCTTTCTCTTCTTTTTTGATTTTATTTGAGTTTTTTCTCTCTCTTTACTTAGCTGTTACTTTTGTCAGCGTTAGTTAGTTCTTCTGATGAAGAGGATCGTGCAGGCTGGATCTCGGGCTGGCCCCCCTGGTTGCAGGTTGTGGGCCAGTGGCTTCCCAGCCTGCCATCGAGCATTCAGTCAGGTATTTTTCCTGGCACATTGAACGACCCATCCCTGTTCGCTGCAGGGATGCTATGGTGAGGTGGCTACCTCACTGGACGCCATGCGGTTTCACACCGCAGTTCTACTGCGTCCTGGCTGCGGCTCTCCCTGTCCCATGTGCAGTGGCTTGATCGCTTGTGCGGGTTCCCCACGCCATTTAGGAGGTAAGTGTATATGTGTGGGGACCTGTCTGTTTGGGGGGTGTCAGTCTGGGACTGTGTAACCCTGCCTCTGTTCACACTGTTGGTCTCCCTTTCTGTCTTGGCTGCATTCTGTGGGCTGCAAGGAGGGGGGCTGTGCTGCACTGTTTCTGTGTCAGACTGTGTGCTGCTTTTTACTGTGTGACAGACTGTATGCTGCGGGGCATGATTGGATCGTGTTATGCATACATGCGGCGGCCGCTGCGGCGGTCCGCCATTGTTTTTTTATATACTGCACGTATACTGGTGTTTTCACTGTATGTGGGGAGCGGCATTTTCGGCGCCAAGCGCCGCCATTTTGGCGGCGATCGCTCCGGCCTCATGCTGGCACTGCAGGCGGCCATTTTCTTGTAGCCTTCCATAGGCTTTAATAGAGCGGCCTGTATTACATCACTTCCTTTTCCCTGGGCGCACCGATCGAGGCAGCAGCAGCAGCGGTGGTCTCTGCAGGTTTTTATCCTCTCTGTCCTGTAATCCTTGCCAGAGTTTGTATTTCTCCCTGTGGGGGTCGGCTTTGTGCTGGTGTGTGTGTGCGGGGGCTGCGCTCGCCGCGCTTTTAAAGGGGCAGTTAGCCTTTGTTCTTCTGAAAACTTTTGGGGGCATGGATTCTCAGGAAAGCAAATTTCCTCTCACTTTGGTGGGAAGCCAAGGGGCTGCTGTTTCCCCCCCAGGGGGTGATTTGGCTGCTGTTGTGGTTAACCTTGCTGCTCAGGTGCAAATGCTTGTGGCTGCTCAATCCAAAAAACGGCCCAGAGTTTCAATTTCCTCTGATTCAGAGGGTGATGGTGATGGGGCTGTTATGGCTGGGGTCTCCTTATCGGGGTCCCGTTCCTCCCTGGATCTTGTGGGGTCTCAAGTGGTGGCTGAGGTTGAAGGGGTTGATAATTCTCCCCCTGGCTCGTCTGAAGAGCTTGCACTCATGGATGAATTGGTTGCTTCTATCAAACAAACACTGCGTTTGCAGGATGAGCCATGTCCTCCCGCTGTCCTGGCCGCTTATGGGACGCAGCGGAGACGCAAATCGTCGCAGGTTTTTCCTTGCACTGAAGATTTTCAGCGCGCTGTTAGTGAACAATGGCGCAATATATGGAAACCTTTTGCTGTACCAAGCAGGTTCAAGCTGCGTTATCCTTTCACGCCCGCTACTGATGAACGTTGGTGTGTGCCACCTCCGGTGGATCACGCGGTGGCAGTTTTGAATAAGTCCTCTGCGATTCCTGCTGAGGATACCCCGGTGTTCCGGGATGCCACGGACAGGAGGCTGGAGTCTCTTGCCCGTCATACCTATTCGGTTACCGGTTCTATGCTGAAAGTTATTTTTGCTTCGCTCATGGCAGCTCAGGCGGTCACGAATTGGACGCAGGTACTTCGGCGCGTCCTGGTGGCTGACTCTGCCCCTCCGGCGACGCTGGCTATGGTGGATCAAATCCATCAGGGTGTCATGTATTTGTGTGATGCGGACTTGGATATAGTCCCGTTGGCTGCACGTGTGCACAGCGTGGCAGTGTTGTCACGCCGCCTAGTTTGGCTGAAGTGTTGGTCTGTGGATCAATCTTCGCGGAAAACCTTGGCTAATCTGCCCTATAACGGATCTCGCCTTTTTGGCGAATCCTTGGACACACTGATAAAAGGGATCACGGGTGGTAAGAGCACGCTTTTGCCTCAATCCCACAGGGCTAAGGTTGCTCCTGGTAAGAAGCATGCTTCTTTTCGGCCCTCTCAGGGGTCCTTTCGTGCCTTTCGGTCGCACTATAAGGGCAAAACCTTCAAAGGTCAAGGCTCCCAAAAGAAGCCGTGGACAGGTAAGCAGAAGTCCGGCCAGTCCAGATCCACTGCCCATAACACTGCGGCCTGAAGGGGCGCCCTCACCCAGTTCTGGGGTGGGGGGACGCTTGCTCGGTTTTCTTCAACCCTGGCTGGCCCGGGTTCGGGACAGGTGGGTTCAGGAAATCGTTCGATCTGGCTACAAGATCGAGTTTCTCTCTCAGCCGGAGAGCAGATTTTTTCCCTCAAATCTTCAACTGTCTCCGGAGCATTTGCGGGATCTGCACCTGGCGGTGCGGGACCTGCGAGCTCAGGGAGTGGTGGTTCCGGTGCCTCATTGGGACAGATTTCGGGGGTTCAATTCCAATCTGTTCACAGTGCCCAGGAAGGAGGGCAAGGTACGTCCGATTCTGGACTTAAAGGCTCTGAGCCGCTTTGTGCGGGTTCGCAAGTTCCGCATGGAATCCCTGCGATCGGTGGTGGCTGCCCTGGTTCCGGGGGAATTCATGGCCTCCATAGACTTGAAGGATGCGTACCTTCACATCCCGATTTTCAAGGGTCACCAGAGGTACCTTCGATTCGCAATTGCGGAGGATCATTACCAATTCGTGGCGCTACCTTTTGGTCTCGCTTCGGCTCCACGGGTGTTCACCAAGGTGCTTGCACCGGTTCTGGCTTTGTTGAGAGCCCAGGGCATCTCTGTCCTGGGGTATCTGGACGACATTCTGGTTCGGTCTGCAACCAGCCAGGGTCTGGTGAAGGACCTGTCCGTCACGCTGCAGACTCTGCAGGAGTTTGGTTGGACGTTAAACTTTCCAAAATCGACGCTGTGCCCGTCGGTTCGTCTACCCTACCTGGGTATGATTCTGGACTCGGTCCAGGCGAAGGTCTTCCTACCGGACGACAAACTCAGGACTCTTCAGGAAGAAGTCAGGTCCCTCAGGGACGTTCCGTGCTCGTCCATTCGGACGTGCATGCGCTGTTTGGGATTGATGGTCTCAGCTTTCGAGGCGATTCCCTTCGCCCAGTTTCACACGCGGGGTCTCCAAGCGGAGATCCTATCCAGGTGGGACGGGCGACCGCAATCTCTGGAACTCCAGATTTCGTTGAGTCATCGCACCAGAAGGGATCTTCTGTGGTGGCTCCAGTCCCCGACGGTGTCGGGGGGCAAGTCTTTTCGTCCTCTCTCATGGACGGTGGTCACCACAGATGCCAGTCTATCGGGCTGGGGTGGTGTTCTGGGCGTTCTGTCCGCCCAGGGAACTTGGTCGGAGGAGGAATCTTCCCTTGCGATCAACATTCTGGAATTGCGAACGATAAATCTCTGCCTTCGACGTTGGACGGACAGGCTGCAGGGCCGTCCAGTTCGGGTGCAGACGGACAATGCCACGGTGGTGGCCTACATCAACCACCAAGGGGGCACCAGGAGTGCCCAAGCGGCTCGGGAGGTGGCCGACATTCTGTCTTGGGCCGAGACACACGTCCCGGCGATAACGGCGGTTCACATTCTGGGGGTGGAGAACTGGCAGGCGGATTATCTGAGTCGCCAGGCCCTGGACCAGGGGGAATGGTCCCTCCACCCGGATGTCTTCCAGGTGTTGTGCGCGAAGTGGTGTCTTCCGGAGGTGGACCTGTTCGCGTCTCGTTTGAACAACAAGGTGAAAAGGTTCGTGGCAAGGACGCGCGATCCTCGGGCAGACGCGTCAGATGCGTTGGTAGCTCCGTGGCATCAGTACCGACTGATGTACGCGTTTCCGCCAATTCAACTGCTGTCCAGGTTCCGTGGCGTCTGCCTCTTCGAGAGGATCTCCTGTCTCAAGGACCGATATTCCATCCTGCTTTACAGTCGCTGGCTTTGACGGCCTGGCTGTTAAAACCGAGGTCCTGAAGGATAGGGGTCTCTCCCCTGAGGTCATTCACACTTTGATCAACGCGAGGAAGTCTTCCTCGGGGAAGGTCTATTACCGTACTTGGAAGGCCTATTTTGCCTGGTGTGAGTCCAGGGGGTATTCCCCTCGCACGTACTCGGTGTCTAGGGTGTTGTCCTTCCTTCAGACGGGTGTTGACCAGCGTTTGGCGCTGGCTACGATTAAGGGTCAGGTGTCTGCGTTGGCCGTTCTTTTTCAACGTCCTGTGGCATCTAACTCCTTGGTTAGCACTTTTGTTCAAGGGGTGCGACATCTAGTCCCTCTGAGGAGGGAACCTCTGCCTCCTTGGGACTTGAACCTTGTTCTGTCCGTGTTACAACATGCTCCTTTTGAACAGATCAGGAAGATCTCGTTGTCTATGTTGTCCAAGAAGGTCGCCTTTTTGGTGGCGATCACTTCGGCTCGCAGGGTGTCGGAGCTGGCAGCCTTGTCCTGCAGGTCTCCGTATCTGGTCGTTCACTTGGATAAGGTGGTCTTGCGACCTAACCCTTCTTTTCTTCCAAAGAGGATTTCGGACTTTCACCTCAATGAGGACATTGTCTTGCCTTCGCTCTGCGCGAAGCCTAAACATCCGAAGGAGGTGGATTTGCACTCCCTGGATGTTGTTCGGGCGATCAGGGTTTACCTGAAATCGACTGAATCTTTTCGCAAGTCGGATTCCTTATTTGTCCTTCCAGAGGGTCCTCGGAAGGGCATTGCGGCGTCGGCTTCTACCATCGCCAAATGGATCAGACAGACCATTGAACAGGCATATGCTTTGAAGGGGAAAGTTCCTCCTATGCCTGTGAAGGCGCACTCTACCAGATCTCTGAGTACGTCTTGGGCCTGTCATCATCGGGCTTCTGTGGCCCAGGTGTGTGAGGCGGCGACTTGGTCGTCCGTTCACACCTTCTCAAAATTTTACAAGGTGGATGTTCAGGCATCGGCAGATGCTTCCTTTGGCCTCAAGGTTCTTAGTGCTGCAGTTCTTTAAGGTCCCTTGTTTGGACCCTTGGCTGTTTGGGATGTGTTTTTATCCCTAGGTTATTTGTTTTTTCCTGGGTTGTTGCTCCTGTTGAGCAAGTTTTTTCATGCTGCCCAGCTGGTTCCTTCCTTTGGTAAGGTTCCTTTCTTTGATGTGGAGACGGCGTTGCCCACCCCTCATGTTTGCACTGCTTTGGGACGTCCCCATTGTGACGAATATGAAGAGGCGGCGACTGTCGGAGGACGTAAGAGAAAACTGAATTTTTGTAAAATCTTACCTGTAAAATTCCTTTCTCTGAGTCCTCCGACAGTCGCCGCCCCCGCCCCTCTTTTGGGGTTTGGTTGTATACTCTACTGCTATTCTACTGAAACTGAGGTATGGATACAGGAAGTAGGAGGGTATTGACTGAGGGGACCACCCCCTGGGGGTGGGATATGTTAAAAGCTTTAATATTGACATATTCTGTTGCCTAGCTACTCCTACGGAGCAAAGGTCAATTACCCCATTGTGACGAATATGAAGAGGCGGCGACTGTCGGAGGACTCAGAGAAAGGAATTTTACAGGTAAGATTTTACAAAAATTCCGTTTTTTGGTGAGATACTCCCAATAGGAACACGTCTAAAGGGATGCAGGCCCAGCAGCTTTCCTCATTAGAGCTCTACAGTTGATAGATAATTAAGAAAACACTCCTATTAGACCCATTCAGCACAGGAGAACAGAGGAACAAACATGGATTTCTTTAGATTAACTAAAGGTAGGAATCTGCAACAACGTTTGTTAAAATCCCTGCAATGTACAGAGATCACCCAGAGGGGAATGTTTTTTTTCTCAACAAAAGTGGAGTTACGCTTTAAACTCCCCTACCCCTCTAAAGTACAAATCTGAACAAATCAATGGCTCTGTACAAATTAACCAAAACAATATCAATATTAAAATGAAAATAATTAATAATAATAATCACCATAATAAAAAAAAATACAAAATAATAATATTAATAATAATAGTAATAATACAAACATACAATAATAAAATGAAAAAAAAAATTAAAAAAACACAAATCAACCAACTCTCTACAAACCAATACCTGTCACTGACTCTGCTGTTTGCATGTAATCTGAGCAGTTACATGAAAATAGAGCCTCTTAATGGCCTTGGACAATTTGCATCCATGGTCCACGTATTTGTGGAGCTTTGGCCGCACATAAACTGACCGCAGCTAATGGACAAAGTGTTGATGCGTCCAGAGGTGGCGTTTAGACCCCAAAAGTATGTGCTATTCTGCTTTGCCAAGATGATGATAAACATTCCCTTGCAACATATAATGACACCATTATTCAGAATCTGCAACTCATCTTTCTTCCTGCCACCAGTCCTGGCACTGCTTTTTAAATATAGATCATCACAGGAGGTCCTCTTGGTACTCTCCACCACCTCCTAAAACGTCATCTAAACACCTCCCTTCCAGCCCTCAATGCCTGAACCATGTTAGGAAAACAACACGGTGCAGTATTTTTGTAAGGTTACTAGTGAAAGTTCTGCTTTTGGTGTCATATAATCCTTAATATAATAGTATGTTTTTTTTATCATGTTCTAAAATATTTAAATGGAATCCCCCCCACAGTACAATGATGTTTTTCTTCTGCCTCTGTACCTAGATAAGTGGGGGAATCTGCCTGGGTGTGGTTACCTGAACATAATTAAGCCATTGTACTATGAATAGTCATAATCTAATCTTTATGTGTTTAGCAAACTGTCACTCAGCACAATTTCACAAGCCCTAAACCCAGTCAGTTCTCTAATTACTCTAATAATTTAATCACCGGAGAGATCAAGGGATGAACATCTCTCTTGAAGAGTTGTGTCATTTTAAAGATCAGGGTGGTGACAACTCTAAATGACAACCATATCTGGGTGTCATGCTACACGACCTCAATAAATAAATGATGCAGCGCCCAAAGGTATAAATAAATTCCAATTAATTAATAATAATCAGTGAAAAAGTCACTCATAAAAAATCAATATTGATAAGTGATCCAACACCAAAGAAATAAATACATTTACAATTAGTGAATATTAATCAGTGATGAGATCAATCATATAAATAAAATCAATAATAAATAATATTCACTAATTGTAAAATTTATTTATTTCTTTGGTGTTGCATCACTTATCAATATTGATTTTTTATGAGTGACTTTTTCACTGATTATTATTAATTAATTGGAATTTATTTATACCTTTGGCGCTGCATCATTTATTTTTTGGGTTTGTTTTGTGTGTTAGGTAAGGACACTATATGTAAGCTGGCATTGGAAGTAATTTTATCTATTTATTTGTGATTGCGCTGATTTTATTATTTTTCCAATGCTACACGACCTGACACAGGAGTATCTTGAGAAGAATACAATTGGCAGTGTGGACATCACCAGGACATACAATTGGTGGCCCTTTTGCTAAAATATACATAGGAAAGAGTACAGCCTATTCCATAAACCATTTCTTGCAGATATACTACAACTACTACTTCTACTAATTATACTTCTACTACTACAACTACTACTATTACTATTATTATAAGTACTGCCACTTCTATTAATAGTGCCATTGCTTCTAATAGTACTTTTACTCCTACTGCTTCTTGTACTACTACCATTACCACTAATATTTTTTGTGCAATTACCTCTACTGCTGTTTCTTCAACTACTACTACTACCATGCCTCCCAACTTTTTGAGATTGGAACGAGGGATACCTATTAGCAAAATTACGTAGGTATAGGACACACCCCCTGCCCACCCCCTTAAAGGAGAATTATACAAGAAAAAATGATTAGTTAAACCCACAAGTGCTTTTTTACCACTACTATTCCTTTATACCGACTTTTGACATTTACAGATGCAGCAATTTAGAAACTGGATGAAAGGGGTTTAGCACTGGGAAACACTTTATGAAAGATAAAAGTGCATTTTATATACAACTATATAAATCAGACCAAAATGAGGGACAAATGAGGAGGAAATAGGGACAGAGGGACTTTGTTCCAAATCAGGGACAGTCCCTCCAAATCATGGACAGTTGGGAGCTATGCTACTACTACTTCTACTTCTACTACTACTACTATTATAAGTACTGCTACTTCTGCTACTACTCATTGATGACGACGTCATTGATGACTAAATGCGTAGGGTGGAGTCATGGCGTGTGATGTCCTTGTGCACCAGGACATAGCGCCCAATTTGTTGGTTGGAAACATCTATGGTATATTTTGGTTTTATCTCTGCTTATGTGAGTGTAATACTTTTAATTGTAAATGGTGTTATGAATTTAGTGCGCTATCATGAGATGCTTCCTTTTTGATTATCCAATGAGCTTGGTTGATCTTTTTATATCGGATCAAATTGTGACTTTGAGGGTGTGCTGTTGTGGGAAGAAGCAGGAGGACCATCTACACTAAAGGACCATTTTGATAATATAAATGCTTGCTCTTGGGGCTCACGGCAGGAGGGAGGGGTTAGGAGCCCAGTAGCCTGCACTACATACAGTCAGCGTTGGCCTCTTTTGGGTGCTGCTCCAGCAACTTGCTTTCCGTATACTGAACACAGGGGGTCACTAGCTCGGCACCTCCATGATTCAGCGGATGGCTTGTATTTTTTTCAGTGAATACTAATTGGATAAGGCAGAGATTGTGATGCCATCTGCCCTTCCTTTCCACCTTGTCTAATCAGAGAAGTCTATTCATTGAAAAAAAATACAAAGCATTCTCGGAATGGTTGAAGCGCCCCCTTTCATTATACAGAAGGCAAGTTGCTTGAGCTGCCCCCGGAAGAGACCAGTACTGATTACATGTAGAAAAGACTACTACAGTGAATTTCTGCATCCCCAGCTGTCTTTCGGATGTGAGATATGAAAAATTAGATGTAACCCAGCTGAACCAAAAAAATATCATTCCTGGAGCTAATTAATTTTATAAAAAAAGCTTTTTTACTTACGGTATGTCTGTGTTGGCCATACGCACTTCGATAAATGATGGCTTTATTTTCCAATCAATCCCTCCCCATAGGAATGATCGTTTTATAGTCAACAACCTTCTTGATCAATATCACACACACACACACACACACACAGGAAAGTGAATTTCAGTTGATAGCTGAAAGATACGATCGTAAGTTATCGACTGCATCTCTAGTTTCAATATCCAAGCTTACAATCAGATCAATCGAAATATGATAGAATTCATGAACAAAGCATCTTAGTGTTACCAATCGACATAATTGATAATTTTCCACCCTGGCTGATCAATTCCAATATAAATCATGTCTAAATCAATCTGAATTCAATTTCTGTAGGTAAACTGTATTAGGGTGCTATTGTGGTGAAGTATGCTGACTTTCTATTGGCAATATTGGGCCACTTCAACTTATTTGCTTTGTGATTTGATCTCTTCCTTTGTCCTCCCCTCCTGTTTGGTGCTAGTTATACCCTCCCTGTTTCTTCCATGTTCCCTCAGTCAGTGTTAGGTCTTTGCAGAGACAGGGCTTAGAAAAGGCATTGGGGTCGATATACTAAAACTGGACAGTGCAAAATCTGGTGCAGCTCTGCATAGAAACCAATCAAACCAGTTTTTTGTCAAAGATTAATTGAACAAGCTGAAGTTAGAAGCTCATTAGCTACCATACACGCTCTTTCAGGTTTTAGTACATCAACCCCATTGTTTCCTTACACTTCAAAAGATTGGAAAAACATCCTCTGTACTGCAATTATCTGAAATAAATATGCATTGGAGTTAACATTTGTGTCATATTAAAGAGTTAAGATGCCTGTGTATGGTTCTAAGTCAGCAGGTGACCATACTGTCTGGTAATGTTGAGTGAACAGTTTGAGCTGAGCAAAAGTTCGGCCTGAACATTGGCTTTTTTTCATTCAGCAAACACCCAAATTGTCAGTCCGTTTGACCATTTATTCGACCTGCCGAATGCCCCACAATGCACTGCACTCTGCACAGTGCACTCTAAACCCTGATTGGCTGAAGCAAAAAAGGTTTTGCCCAATCAGGGCACAGAGCACTGTCAGAGCCTTGATTGGAGAAAGTAATGACAATTGTGCCCAATAATGGCTCATTGCTCATAGACCCACCCCGCACTATAAAAGGGTCCTTCCCAGAAGAGCCATTTGCAGTGTGATGTTGGAGTGGAGGTAGACAGAACAGGGTTCAGTTAAATGCTACAAGCGATTTAGTGTTCTATAGTGTGCAATTGTGATTCTCTTGTGAGTGTAGAGTGTTAGTATAGTGTGAATATAGTGTAGTGCGACCTTCCTTTTTTACTTTAGTGCCAGTGGAGTGAGTCGGGGCAGTTTTACTGCAGTATATTGAAGTGTGTCAGTGTAGTATGTCAGGACAGTTTTACTGCAGTACATTGAAGTGTGTCAGGGTATTTTTACAGCATTATATTGTAGTGCATCAGTGCACTTTTACAGCAGTATATTATAGTGTGTCAGTGTACTTTTACTGCAGTATATTGTAGTGCGTCAGTGCACTTATTGTAGTGTGTCAGTGCCTTTTTACTGCATTATATTGTAGTGCATCAGTGCACTTTTACAGCAGTATATTCTAGAGCATCAGTGCACTTTTACTGCAGTAAATTGTAGGGCGTCAGTGCACTTTTACTGCATTATATTTGTTGTGGAAATTTTATTAATATTTATGTGGACATTTCTTTAGGATGTATTTTTAATTAAATTGCCATTATGTCTCCCAGTGTCAGTTTACCAGTAATCGCTATGCACAGCGAATATTGCTTTAACTGGCATTGAGGAAAGACCTGTAATTGTGGAAACCTTCCATTAAATGGAGACTGCACGCTACTTGTAGCCTGATCATCCCTATCGACGATGCCGGTCTGAATCTATGGCAGTGCAAAGAGAGCTCCACCGCACAAATGTATATCAGCCAGCCGGGGCCCCGGTATTCATTGCGGAGATATGTTTGTGATGTGGAATTCTTATAGTTTTTAATAATATCTGACAATTACCAGGATTAATGGCATCTTTCTGTCATATTTGATCCATATGATTGAAATACTGCTGCTATTGTCTTTTGCAGATATAATAAAGTCCCATTCCCTGGAACAATAGTATGATCACTATCAAATATGGTTTTTATGAACTATATTATATAGGATTCACTCTTAACAGGTTATGAGGGAAGTGCATGCTTGTGAATTAGCGTGGCCGAGTCCATGAGAATCCATGTGGCAGCCATGTTGCTTTGTTCACTTGCCAGTTAGCAGAGAGAGTGTTTGGTTAAGCAGCTGGCTTGGTGGCATAGGTGCTAGAATGATTGCCTTGCAAATGAGAGGCTGTGGGTTTGAGTCCCTGGCCAGTGGATAATTAATATTAATTATGGATATTACATAAAACCTATTAAATTAATTATGGATGCAGGGACTCAAAGTTCCCACGAAGAAGCCCATTTGTTTGCCATTCGGCAAACGGGCGAACAAGCAGTGTTCGAGTCGAACTTAGGGGACAATTAATAGGTTTTAATAAAAATCCATAATTAATATTGATCACCCGCAGGACAGGGTATTCAACCCCCCAGCCTCTCATTTAGCATGCCTGTTATTCTACCAGCTAGTCGAACTTAGGTTTAACTCGAACACGAAGCTCATCACTAGGCACCACCAACACCCAAAGTCCAATTTCTCCGCACCTGTTACTTCTATCCAAAGCCTGCAAAACATACACCAGAATTTATCCAAAAAATCTCTACTCTTGTTCCCAGTGCACTAAATTGTGGCCTCATCATACAGACTGGCTCTCCAAGCCTTTGTTTACAAAAAGAAGAAAGTTTGCAGGGAAAATTTTGTTTTCTTGTGTCGTTGTCATTTTTGCTGCAGAAGGTTCTATACATGGTACAGATGCGCCACTTCGCAGGCATACTAAAGGAACCCCTTAGGCACTATACTGTATTTAAAGGCATTTTGCATTTTTATTGTTTCACTTTAATCATCATTTAATCACTGCTCATTTAAAAATGATCATTTTAAAAAAAACTTTCTTTGCAATTATACATGTCCCTCCAGGGCCTCCATACTCTTTGTATGCCCAGTAACGTGCATATAAATCTTCCAAAGGGGCAGATTCTGATTGTTTTTATGGAATCTCACATCTATCAGATAATAAAATTGAAGTATGTATTGCCACTCTGGTTTCACACGGGCTGTCTGATCAGGTCCGCCTGTCAGCTTTTCAGGCTGACCTAATCAGACCATCCAAAGCTCTCTATGGAATGGGCGGATGTCAGATCTGATCCTGTCTGCCAAAAACAGTGGATCGGATTGGATGACAGTCGAATGGAAATGGATAAGCAGTCTGTTTCCACCTGACAGCCTCATAGAGAACAGCAGGGCTGTGTCCTTGTTGGTTTGCTATGCAGGAAAATCCCCTGCTGAGTAGGCAGATGCGGACTATGGACAAAGCCGTGTGAAACCAGCCTTTGAGAGATTTCCCCTTACTTCCTGTCCTGGGGACAACCTTTTTAAGGTGTCATATCTCTTTTGGAATGAATATACAGTATAAAGTATCTCACAAAAGTGAGTACACTTTTTTTTTTTGTAAATATTTTAGTCTATCTTTTCATGTGACAACACTGAAAATGTAAAGTAGTGAGTGTACAGCTTGTGTCAATTTTCTTGTGTCAGTGTCAATTTTCTATCCCCTCAACTTAACTTGGCACACAGCCATTAATGTCTAAACCGCTGGCATGGCAACAAAAAAGAGTACACCCCTAAGTCAAAATGTCCAAATTGGGCCCAATTAACCATTTTTCCCTCACCGGTGTCATGTGACTTGTTAGTGTTACAGGGTCTCAGGTGTGAATGGGGAGCAGGTGTGTGAAATTTGATGTTATCGCTCTCACTCTCTCATATTGGTCACTGGAAGTTCAACATGGCACCTAATGGCAAAGAACTCTCTGAGGATCTGAAAAAAAGAATTGTTGCTCTACATAAAGATGGCCTAGGCTATAAGAAGATTGCCAATACCCTGAAACTGAGCTGCAGCACGGTGGTTAATACCATACAGTGGTTTAACAGGACAGTTTCCACTCAGAAGAGGCCTCACCATAGTCGACCAAAGCAGTTGAGTGCATGTGTTCAG
Source organism: Pelophylax lessonae (assembly GCF_965119305.1). NCBI lineage: Eukaryota > Metazoa > Chordata > Amphibia > Anura > Ranidae > Pelophylax > Pelophylax lessonae. The sequence continues at coordinate 97,140,742 of NC_138770.1, forward strand.
CGTCATATCCAGAGTTTGTCTTTGGGAAACAGATGTATGAGTGCTGCCAGCATTGCTGCAGAGGTTGAAGGGGTGGGGCGTCAGCCTGTCAGGGCTCAGACCATACGCTGCGCACTGCATCAATCTGGTCTGCATGGCTGTTGTCCGAGAAGGAAGCCTCTTCTAAAGATGATGCATAAGAAATCCCGCAAAATGTTTGCTGAAGACAAGCAGACTAAGGACATGGATTACTGGAACCATGTCCTGTGGTCTGATGACACCAAGAAAAAATTATTTGGTTCAGATGGTGTCAAACGTGTGTGGCGGCAACCAGGTGAGGAGTACAAAGACATGGGTGTCTTGCCTACAGTCAAGCATGGTGGTGGGAGTGTCATGGTCTGGGGCTGCATGAGTGCTGCTGGCACTGGGGAGCTACAGTTCATTGAGGGAACCATGAATGCCAACATGTACTGTGACATACTGAAGCAGAGCATGATCCCCTCCCTTTGGAGACTGGGCTGCAGGGCAGTATTCCAATATGATAACGACCACAAACACACCTCCAAGACGACCACTGCCTTGCTAAAGAAGCTGAGGGTAAAGGTGATGGACTGGCCAAGCATGTCTCCAGACCTAAACCCTTATGAGCATCTGTGGGGCATCCTTAAACGGAAGGTGGAGGAGCGCAAGGTCTCTAACTTCTACCAGCTCAGTGATGTTATCATGGAGGAGTGGAAGAGGACTCCAGTGGCAACCTGTGAAGCTCTGGTGAACTCCATGCCCAAGAGGGTTAGGGCAGTGCTGGAAAATAATAGTGGCTGCACAAAATTTTTACACTTTGGGCCCAATTTGGACATTTTCACTTAGGGATGTACTCACTTTTGTTGCCAGCAGTTTAGACATTAATGGCTGTGTGTTGAGTTTTTTTGAGGGGACAACAAATTTACACTGTTATACAAGCTGTACACTCACTACTTTACATTGTAACAAAGTGTAATTTTTTCAGTGTTGTCACAGAAAAAGATATAATAAAATATTTACAAAAATGTGAGGGGTGTACTCACTTTTGTGAGATACTGTATATACATGTATATAGCCAAAAATTATACTTTCCCTTGAAGACATCTGCTTTCATGAACACACCTAGTCAGTGCAGCCGGTGTCTGGATTGTGCAGGTGCAGACATGTTGCTCTGCTGTAAATATTAAAGGTGTTTTTGACAGATGATCTCAGCTACAGGTAGCATTACTAGACTCCCATACCTCCGCCTCCTCATTTTCCTCTTAGACACAATAGGGCTGATTTACCAAAGAATTAAAGAATGTTCAGGCAATAAATTGTGTGAATTTTCCCTTCAATCATCCAATCCTGTGCAGAGGAAATAGGTAAGCAGGACATTTTTTCACATAATTGGATAATTGAAGGTAATATGCGTACAATTTATTGTGTGAACATTCTTAAATCTTTCAGTAAAGCCGACTTAATGATTTTCTGCTTTGCTCATTATTAGAAAACTGTCTGCAATGTTCAATCCGCAGGTTGAACGAAGAAAATAAAAATGAATGTGTATGCCCTGCTTTACTGTGCATGACAGCCGGAACAATGCAAACCCAGAACCCTTTCTGCACATTGCTTTCTGTAATGTTTGTTTCTATGAATGCATGCCATGCATCACTGCAGACTCCTCTAAGCATAACTCACAGCCAAACAGACCAGATCACACAGATCCTTCACTGCGGATACAAAAGTTCCATGAAGAGTTTGACGCTCTACTGGTACTATACCAACATGATGGTCAGTGGTGCATTTTGGTTTTGTGCTGCCCTAGGCAAGACTAAAAACAGGCCCCCCCATCTAAATTTTTCCCACCCAAGCCGCTTTAGAATTGCGCACGCCCGTGCAATGGTGACAAACAACGTACATTTTACTATCCATAGGCGATGCTTTAAAAGCCCTTACAGATTACTACTTTAGATTTAGATTACTGTATATCACACGGTATTTGTACAGCGGTTTTTCAAACGTAAAATTAACCCAATTTTTTTGTATGACGTGAAAGATGATGTTTAGATTATTGCTCTCACTTTGACGTTCGTGACAATACCTCACGTGTGGTGCGATCACCGTTTACATATGCACTTGGGGTAACGTATGCATTTGCATTTGCACGTAAGCACGGTGGGACGGGAACGCTTTAAATTTTTTGTATATATAAAACATTTTTTTTACACTTTTTTACTATTTTTTTTTGTACTAACTTTATTTCTATCATAAGGGATGAACAACATCCCTTGTGACAGCATGGGCCATGACAGGTCCTCTTTATGGGGATATTTGGGGTCTATTGGACCCCAAAACTCTCCTCTGGTCCCCCATCCAGCCGATCAGACCGGGATCGGTCTGATCGGCTGCTTCTCTGGCCGCTGGTGGCAAGGTAAACAAAGCAGCGGAACCGCAAGTGACGAATACTCGTCGCTCCTGGTTTCCAGGGTTTCAGAGAGAGGGGAATGACGTCAGTTCCTTTCACTCTGTACAGGGCAGACATTGCCGCCAACCCTATCACTCCCAGCCTCCGCCGGAGAGCCCAGGAGAAGTGGCAACTGGAGGAGGGTGGGACCCTCTTCCCCCACCCGCAGAAGTGATCGAGTGGCTAATTATCACTTTTGCATTTAGAAGAATCGTCGGCTGCAAAGAATGATACCGGGATGATGTAGATGCAGGCATCATTCGGTATACCCACTGAAACCCCAAGGATGTATGGGTATGTCCATTTGGGGGAAGTGGTTAATACACCCCTGGCCTCATGCCCATACAGTGTAAACAGTTCAGGGACAATCCTACATTGCCAAGGGGGAAGATGGAAAACTGCTCCCCCTACCTTTGTGATTATCGTTATGGAGATGTGGAGATACGGAGCTAACCCTGGTTAAGGAAAAAATATCCCTGCATGGGTGGTGTCACTGGAAGGAAAAACATTTCCCTGTGTCAGTGGTGTCTTCGCAAAGAAAAAATGTCCCTGTGACAGTTCTGTTGCTGTAAAGAATAAATGCATCTAAATAGGAGGAATTACTGGAAAGAAATACATTTTCTGTGTTGGTGGTGTCACTGGAGGAAAAAAAAGTACCTGCAACGGTGATGACACTGGAAGGAAAAATGTCCCTGCGATGGTGGTGTCGCTGGAAGGAAGAAATGTCCATGTGACATTGGTGTTGCTAAAAGGGAAAAATGCCACTGCACCAGTGTTAGTGGGGAAAAAATGGCCCTATGTCGGTGTTGTCACTGGAAGGAAAAAATATGCCTGCAACGGTGGTGTCACTGGAGGAAAATGTCCCTGTAATGGTGGTGTCACTGGAAGGAAAATATCCCTGTAATGGTGGTGTCACTGGAAGAAGAAAAAAATCCCAGTGGTGGTGGGGTGACTGGAAGGAAAGAAATGCCCATGCATCAATGTTGTCCCTGGAAGGAAAAAATTTCCATGCATGGGTGGTGTCACTGGAAGGAAAAACATTTCCCGGCATCAGTGGTGTCTCCGGAAGGAAAAAATGTCCCTCAGCCAGTGGTGTCACTGGAAGGAAAAAAAAACCCCCTGTAACGGTCCTGTTGCTGGAAAGAAAAAATGCCTTTGAATGGGAGGAGTCATTGAAAAGAAAAAAGTTTCTGTGTTGGTGGTGTCACTGGAAGAAAAATGTCCCTGTGACAGTGGTTTTTTGTCGCTACTTTACCATTGTTTAGTGGGGAAAAATGTCCCTGCGATGGTGATGTCACTGGCATGAAAAAAGATCAGTTTGTCTGAGTGGTGTCACTGGAAGGAAAAACATTTCCCTACGTTAGTGGTGTCTTCGGAAAAAAAAAAAATCCCCTTGGATAGTGATGTCACTGGAATGAAAAAGGATCAGTTTGTCTGTGGGGTCAATGAAAGGAAAACTGCCAAGGTGGTGTCACTAGAAGAAACAAAATGTCCCTTTGCCAGTGGTGTCACTGGAAGGAAATATCCCTGTAATGGTGGTGTCACTGGAAGAAGAAAAAAAAATCATTGCATCAGTGGTGTTACTGGAAGGAAAAAATGTCCCTGTGGTGGTGGGGTGACTGGAAGGAAAGAAATGACCATGCATAAATGGTGTCCCTGGAAGGAAAAAATGTCCATGCATGGGTGGTGTCACTGGAAGGAAAAATATTTCCCTGCATCAGTGGTGTCTCCGGAAGGAAAAAATGTCCCTCTGACAGTGGGGTCACTGGAAGGAAAAAAAAACCCCGGTAACGGTCCTGTTGCTGGAAAGAAAAAAATGCCTCTGAATAGGAGGAGTCACTGAAAAGAAAAACGTTTCTGTGTTGGTGGTGTCACTGGAAGGAAAAAATGTCCCTGTGACAGTGGTGTTTTGTCAACAGGAAAAATGCCACTTTACCATTGTTTAGTGGGGAAAAAAGTCCCTGCGATGGTGATGTCACTGTAATGAAAAAAGATCAGTTTGTCTGTGGGGTCAATGAAAGGAAAACTGCCAAGGTGGTGTCATTGGAAGAAACAAAATGTCCCTTTGCCAGTGGTGTTGCTGAAAGAAATATTTCCCTGTGTTGGTAGTGTAATTATAGGGAAAAAATGTCCAAAAAACGTGATGAAACTTCAATCCAACAGTGTCACCGATGTGGACAATCCCAAACCAAGGAATCCGATATTGAGTGCAATGGCTGATCACCTCAATAATGAATAAATCAAACGTTCATAAATGAAAAACTTCCCCGTGTAGCTCCAATGATAGCAGTATTAAAGCTGACAAGATGTAGTGAATCACCAGCCCAAAGTATATGGATGAAAGGTCTCCTTGGTATTTCCCTCATATAAGAATATTACAGAGAGAGGGCTTCATGGTGCAGTATAAGGAGTAGATTTTATTAAAGACAACAGTGGTAATTTACAATAAAGTTCCAGGTAGAGTGTGTGAAAAACGGACCGCTTGGTCCCCGCAAAGTGCAGTGTAGCGAATCCGAACTTCCAGTCACGGCTGTAGACCGGAAGTGAAGTCACCCGGCTCCTCCTGACGCGTTGCGTCACTAAAACACGTGACTTTATCAAGGGTTATCTTATTTGGTATGTGGTGACACTACTGAAATTGGCAGCTTATTCTCTTATTTACATTTATTGTGATCACTTTTACTTTACCATCATTTTCCATTTACTTCACTGTCACCGGAAAGAAAGAAATGCCCATGTATCTAAGTGGTGTCCCTGGAAGGAAAAAATGTCCTGTGACATTTTTTCACCAGAAGGAAAATGTCCCTGCATCAGTGGAGTCACTGGAAGGAAAACATGCTCTGCAATGGTGATGTGTTTACTCCCCACATGCAAACGTTAATAAATCCAAACAGTCATATACTGTATGTCACAAACATTCCTTAGCTCCGTTACATGATCTGCATTGCCAATGGCCAATTACCAGGATAATGTGGATCATGTAATTAAGCTAAGGAATGTTTGTAATATAGATGACTATTGGGATTTATTCACTTTTCAATGTTAGGTGGATTAAACACACACAACAATAGCAGACAGTAATTATTCAACATATTTGTTTACAACTGTTTATTAACCCCTTGCTCACCAATTAACGCCATTATACGGCGGCAAAGTGGCTCTCCTGTGCGGGATCACGTACCTAATACGTAATTCGGCACTTTCGGGTAACGTGTGCTGCCAGCGCAATAGCTGTGCTGTGATTAGACACAGTACAAGATGATCAGCGAGTTCCGGAACAGATGTCTGCCGCCACCTGCTGATCGCCGAGGAGGAAGACAGGACAGAGCTCTGCCTATGTGAACAATACAAAGCTCTGTCCTGTCAGTGAGGGTGTGGCAGTCAGGGAATAAAACCAATACATCTCTTAGTGAAAGCACCACATAGTAAATACATAAACACTGGCTAGGCACACAGTTCAGCTAAAAGGAACAATGGTTTCAGGGGAACTTATCTGAGAGGCAGACATTGCACATTGCTCAAGGAACCCCTAGCAACCTCAGGAGGAACCCAGGTGATCCACGGAACCCTGGTTGAGAAACGCTGCCCTAGATGTTTAAACTCTTCCCAGCCAGTGTCAGTACAGTGACTGTGCATATTTTTAGCACTGATCACTGTATTAGTGTCACTGGTTCCCACAAATTGTCAGTGTCAGATTGCTATCACAGTCCCGCTATAAGTTGCTGATCGCCGCAATCACTAATATAAAAAAAAATAATCCAGTATATATAACATGGTTTGTAGATGCTAGAACATAATTACATAATCTAGTTGAAAAAAGACACAATCCAGTCCATTCAGTTCAACCAATACCAATCAATACAAAACTATTAGCGTAAACCAATCCATATACGCTTATTGGGATTTTGTTTACCAAAGACATGTAGCAGAATACATATTGATCTAAATTTATGAAGAAATATTTATTTATTTTTTTATTGGATATGTTTTATAGCAGAAAGTAAAAAATATTGTTTTTTTTTTTTCAAAACGTTTAGTTTTATTTTTTGTTAACAGCGCAAAAATTAAAAAAACTCAGTGGTGATCAAATACAACCAAAAAAAAACTTTATTTGTGTGAAAAATGATATAAACTTAATTTGTGTACAGCGTTGATCGTGCAATTGTCAATTAAAGTAACGCAGTGCCGTATCGCAAAAAACGTCTGGTCATGAAGGGGGTTAATCTTCCAGGGGTCAAGTGGTTAAGAGAATAGATAAAAATGTCACATTTAGGTTTATAATACAGACAAGGACGCAGTCCTTTTAAATCCTTTTTCCTGACCTGGACAGACTTAGAAGTAGGTGGATGTGAATGGACGGCCATTCTTTTACTTCCACCTGCCTATAGACTTGTATGAAGCTTTCAATAAGGTCCGCCTAAAAAACTGACAGACTTGATTGGAAAGCGTGTTTGTGTGCGCTAAAATCAATTTGAATGTACTTTTTACTGAAAACATGGGTTTGATAAACAGTTGCATTAATATTGAGTGGGATATAAATTGCTACCACTATTTTATTCTGCAGGCTCTCTGCTGTCTCTGCTGCGTTTTGTCCCCTTCATGATCAGGCCATTTTTTGCTATTCAGCACTATGCTACTTTATTTATTTATTAATTTTCCAAAAATGCTACTTTAACTGGTGATTGTGCTTTAATGCAACGCTGTACCCAAACAAAATTTATATCTTTTTTTATTTTACAGAAATAGAGCTTTCTTTTGGTGGTATTTGATCACCACTGGATTTTTTATTTTTTGTGATATAAACAATATAACTTTATTATATATATATATATATATATATATATATATATATATATATATATATATATATATATATACACTGTATATACACACACACACACACTGCTCGAAAAATTAAGGGAACACTTTGAAAACACATCCAATCTCAATGGAGAAACATCTCATGCTGGATATTTATACTGGTAATGTATTAGGAATGAAAGGATGCCGCAGTGTTTGATGGAAATGAAAATGATTAACCTACAGAGGGCTGAATTCAAAAACACCCCGAAAATCAAAGTGACAAAATGATGCAGCAGGCTAGTCCATTTTGCTGAAATTTCATTGCAGCAACTCAAAATGGTACTCAGTAGTTTGTACATTTTTTAAACATATTTACATATATACAAAATAAATAAAATATATATATATATATATATATATATATATATATATATATATATATATATATATAAACAAAAATAGCTTACATCATATAGAAACAGAAAATTGCTTTTTGGCAGAAAAAAAAAACATAAAGAAAACTAAATATACCAACCAAGACATGTTTTCATATTATTATTATCATGACTCAACTCAACAAAGCCTCCACCTAAACACATTCTCAGGCTAAGAAACGATTACATATTTATCCTATTACTTACTCAGGAATTTTTTATGGCCCCCATGTGATTGTATGCATGCCTGACAACATCGGGGCATGCTCCTAATGAGATGACGGATGATGTCCTGGGGTATTTCCTCCCAGATCTGGATCAGGACATCACTGAGTTCCTGAACAGACTGAGGTGCAACCTGGTGGCCTTGGATGGACCAAAACATAATGTCCCAGAGGTGTTCTATTGGATTTAGGTCAGGCGAGTGGGGGGGCCATTCAGTGGTATCAATTCCTTCATCCTTCAGGAACTGGCTGTATACTTTCGCCACATGAGGCCGGGCATTGTCATGTGTCAGGAGGAACCCAGGACCCACTGCACCAGCGTAGGGTCTGACAATGGGTCCAAGGATTTAATCCTGATTCCTAATGGCAGTGGAGGTGCCATTGTCTAGCCTGTAAAGTCTAAGCCTCCCTAGACCATCACTGACCCACCACCAAGCCAGTCATGCTGAACGATGTTACAGGCAGCATAACATTCTCCACAGCTTCTCCATACCCTTTCACGTCTGTCACATGTGCTCAGGGTTAACCTACTCTCATCTGTGAAAAACACAGGGTGCCAGTGCCGGACCTACCAATTCTGGTGTAAATCAGAAGGCACAGTATAGCAAATAGCGGAGGATAGTAAAAAAAACCCAAAGAAATTCTTTAAGTATATCAACAGCAAAAAAACTAGGGCAGGGCATATTGCACACATAATTAACGATGATGGGAGGATGGTTACAGAGGACACTGAAAAAGCAACCGTGCTGAATGCTTTTTTCTCGTCAGTATTTACACAGGAAACGGAGGGGTACACTGACCATGACTGTATGGTTAGTAGTAATACACAGGACTTGCCACTATGGCTAACAGAGGGGGAAATCAGGGAAAGGCTGGATAAACTTAACACAAACAAATCACCAGGCCCGGATGGCGTACATCCGAGAGTACTCAAGGAACTCAGTAAGGTTATATCCAGACCACTGTTCCTGATCTTTGCTGACAGTATTAGGACAGGAGATGTACCAGGGGAGTGGAGGAAAGCAAACGTGATTCCGATATTCAAAAAGGGTCAGAGGCATATACCGGGAAATTATAGGCCGGTCAGTCTGGCATCAGTAGTACTTCTGGAGGGGATGATAAGGGACTATATCGTAGAGTTTGCTAAGGACAACAGCATCATCAGTAGTAACCAGCACGGGTTTACAAATGGGCGTTCTTGTCAAACCAATCTCTTAGCATTCTACGAGGAGGTGAGCTGTGAGCTAGATAGGGGCAGACCAGTGGATGTGGTGTACCTAGATTTCGCTAAGGCGTTTGATACAGTTCCCCACAAGCACTTAATTTATAAAATAAGGTCTGCAGGTATCGACAGCAGGGTTTGCTCTTGGATACAGAACTGGCTAAAAGGGCGTGTCCAAAGCGTGGTAATAAACAGAGCATACTCAGACTGGTCTGAGGTAGTAAGCGGTGTCCCCCAAGGCTCAGTCCTAGGACCAACCTTCTTCAATTTATTCATAAACAGCATTGAGGACGGGATCAGTAGTTCGATATCAGTTTTTGCTGATGACACAAAATTAGGCAGGGCAATAACTGCACAGCAAGAAGCAGATATCCTACAGAATGACCTGGACAAAATAACGGAGTGGGCAACAACTTGGCAAATGAGGTTTAATGTGGAGAAGTGTAAGGTTTTGCACTTGGGGACTTGAAACATAAAAGCACAATACACGTTAGGGGGGGAACCCTTGGGGGAATCAAAAATGGAGAAGGATCTGGGAGTCTTGGTTGATGATAGACTAGGCAACAGCATGCAATGTCAAGCGGCGGCTACCAAGGCTAGCAGAATATTAGCATGCATAAAGAAAGGGATGTTTTCCAGAGATAAGACTATAATCCTTCCACTTTATAAAACTCTGGTCCGACCTCATCTGGAGTATTCTGTCCAGTTCTGGTCGCCAGTCCTCAGAAGAGATGTGTTGGAGCTGGAGAGAGTACAGAGAAGGGCAACTAAACTAATTAGGGGATTGGAGGACCTTGATTATGAAGAGCGTCTCCAATCACTTGATTTATTCTCCCTGGAGAAGAGACGCCTGAGGGGGGACATGATAGCAATTTTTAAATATCTCAATGGGGATCTCAGCTTAGAAAAAAAGTGATAAACGGGGGGTTGTGAGAACCAGCGCTATGGATAAGAACTGACAGGCAGTGAAATATAAGGTTGCAGCCACCAACCGAACCCCTAAGAAACTTAGGGGCAGGAATACAGTGTGAGGGTGAATAGTTGGAAAACGGCGCTACCTAACGCATGTGCAAAGATGAGCCAAAAGACAGGATGTAGGTGAGATCCTCAAACCTGTCTACTGACGGTCCCCTCGGACCCAAAAAGATCCCATCTGGGTATAAAAGGGAGAAAAGAGAAAAGCGGCCGCTCCCCGTAGACGTCCTATGACGAAACGTACGTAGGGCGGAAACCCACGTCACTTCCGGTCCGCAGCTCGCCTAGGCTTGGAACGCAGGAGCTTCCTTGGCGTAGACTGCCAATATCTGAAGGGATCTGCTGCATCTACCCAAGCGTGAGTCGCTACTATCATATTGTATACCCGATCTACACTTATCACACTGAGTAGCTTTCCTCTTTTCTCCCTTTTATACCCAGATGGGATCTTTTTGGGTCCGAGGGGACCGTCAGTAGACAGGTTTGAGGATCTCACCTACATCCTGTCTTTTGGCTCATATACTTAACATCTGTGGTCTTAGGGTAAGTGTGACACCTAGTGTTTAAATTGGAGAATTACATCCCAAAAGGTATACAATTAGTATCCTCACTGCTCCTTTGATTTAAGATCGATTTATAACCAATACATCCGGCGTTATTTTAGCCAACATTATTTATTCAACAGTATTCATTCTACATTATTCACCTATTTAGCAATTGTATTAATCATTATTTATTCAGCAGCACCTATTGGAAATCACTATATTATTGATTCAATATACATCTTTTATCATACATTTTTACCACACTTCACATTTACTTTTTATTTATTTATTTATTTATTGTCTTGGCCTAAATTTTATATATATCGACCCATGTACACAACTATCTATATGTCACTTTGCACGCACTAAGCACTTTTTTCCTCCTCACCCGCATCTTTGCACATGCGTTAGGTAGCGCCGTTTTCCAACTATTCACCCTCACACTTAGAAAAAAAGTGGTTCAGTCGAAGGGATTGCATGAGGACTCGGGGGCACACAATGCGATTAGAGGAGAAGCGTTTTAACCTCAGGCAACGTGGGGGGTTCTTTACTGTTAGGGCTACAAGACTGTGGAATTCTCTACCACAAGAAGTGGTTTCTGCGGGTAGTATGGTGGCTTTCAAAAGACTATTAGACGTACATCTCAAGGATCAGAACATTCAGGGGTATGTGAGATGATTACAGCCACACACACCTACACAGGTTGAACTGGATGGACTATTGTCTTTATTCAACCTCACCTACTATGTAACTATGTAACTATGGCAAATGCCAATTGAGCTCCACAGTGCCAAGCAGTGAGCACAGGACGTCGGGTCCTCAGGCCACCCTCATGAAGTCTGTTTCTGATTGTTTGGTCAGAGACATTCACACAAGTGGCCTGCTGGAGGTCATTTTGTAGGGCTCTGGCAGTCCTCATCCTGTTTCTCCTTGCACAAAGGAACAGATATCAGTCCTGCTGATGGGTTAAGGACCCTCTATGGTCTAGCTTTCCTAGAGTAACTGCCTGTCTCCTGGAATCTCCTCTATGCTCTTGAGACTGTGCTGGGAGACACAGCAAACCTTCTGGCAATGGCTTGTATTTATGTGCCATCCTAGAGGAGTTGGAGTGCCTGTGTAACCTCTATAAGGTCCAGGTATCGCCTCATGCTACCAGTAGTGACACTGACTCTAGGCAAATGCAAAACTAGTGAAAAGATGAGTAGGGAAAAAAAAATGTCATTGGCCCTCCACCTGTAAAACCATTCCTGTTTTGGAGGTCATTTCATTGTTGCCCATCTAGTACACCTATTGTTAATTTCATTAACACCAAAGCAGCTAAAACTGATTAACAACCCCCTCTGCTACTTAACTGACCAGATCAATATCCCAGGAGTAATTGACTTGATTCTATACTCTGATTAAAAAGGTGTTCCTTTAATTTTCTGAGCAGTATATATAAAGCAAGGTCCATAAAGACATGGATGGGCAAGTTTGGGGTGGAGACAGGGTCCTGCCCTCAACTCGATAGAACACCTTTGGGATGAATTCGAGCACAGACTGCAAGCCAAGACTTCTCTCCGACATCAGTGCCTGACCTCACAAATGAGCTTCTGGAAGAATGGTCATACACTCCCATAGACACACTCCTAAACCTTGTGGACAGCCTTCCCAGAAGAGTTGAAGCTGTTATAGCTGCAAAGGGTTTGCCAACTCAATATTGAACCCTACGGACTAAGACTGGGATGCCATTAAAGTTCATGTGGGTGTAAAGGCAGGCGGACAATATAGTGTATATACTTGTATATATAGTGCATATATGTGATTTTGAACTTCCCGGTAGGGGGCGCATGTGTGAGTCTCTTCTGCCAGTGATTAATTACGGCTGTCCTGTAGTAGTAAATCTACTATTGGGCAGTCTACAAGTAGTTAAGTTGATTGTTCAGCCAACAAAGAGTCTCTCACCGGCGGACATTTCATTGTAGCTTTATTATACATACTTTTACTTTATTGTCGACAAGATCCTCTTTAGCCCCCCCATGTCTACCGGTGAGAGACACTTTGTTGGCTGAACTGCTGTGGGACTTGGTGACCTGTGCTGTTCCCAGGTGAGCCCAGATTGTCCCCATTAACCAACATTTTATAAGATGCTGCTGAATTATCTGTACACATTACTATAGTCTTATTTTTACATTTTTTGGCAATACTTATTTATATGCTGTTATTAACTCCAGAGAGCACATATATTTTCTCCTCCTGAAGAAGCGGATCGTCACCGCGAAACATGTTGAGGAATATACGCCTAACTTTGAATTTCGGCATTTTGTTTTGATGAATACCGTATATACTCGAATATAAGCCGACCCGAGTATAAGCTGAGGCCCCTAATTTTACCACAAAAAATGGGAAAAATGATTGACTCGAGTATAAGCCTAGGGTGAGAATGCAGGACGGCGGGCATGGTACAGGAGAATGCAGGGTGGCCGGCATGGTACAGGAGAATGCAGGGCTGTGGGCATAGTACAAGAGAATGCAGGGCTGCGGGCATGGTAAAGGAGAATGCAGGGCTGCGGGCATGGTACAGGAGAATGCAGTGCTGCAGGCATGGTCGAGGAGAATGCAGTGCTGCAGGCACGGTACAGGAGAATGCAGGGAATAGCCAAACATGTACGGCCTGTCCCGAGCGGCGGTGGCGCATGCGCAATGACGTGTCGGCGCCATTTTTAAACCTAAAGCACATCGGGCCGGCCGGGAGGACATTTTTTTTCGACTCGAGTATAAGCCGAGGGGGACGTTTTCAGCACAAAAAAATGTGCTGAAAAAACTTGGCTTATACTCGAGTATATACAGTAAATATTTATCTGTACTGATGTTAATAAATTGCTGTTGGATGATCGGTCCCATTTTTAAACTGCAATATGTTGTATTAAATACATTTTGTATATTTTTTTTAAATCATATGTGATCATTGTTGAACCAAGGTACCGTTAAAGTCTGACTCCCCCCTCCCCCTTTTCCCCTTCTCCCTTTGTGCCCCTCCCTTTGAGACTGTTCATTTTGGGGACAACAGTCTCTATTATGCGCTTTTTCGGATGTTGGTACCTACTACCTTTTCATTTACCTCAGGCTGATTGCTTCTATTGACTTTTTTTGTGTATAGCACAAAAAATACCACCAAAAAAAAAGGTCTATTTGACAGAAAAAAGGACATCAATTTTATTTGGGTACAGCTTCGCACGTCCGTACAATTGTAAGTTGAAGTAACACGGAGCCGTATCGTATCCGGGGCTGAAGTGGTTTAACAAATATTAGGTGTTTCAAAGTGTCACACATTGATAAATATTGGCAATCAGCTGATCACATACGTACTGTTAGAAAAGTTCTATAGTAACTTTAAACTCCAGAGTAGAACAATAGGCTTGGGTGTGACGCCCAGACCTGATAAGGTCATTCCCCTGTCATTCATTCTATATGAGAGTGACTGGTGTATGAAGTGCCTTTACCTGTACCGTCTATTTTTATCTGTTCTAATTCAAAGGATCTGTGAAACTCCCCAACATTTTCCCGTCATTGTGCGGAGATAATTCCCACAGTGGTTGTGAGCGGAGACGAGACAGACTGTCCTCTCCTTACTGTGGAGCAGATAAAAGATTGGGCTCTTCATTCTGTACAGGAAAAAAAGGAGAACGCGGGGTCTTCTCAGCACACATTGTTATTGTACCGCTGAAAGACGATCGCACAACGCAGAGCTTTTAGGAAAGGACAAATGGGACCTAGAGAAGGGGCTCTTTTTACAATCGATTTTTATCATGTTAACCCATCGCAGTCAGACAAGGCAGATTTTTCCAGACCGTCCCACCAAAACGAATAAAGACTAGGATAAATCATTCCTTAGGGAGCAACGAGGTCATTGAGGGCCCATTTACATTTGTGTGGTGCATTGATGCGGGTGCATTAACTACTTCTGGACCACCAACCGCATATACAGTATCTCACAAAAGTGAGTACACCCCTCACATTTTTGTACCTACCATCCAGGATATTGCCGGTGACCTGTACAGTATATATACCGTATCTCACAAAAGTAAATACACCCCTCACATTTTTGTACCTACCATCCAGGATATTGCCGGTGACCTGTACAGTATATATATATATATATATATATATACAGTATCTCACAAAAGTGAGTACACCCCTCACATTTTTGTAAATATTTTATTATATCTTTTCATGTGACAACACTGAAGAAATTACACTTTTCTACAATGTAAAGTAGTGAGTGTACAGCTTGTATAACAGTGTAAAAAAAAAAAATATATATATATATATCAATGTTATGCTTCTTTGATTTATTTATTTTTTTTCTTTCTTTTTTTTTTACTTCACTCCCACCCCTGGGCTCCCCTAGGTGAGAATGGCATTTTTCTTAAGAATATGTACCCCTAGGGTTCTTTTTATTTATTTATTTATTTATTTTTGTCCATTTTGTTTTACTTTAAATCTTTAGAAAAGTTGGCGTTGATAGTAAATGTACTGTAGAAATACATTTGCTTAATCCCTAGCCTCCCAAAAGTTGAAGGTCATGAAGGTATATTGTAACACATACTATGGGTGGTCACTGAGTACTTAGGTCAAGGCTAATAATTAATGATGTGTCTTTTTTTTATCTCTTTGTACAATGCCATATCTTTCTTTTATTTATTTATTTATTTTTCAATAGAAATATATTAAACCAAATGTTATGCTTCTTTTATTTATTTATTTTTTTTATTTTATTTTTTTAGTTCACTCCCACCCCTGGACGCACCTAGGTGAGAATGGTATTTCTCCCAAGAAATGTGCCCATAGGGGTCTTTTTTTTTTTGTCTTTTTTTTTTTCATTTTTTTTTACTTTCAATCGTTAGAAGTTGGCATTGATAGTAAATGTACTGTAAAAATACATTTGCGTAATCCCTAGCCTCCCAAAAGTTGAAGGTCATGAAGGTATATTGCAACACATACTATGGGTGGCCACTGAGTACATATTTTTTTTTTCTTTTCTTTTTTTTTCTTTAATTTCTTTGTACAATGCCATATCTTTCTTTTTTTTTTTTTTTTTTTTTTTTTATCTCTTTGTACAATGCCATAACTTTCTTTTTTTTTTTTCTTTATCTCTTTGTACAATGCCATATCTATCTTTTTTTTTTTTTTTTTTTGTTTATCTCTTTGTACAATGCCATAACTTTCTTTTTTTTTATCTCTTTGTACAATGCCATAACTTTCTTTTTTTTTATCTCTTTGTACAATGCCATTTCTTTATTTTTTTTTTCTTCAATAAAAAATATATTAAACTGAATTTTATGGTTCTTTTATTTACTTTTTTTCCCTTTTTTTAGTTCACTCCCACCCCCCCTGACTCACCTAGGTGAGAAGGGCACTGGTCCCCCCAAAAGTGTCAAAAATATCAGTTAGTGTTCAAATCTATCCGCCGCAATGTCGCAGTCCTGCAAAAAATCGCAGATCGCCGCCATTACTAGTAAAAAAAAAAACAATAAAAATGACATAAATCTTTCCCGTAGTTAGTAGACGTGATAACTTTTGCGCTTATTGTGATTTTTTTTTACCGAAAATATGTAGCAGACAAAAAATTGGCCTAAAATGTTAAAAAATTTTGATCTTAAAATATTAAAAATTACACAGGTGATCAAATACCACCAAAAGAAAGCTTTATTTGTGGGAAAAAAAGGACATCAATTTTATTTGGGTACAGCGTCGCACAACCGTGCAGTTGTCCGTTAAATAACACAGTGCCGAATCGCGAAATATGGCCTGGTCATTAAGGCCCAGAAGTGGCTAATAATGTGTAAAGAACGAATAAAATAAGAGATAGGCAAATATTTGGGAACTCATGAGCTAGGCTGAATCTTAGTTATCTCCTCTTTGGTTATGATTTCAAAATGTCTTTTAAATTATTTTATTGAACTTTGACTGTTATTTGTGTGTTTGGTGTGTTTGGTATGAAGTGGCATTAATGGAAAATAATATATGTGAGCAAATGTACTGTGTTATAATGATTAACTTGGTCAAGTCTTTCTTCACACATTGTCATGTTTACCCAATGTCATATGGAAAATAAACTGTATGGACGTATGTTCCAGGATGAAAGCACACCGTATAGAATAGGTGTTCTCCACATTCTTCATGTTTTTAAAAACATCTTATGATTACTAAGTGTGAACCTGTTTATCTCAAGTATAGCACTGATAGTGTGTACATTTGTTGTCACTCTTCAAAGCAGGTATATTTATTTATGTAACATGCATACAGGCTAATGCCTGGTACACACAATAAGATTATCAGACGAACGATCGTCTGCTTTTTTTTTTTGCATGCTAATCTCATATCGAAAATGAAGAGTTTACTAAAGTTACGAAAATTCCCATACGACAGAATAAAAATTCAGAAGTGATGTAATGTGTTGTAGTGTATTTGTATTGTATTTGTATTGTATTGTATTTTAGAATGACAACCCAGATAGCAAGCGATTGTGCTACAAGTTTGAAAATGACTTGCTAAGCTTTTGCTAGACTTGCCAGGCTTCACAGATACACAATTGCAGCAAGTCCGCATTGCATGACTCCATATCAACTTTCTTTGCAAACATTCTGAAAGTCTGCTGCAAGTTCTGGTTCAGGTATGTTGTGCAATAGTCATCCCACCACAGGGGTCACTGTGGCTCAAATTTATTTTATGCTGTAGACTTGCAGAGCTCTTAGACTCACCACTGCAACTTTGCTCTTGCTAGAGACTTGCAACGCTAATTTGCTGCAAATTGGAAAAGTGTCATCTAGAACTTGTGCTTCAAGTTCTCTGGAACTGTACAACTTGGCAGTGAAAATGTTCAGCAAGTTAACCACTTAAGCCCCGGAGGATTTGGCTGCTGAAAGACCAGGGGGTATTTTGCGATTCGGCACTGTGTGATTTTAACGGACAATTGCGTGGTCGTGCGACGCTGTACCTAAACGAATTTGACGTCCTTTTTTTCCCACAAACAGAGCTTTCTTTTGGTGGTATTTGATCACCTGTGCGATTTTTTGATCATGCGCTATAAACAAAAAAAGAGCGTCAATTTTGCAAAAATAACAATATTTTTCAAATTTTTTTATATGAAATTCCCCAAAAAAATGTAAAAATCGAAATTTTTTAACATTTTCGGCCAATTTGTTTTATGCTACATATGTCTGGTAAAAAAAATCTCAAAAAGCGTATTTTGATTGGTTTGCGCAAAAGTTATCGCGTTTACTAACAAGGGGAAAGATTTTTGTCATTTTTGTTGTTTTAATTTTTACCACATAATGGCGGCGATCTGCGATTTTTTTTTGCGGGACTGTGACATTGCGGCGGACAGATCGGACCCTTGACTGACATTTTTGACACTTTTGGGGTTACCAGTGACATTTCTACAGTAATCAGTGCTATACATATGCACTGTTACTGTAAAATTACACTGGCAGTGAAGGGGTTAACTTTATTTGAGAGGGAGGGGCTGTGTGTGTCCCTAGGGGCGTGATTCTAACTGTGATTGGCTGTGGCTTGAGCTGTAGGAACAATGATCAACGGTCCTACATAGTAGAACCGTATGATCATTGTTCCTACACAGGGGAGAATGACAAGTGGCTTGTTTACACTAGCCGCCTGCCTTTCTCCCTCTCCCCCGATGATCGCTGAGTGACCGGCAGTGCGCGCTCGCTCCCCAGAGCCTCACAGGCTAGTGACGTACCAATACGTCACTCTGCCTGTGAGGGGCTGACCGCCGCAGTATATGTACTTGCGGCGGTCGGCAAGTGGTTAACAGACTTACAATTCAACACTGCCTCAAATTTATGGCAATTCATCCTTGCTATCTTGGGATTAAATGAAAATCGTATGATCTGGTATCATACGAGAAAATTTTTGGATTAACTGTTTTGATCGGCTCTCAAAAGCTGTGTAATAAAGATTAGAATATTATATGATTGCTTCAAAAGCTGTAGTTTTCCTACGATTTTCTGATCATGTGTACAGGCCTTAGGCCCTTATCTCCCTTTCTTCCCAGAAGGCTGGTGTCATCTCTGTTAGGCATTCATGGGCACCTTCTACTGTACATCTTGGAGCATGGGTGACACAGTCATAGAAGTCGCAGCGCTGGCATCTTCAGGAGTCTCATATTTACCATAAGTACCAGCCTAAAGTGTAACTGTACTTTAGTGCAGTTACAGTAATTGGAAAGTGATGCCAATCTTCAGTCCCCCTGCCAAATCTAATACTAAGGCTAGCAATACTTAGATAGATGTCTGCATTCACTCAAAGCAGTATTGATGGAGGAATCTCCCATGCCAGCTTTTGCAGTCAGACAGCCACACTTGCGGCTGCCTGAATATCTAACATTTACTGCGTCTGATGCAGTCAATGCCCAACCTATCATTTTCTATTCATCTCAGTCAGTTTTTAAATCAGCTTTTGGTGAGCCAGGTGGTGCTGACACCCATGGCTAAAGCTTTGTCCAGTTCTGAAGGAATTGGCTGAAATTTAAGCAACGTATGACCAGTTTTACCGCAATGCCTCCGAGTCACTCCACAGCCTTCATTCAAAATCTTAACTGTTGGGTCTGACTCTTGCAGATGTGTCTGCAATCTCTGTTCGTTGTTATGGAAAGTTCATATTCGACAGTTTCACTGGAAGAACTTAAAAAAGACCATCATTTTGCTGCCAAAGTAAACCTGTCAGGATTAAGCGCTAGATAGAGCTTTTCTGGGGGGCCAGGCGAGCAGACGTTAGGCCTAATAATGGTAGGCTATTGAGCATTTCATGGCAGGAGGCATGTATCTGGTAGTTAAGGGTGCCAGGTATGATGTGGAGCAGGACGATGCCAGAAGTGCATCGCTTTGCTCGCTTGGATAGATCACCTGATATTCTGGTCCTTCATGTTGGCGGCAATGATTTGGGAGTCAGGTCCATGCGGGAGCTAATCCAGGATGTCAGGTTTGACTTTCAGTGGCTACGTATGGCCTTTCCTGGCCAGGTCAGTGGAGTGGCTGAACAAGGCCCGCAAAAAATTAAACAGAGAAGTGGGCAGATTTGTCGTTTGCAATGGGGGTCTGGTAATTCGCCACCAAGAATTGCAGACGGAGTCCTGGCGTTATCTAATGGGTGACAGTGTACACCTCAATGCTGTGGAAATTCATTTATGGGCCCTTGGATTGCAGAACGGCATTCAGAGGGCTTTGAGGGTGTGGAGGTGCACTCAAGGGTAAGGGCTTACCCTTGTGTGCTGTGGCGGTTATTGGTCTTTGCTGGTGGAAGAAAAAGCTAGGATAAGGAAGGGTTCAGGACACATCGGTGGTATGTGTCCCCCTTGTTGTATTCCAGTTAATGGGAGGTGTCACTCAAAATCAATCAAATGGTATTGCAAGTGAAAATTCCATGTATTCTTTTAAAAACAAAACTTAGAAACTCTGTTCGACCTACCCAGATTTTCACATACTCTATGTAGCTTTATTTGTTGGAGATCAGATAAGAGGGATTTTTTGGATTTATTAGGCTGCTTAGGGTGCAACACCCCAAGTCCAAAGGACAGATATCACTGAGACCTAGGAAACTCCATCCAAATGGTGCAGAGAGTGAGGTGTCATCAATTGGGAGTATCAGCAGCCTGCTGAAAATCTGGGTGGTGGAGCAGAATTTCCAAGTTTTATTTTTAAAAGAATACATGGAATGTTCAATTGCAATACCATGTGATTGATTTTGAGTGACATCTCCCATACCCCTGATGAAGAAAAGATTCACTCTCTGAAACGTGTTGGGTGGAGGAAGTTAAAACTTTACCATCATCATCTTTCACAGTCAGTTTTACCCATAGTTGATCATACCATGTATACATTGTGTATTGTAACATTCTTATGTATATTTTGTATTTTTTTACCATGTATAAATAAAATGAAATATTTTTTTTATACTTTTTTGTACGTTCCATTAAAAAAAGTGCTTTCAAAGTCCCAACAACTAGGGGAACTGTTTTTTCTTGTAGTCATTTGAGGGATGTGGCACAGAGCGGAGCCTAACCACCAGTATTTTGACATCTGTTCTACTCTGGGCAAGAGAAGCATCAATACAATTCAGGTGTGCTAAGGTTTCAGCAACTATTTTTTGCCTCAGGAGCCCCAAGAACTGGTTAAAATATCAATAAAACAAAGTTAAATACTTTGGGCATACATCTTGTGACTCACTATTGGTTGCTAAAGTCCCCTGTCATGTTTAAAGAGACACTGTAACTTTCACCCTGAATGGTAAAGGGTGCCCCCTTGACCCCTTAACTCAACATACCAGCGCTCCATCTTCCATGGCAGCCGCCACTAAGTGTTGGTTAATGTTGGCCATGAGGAGGAGCAGTGACATCACTCCCTTAGACATGTGACAGTGCTCAGGGCCTTGTTAGAAGACTCAAGCGCTGTCCAATGGGAGGAGGCTACATGCTCATCAAAAGCCAGAAGGTATTTTTTCTGGCGGATGCAGCAGAGGGAGTGGTGGCAGAGGCTGGAGGGGCATGCCAACACTCAAAGTTGACATTTACTTATTAAATTATCAAGGGTTTCAGGTCTTCTGAGAAACTCGGCAAACCTGCTGAAAGATAAGTTCAGACACCTTGGAGTGCATTTCATTCACGTTGGCACTGTATCCAGCTTTATGACAGTTGTACTTTAAAATTAATAAAAGGCTTGTGCAAGCACCTTTGGTGCCTGCCAGCATGCAATTTCACAATTTTCTTCCTATATATACAGTATATAATTTCTGTTGTACAATTACACAAGTTATTCCAACAGCACTATGGATTATCTAAATAGACAGCACAGCAGTGGATGTCTCTTTTACGGCAGCCAATAAATCCTTGAACTGAGTCAATATAGAGAGTAAGTGTTATAGTGGAAGAGTCACTGCCATAGCTAATTCACATGTATGTAACATTTTGCTTGAGATACTGAGCTCTGTGACCAACAGGCTTTTTTTTTTAAAACAGAAACTAAGGAGAAACTGGAAAACACATTAAAATAAGCCTGGAGCTCCACCTACTGCCTGGATGTCAGAAGACACAATAATTACCTTGCTAAAGAAACAATTTTTTTTTAGTCCTGACCATAATAAGCAAAGAAAGTATGTATAAAACTTCTTAGTTAAAAGAGTGACATCTTCCCTTTAAGCAGGCATATAGCTTTTATCCATTCGGGGGTAAGTGGCATTGTCTGCAAATAGCCAGTCCCCAGGGTTTTATACTTTCCAAAGCCATACTCATTTACTGCTTCCATGCTGCAGCAACCATACCTGTCTGAGCTTTGATGTCAGCTAGTGGTGGAGCTTAAACAGGGGAATCATGTCATGGGCTCCCTACAGACGCTGTTTGGGACTGGTAAATGGTCACTCAGGCCCCAGCACTGTCATGTGCTCCACCCAGTGCTTTAAGTGGGCCGGTATGCACTGGTACTCAGTACCGGCACTTCCAAATATGGCTCTTGAGCATACCACCACCCCTCCGTGCGCCTTAGCGTACCAGTACACTCATTTTGGACATCTGCGCCCTCAATTGCCCCCCCCCCCCCAAGAATATTTCCCACTCCAGAGCCAGGCCAGTCACCACCAGTGAGTCCCCCTGCTCCGGAGTCCCATCCCAGGCCAGGGGGGGGTGCTCTGTGGGGACCCTGATGTGGGGTGAGGGGGGTGACAAAATTTATAGGCTATAATAGAGTACCGGCACCTCTTTTGGGCCACTTAAAGCACTGGCTCCACCATACCAAGAAGCCCGAATCTTTTCCGAATGTGAGGAGGAGGCGAAGGAGGACGATTTTCTCAAAGTGATTGTAAACTATCATCTTGTAAAGCAAGCCATTCAGTTTAAAATTGAAATGAAAGGCAAAACATATAAATAAATGCCTTTAGAAATGCCTTTTTTTCCCATTTTTAGAGGTGATCACATAATCTCTGTTCTCAGCTGTCTAAGAGCTGGGGGAGGAGAAGCAGCAGTAAACTGAGCTTGCCAGTGAATGGCTGCTCAATGGGGGCATGTCAGGAGTGATCATTGGAAGAGAGCAGACTTAGTTCCCAGCTTAGCTAGAGAACTGACCACAGTGTGCTCTCCTGCTTAGTGTAGTCAGTTTCTAATAGGAAAGCAGAGGGACTGTCAGGAACACCAGGGATTTCACATAAAATAAGGAATACAAAGAGAACGGAATACTTTACCATACAAGTACATGGTACAGCAGGGACATATCAGGAATATTAAGTGCTGGGGTAACAAACACTTTAAGTATAAATGCCTGGGGTTTTGGGCAGACACTGTCAGTTTGCCCTGAATGGATAAAGTGATAGTGTTTCTCAGAAAGCCACAAAAAGCATGTGAGAATCTAGCTTAGAATGCTTGCTTCCCATTTAATATGTGGTTCCTCCCATTGGCGGGGGAGCAGGTAATCTAAATATCCGCAGGTGTAGAATACATCCAATGGCTGCGGAGTGGGGAAGCGGTGGCTTTTCAATAAAAGGGCTTCTGTAAAGGTAAGTATATCCATTCTTCATTTACAGGCTAGCTGTTGGGTAAAAGTGGCCCTTTGGTGAGAGGTCACTTTAAGCTTAAAAAGGACCTATTGCTTTGGAAGCAACCAAATCTACCTTCTATTAATTTATGGTAGTCCAAAATCAGTAATGATATGTACATGGAGGATTTGACTTCCTCTTTACGAGACAGGTTGAAAATCTTTAACCACTTTACCACCGGAGGATTTTGCTGTCTTACTTCCAGGCCACTTTTTGCGATTCGGTACTGTGCGAATTTAACTGACAATTGCGTGGACATGCAACGCTGTACCCACACAAAATTTACGTCCTTTTTTCCCCCCCACAAATAGAGCTTTTTTTTGGTGGTATTTGATCACCTGTGCGATTTTTAATTTTGCGCTATAAACAAAAAAAGAGCGACAATTTTGAAAAAATAACAATATTTTTCACATTTTTTTATATGAAATTCCCCCAAAAAAATGTAAAAATCAAAATTTTTTAACATTTTAGGCCAATTTGTTTTCTGCTACATATTTTTGGTAAAAAAAATCGCAATAAGCGTATTTTGATTTGTTTGCGCAAAAGTTATCGCAGCTACTAACTACGGGAAATTTATGTCATTTTTTTTTTTTTTTTACTAGTAATGGTGGCGATCTGCGATTTTTTTTTTTGCGGGACTGCGACATTGCGGCGGACAGATCGGACCCTTAACTGACATTTTTGACACTTTTGGGGGTACCAGTGACATTACTACAGTAATCAGTGCTATAAATATGCACTGTTACTGTAAAAATGACACTGGCAGGGAAGGGGTTAACTTTTAAATGGTGATCAAGGGGTTAATGTATGCCTGGTGCTTACTAACGTGTGTGGGGGGGAGGGGACTGTGTGACACAGGGACAGATCTCAGGTTCAGCTATGCTGAATCCTGCAATCTGTCACTGTCTGTCACTTAGGAGATCCGCCCGCTTTGTTTACACAAGCGGGCGGATTTCCACACTCGATCCCAGACGATCGGAGAAGAGCAGCGGTGATCACCGCCTCTCTTCCCCTGGCCCGACTCCCGCTGTGATTGAATACAGCAGGAGCGAGCCGACGGCGGCACGCGAGCGCCGCCCACAGGGGGAGGTGTCCAGCGACGATATCGAGCCACTTTGCCGCAGTACAGTCAATGTGACCGGTCGGCAAGTGGTTAAACACACTTTGTTCTACAGAACGCAATTTAGATTTTCCTTCAATTATGCAGCAGCTTTCCAAAGCACAGATATGGAGTGATCAAGGACCTTCTGATATCCTTTTTTTCATGACCCTTTAATCTTTTCCAAAGATACCTCTCATATGGCTGTTTGAATGAAGAGGCCTTGGGGCAATTTTTTCACCTTCCTTTTGGGTTTCCCTTTTGCCCCTCAATATCTGAAGATAACCTGGCCTCAGTTTATTTAAATAAATTATGAAACAGAAAATTCAAATTCCACAGTTAGCATCCTTGGATGTATTCTCTTTAAGACTCCATGCACACTAACGTTTTTTTAAGCTCCTAGAAGCTGTTATTAGCATTTTTTTCTGCTTCTAGAAGCAAAATTGTGTTATTTTATGTGTCCATGCACACTACTTTAGGCTATTAGTGGTTTTTGAGCTTCAGTGTCTAGGAGCAGAAAAAAAATAGTTTTTGTAGAGTTTCTTGGAGTGTTTTATTCCAGAAGAAACGTTCCTAAATGCTAAATAAATGCTACTAATAGCTTTTTTGAGCCCTTTTGTAAGCTTAAAAAAAATACATGGAGCAGATCCAGAAGTATCATGAAGACTATTAGTGCTTCGTACATCTTTTTAGAAACTCGATAACTTGATACTCATGCCTTCGCCTACAATGTATTACTGATTTATTGAGTTTTCACGTTAACGGTTTGCCCCACCAGAGAGTGGAATCTCAACAGTATACTATATATTCATCGGAACCCTGGTGGTCTCAGTGAGCGGCAAAAAACATGAAGGGGAGGCTCATAGTGTAGTAAGCAAAGTAATGTTTAATGAAAAAAAGTAGTCACTTACATCTCAGAACCAAAATATCGGCTGATACAAGTGCGGTGAAGCCGGTTTGCGTTCCAGCTTGCGTTCCGGAAGGCGGAATTGACGTTAGGGCGTAGCACGTGATCCGACGCGTTTCATCATCAACGTATGACATCATCAGGGGATACGTACTACGCTATCAGCCAAGGAACCACTTACCGTATATACTCGAGTATAAGCCGAGTTTTTCAGCACATTTTTTGTCCCTGGCCGCTCCGACGTGTTTAAGCTTTAAAAATGGCGCCGCCCGGCGCATACATGTCACCGCGCACGCGCCGCCGCCGCTCGGGAGAGGCCGGGAATAGCCGAAAGTATACGAGCGGTGGCGGCGCGAGCGCAATGACGTGTCGGCGCCCGGCGGCGCCATTTTTAAAATGAAGGCGCCTCTGGAACAGGTAAGTGACACTACCTGCCATTATGCAGGGCTGCGGGCATACTACAAGCGATATAGTGCTGCGGGCATGGTCCACCTGTACCATGCCCACAGCACTGCATCTCCTGTAGTATGCCCACAACCCCGGATCCTCTTGTACCATGCCAGTACCCTGCATTCTCCTGCACCATGCCAGTACCCTGCATTCTCCTGTACCATGCCAGTACCCTGCATTCTCCTGCACCATGCCAGTACCCTGCATTCTCCTGCACCATGCCAGTCACCCTGCATTCTCCTGCACCATGCCCGCCGCCCTGCATTCTCACCCTAGGCTTATACTCGAGTCAATGATTTTTCCCATCTTTTTGTGGTAAAAGTAGGGGCCTCGGCTTATACTCGGGTCGGCTTATACTCGAGTATATACGGTACCCACGCTATACCTCAAGGGGTCATCTGGTAAGTGGGCTGTACATTTGGTGAAGGATTCCCCTTCCCCCTTATGCCTGCATGTGGAATCTCGTCTTACTGAGCACTGGCACTTTCTTCAGAAAGCACATATAAGGACTGTCTAAATAATAGTGAAGAATATTTCACACTAGCACTTTTTTGCACTTTTTGGTACTAAGGATTGTGGCAATAATATTTGCACTTGGCGCTCAAAGGATTTTTAATGTTTTACAAGTTGTATTTGAAGCTCAGCCACTTTATCCTTATCTTAGCACATTGCACATTGTTGCACATAAGTTTTTGGGACTATCATGAATTTATTTGTATTATTTTCATTAATTGTTTGATTTAGCACAGTCACTTTATTTTTGCACATTTGCATATCGTTGCACATAGCATTGTTTGCTGCTATTTGTCTAGCCGTTTGAGCGCTGTCCCTTTTTGTATTGCATTTACCACAATTTTTATTGTTTGACTAGCTGCTCAAAAAATCATTATTTATCCACATTTTTTCACAATAATTTATATATTTATTCAACCTTCTGTTAATATTAAAAAGAACATTTATTTTATCAAAAATACCTAGGCGCGTTTACACATTTTTACCTCCAGTATACTAATATTAATTACTGTGGAAACATATAAAAATAAAAAAGGACCTGTAACTCATCAGAATACTCAAGCAACTCTATCCCTTTCCAGGTTGTGTCTGTAGCATGTCATTGCACGCTTACTGGCTTGTATTTATTTCATATAATTCTGTTTATCTTAAAATGAGAAACAGTGTAGCATTAATTGTCTTTCTCCAATCATTGTATGATTATTGTTCTGTCATGTGTGTAATTTTCTTTTCTGATTGAGTTATGCTTTAATTAAATCACTTGATGTTTTGTTATTTTAGGTGTTACAGTCAAGTTTATGAGTCAGCAGTAGAAATATAAAAATTTCAGAAACAGATGGTTGGTGAGACCAGCCAGAAGCACCATGTGGACCAAATAACTAATTCTTATTACCATTGGTCTTCTTGAGGATTATCGTCATGTCATTACCAAAGATCCAAGTGGAGGAAGCCGACGATGAAGCAGATAGCAGCTCCATCCCGCCAGGTGATGACCATCTAAGGAACTTGAAGGCCCTGACAGAGAAGCTGAGGTTAGAAACTCGCAGGCCATCTTACCTAGAATGGAGGGCAAAGCTTGAGGATCAGCCATGGAAAAACCCAGAAGCTCCTGTGGAACAAGAAGATGTTCCAGAAACCAGCCAAGGTGTTGATGGGACATTCCAACCACTAGAGATCAAACAGACTCAGAAAAGTTTGGGTGCCCCAAAGCAGAACTCTCTGGAGTCAAAGAAAATACATGGCTTTGACAGTATTGATGAAGCCCTTAACTGGCTAAGGAAAGAGCTGGTAAGTGTCTTTGTTTTATAGTGTAACCGCGGTAGGAAATGTAATGGAGAAATCAATTGTCTATTGCTGGAAATGATAACATTGTCTATGAAGGGCATTGTGCAATGGGTCACATGCTTTGCACATTAGTTTGGTTGAATTTCATATGAGTAATCCATAATATTGATCAGAACAATGAACCTTACCCCCTGTTTCCATTGTGCATCACAAATTATTCTCAAATTACAATTCTAAGTTGTGTAAATAGTGGTTACTAAAAATGGCTTGTCAAATTTTTCCCACGTCTTCTGAAAATAAGCCAGCAAACTAAACGTTTATGATGCTGTATTACAATGTAAAACCAGTTTGTTGACACAAAGCTTATTAAGCCTTGCATAAGTCAGCATTTAACTTTTTTTAATGACATGCCTGTACACTGAAGGTGTTTGTGCTGTATATTGCGCCATTCCAGTGGGATGTATATGTGAAATTGTCTAAAGATTTCCAATGTAATGGAGGAAGGCTTTGCTCTTTTGGTATGCTGGCTATTCAGATAACAATATGATCATCTAAAATAATAATACATTTTACGAAAGGTTCATATTTATCAAATCAATTGTGTTTAACCGGTTGCCGACCGCTGCAAGTACATATACTGCGGCGGTCAGCCCCGGCCAGGCAAAGTGACGTACCGGTACGTCACTAGCCTGTCACTCGCCCCGCTCCATTCCCTAACAAGTCAGTGCATGTGACCGGCGGACCCGATGTCCGCCGGTCACTCGCGATCGTTCGCCGGGAAGGGAGAAAGGCAGGCGGCTAATGTAAACAAGCCGCCTGTCATTCTCCCCTGTGTAAAAATGGAGATCAGATGGTTCTACTATGTAGGACCTTTGATCTCTGTTTTTACACTAGTAGCCATGTCCAATCACAGTTAGAAACACGCCCCTAGGACACACTTAGCCCCTCCCTCTCCAATACAGTTAACTCCTTCCCTGCCAGTGTCATTTTTACAGTAACAGTGCATATGTATAGCACTGATTACTGCAGGAATGTCACTGGTAACCCCAAAAGTGTCAAAAATGTCAGTCAAGGGTCCGATCTGTCCGCCGCAATGTCGCAGTCCCGCAAAAAAAATCGCAGATCGCCGCCATTACTCGTTAAAAAAAAACAACAAAAATGACAAAAATCTTTCCCTTTGTTAGTAAACGCGATAACTTTTGCGCAAACCAATCAAAATACGCTTTTTGCGATTTTTTTTTTTTACCAAACATATTTTTGGTAAATTTTTTTGGGGGGAATTTCATATAAAAAATGTGAAAAATATTGTTATTTTTGCAAAATTGACGCTCTTTTTTTGTTTATAGCGCATGATCAAAAAGTCGCGCAGGTGATCAAATACCACCAAAAGAAAGCTCTGTTTGTGGGAAAAAAAGGACGTTTAATTCGTTTAGGTACAGCATCGCACAACCGTGCAATTGTCCGTTAAATTCAAGCAGTGCCGAATTGCAAAATACCCCCGGTCAGGAAGGGGGTAAAATCTTCCGGGGCTTAAGTGGTTAAAATATATCTGAACCCTCCAAAAAATATAACATGTTGTGTTGTAGCTTACCAGTGTAGATGTGTTGGCTCCACTAGTTTCTTCATTTTCAGGCCAAGTACAATTTCTGCAAGTACAAAATATACCAGTTGACCTTGCCAGGAATGCAGTGTCCTTGTCACTTCCTGTGGAGTGAAAAAGCATAAACAGTGTTTATCTCTTCTTTGGAAATGACTAGTTTGGTAAATCCACCTTGTAATATAGATGAACTAAGTGCCACCTGTTTGAAGTCCAGCCTGTGTGAAAACTATGGCTCCTTATTTATTTTCCCCGAGTTCCATGAGCAGGAGACCTAGTTTGCCCTGGATCAGCATTGTGAGTTGACATGGCATGGGCGGGCAGGTCACCAGCGCCTTCAGCAACTAATGACACTCCAGGGCCATGATGCACAAAGTCATTCATTGCTACTCTAGCAATGAATGACTATAGTAGCCAGCCTAAATGCCCAATAGCACCTCATGACGCTTAACAAGGACAGGTAGCATGCAGAGCCATCCCTAGCATTCAGGAGAGGATGGAAGCCTACCTACTCCAGGCCTTCTCCTCCTGCCCTTAGCTGTTCTGCTGAAGTCAAAAGGCAGGACTCAGATGTGAAGAGGGGACTGTGTGACTGAGGCACTCTGTGATGTGGGGACTGTGTGATTTGGGAGGATCTATGATTACGGGGACTGTATGATTGAGGTACCCCAAACCCTGAAAAACAACCCCACATCATAATCCCCCTCCACCAAATGATTTGGACCTGTGCACAAGGCAAGGTCCATAAAGACATGGATGAGCAAGTTTGGGGTGGAGAAACTTTCAGAACAGGACCAGGAAGCAACTGGAATAATGGTGCATACTACAGTGATTCGCAGCTTCCATGGTGATCCCACAGGTATGGCACATATACACTTACCGGCCACTTTGTTAGGTACACTAATGCCAAGACATTTTGGACAATTTCATGCAGGTCAGTCAAGTTCCTCCACCCCAAACTCACAAAGCAAGGTCCATAAAGACAAGGATGAGCGAGTTCGGATTTGGAGAACTTGACTGACCTGCAACTTCAGGATGAATTGATGTGGAGACTGCGAGCCAGGCCTTCTCGTCCACATCAGTGCCTGACCTCACAAATGCGCTTCTGGAAGAATGGTCAAACATTCCCATAGACACTCCTAAACCTTGTGGACAGCCTTCCCAGAAGAGTTGAAGCTGTTTTAGCTGAAAAGGGTGGGCCAACTCAATATTGAATCCTACAAGCTAAGACTGGGGTGCCATTAAAATTCATGTGTGTGTAAAGGCAGGCGTCCCAATACTTTTGAAAATTTAGTGTATGAGCTGTGCTGAATGCACGGCGACTGGTGTGTGCTGTAAGACTCAGTGCCTATGCGTCAATCATGGGACATCACACAGTTAACTTTTATTTTTTCACAGAACTTTACTGAAACGACATGAATTACATTTCATAGTATTACATAGTATTATGTGCTACATAGTATTGGGTAGTATTGTACCTATGCCCTAAAGATTCATACGTCATAGGGGAAGAGAATGAAGACACAGGACTTTCATGGTACCACAAGGATTAATAACACCGTAGTAGTAAAAAATATACACATTTTATTATTTATGTAAATATTAACCACTTGCCGACCGCCGCAAGTAGATATACTACGGCAGTCAGCCCCTCACAGGCAAAGTGACGTATGGGTACGTCACTAGCCTGTGAGGCTCTGGGGAGCGAGCGCGCACCCCTGGAGGTATGGAATATTAGGGTAACTCTCCACACGGGGGGGCACTGATCAATCTCCAATTTTACTCTACATGTTTCGTGGTGAATCTGCTTCCTCAGGAGTGCTATTCAGGAGGAATTGATCTACAGAAAAATACAAACTATCAACATTAACATAGTATAAATAGCGAATATATAATACATTCACAGAGATAAATACCCAAACACGCAATTAGATAACAACTCCACTGTCTCATGTGGATACATAGACCTTAAGTGTATGGCCCAATTTCCTCTCATCCCAGAACCCCAGTCCTAATGGTAAAGGATGTCACATAGGCAAAAGCCCACCCAATTCCAAGGATAGCAGTGCCAACATCATAATCGGCAATCTCCCGGGCGAATGTGGGATCCAGGAATCGTAACAAACATAGTACTATTTAAACAAATGGCTAAGAGCCCATTCACACTAGCACGACTTGTGAGGCGACTTGTGTAGCCCCAGGTCGCTTGACATAACAAAAGCAATGTTAATCAATCAGTGCCGTCTTAATTGGCACTACTGAAGTCACTCCGACTTCAGAAAAGGGTCCTGTACTACTTTGAGGCGACCTGTGATCTGACTGTCCCATATACTTCAATGGGAGTCGCCTCCTTATCTTAATTGAAGCGACTTGTTATCAGACTTTCCAGAAGGAAAGAAAGAGATTAGCCAGGCATTCCCCACAGACAAAGTCGCCTGTCTCTTCAAAGTAGTGCACAAGTCTCTTCCAAGTCTCTAAACAAGTCTCTTCAAGTCACGGGGCGACTTTCTGGTCGTGGTAGTGTGAACCGGCTCTAATAAAGCCTGTTTTTTAGGTATGATATGATATATTAATATGGGATTCCCAAAGGAAATACTGTAGGTAAAAAAAAAAAAAAAAAAACACATATCAAAAATTAACATATAATAGTTGCTACTGTAAGTGATATGCACCAAAGATTACACTGACACATTTCAATACAGTTCAATTCACCTCAGCAGTGTTGCGTTGCGGTGGTTCAAGCAGGGCTGCTGTTAGAAATCATGGGGCCCCGTACAGCCTACCTGACAGGGCCCCCTTCCCCCGTCCAAAAGTGACTGAGGACATAGATTTATCAGTCATATTCTCTTTAGCCTCAGCTGCACAAATGAATGAATAGGATGCTCTCTGAGGGTTTCTGCTCATTCACAAACTGAAGCATAGTAAACAGTTTACTATACTTCAGTGATGAATGGACATAGGAGTGATTGGTACCCATCGCTCACTGTGTTCATTCAGGAAAGGCAGGGGCCAGTAAATTACATATTTATTGGTCCCTTACCCTGCTTTCCATCTTGATACATCCCCCTGTGTGCCCACAGCAGCTGCCCGTGGAAGAGGAGGAAAGCTGGGAGAGCTGCGAGGGAAAAGGCACACACAGGGGTGCCCGGACAGCAGATGGAAGGGGCACATGTTCTAGAAACAATCCCCCTGCAGTGCAGCCAGACGGGGAAAGAAGAGGAGAAGCGGCAGTGCTGCAGGGGAAGGCAGAAGAGAATCGGTGTCTGCAATAAGACAGTTCAGCCAGACCTCCTGCTCAGCAGGTGCCTGGGCCCCTCTTTTGAACTGATGGGGTCTGGGCCCAGTACAGAAGGCCCAGTGCAGCCAGACGGGGAAAGAAGAGGAGAAGCGGCAGTGCTGCAGGGGAAGGCAGAAGAGAATCGGTGTCTGCAGTAGGACAGTTCAGCCAGACCTCCTGCTCAACAGGTACCTGGGCCCCCCTTTTGAACTGATGGGGCCTGGGCCCAGTACAGAAGGGCCGGCTGTACTGGCTTATCAGTGGTCCTGGGTTTGAGTTAAAACTCACTTTGTTTAAAAAAAAAAACCCTGCCATAATTGGACACAAGGTATTTTGCCTTGTCTGAGTATTGGGGCTATGCTGAAATAGCTGACAATGTAGCCCTAACTAAAAAAAACTAAGTAACACTAAAAAGAAAACCTGATAATACATTTTTATATGATTTACATATTGGCAATATGTTTTATTTTTACCAGCCAGTCCAGTAATTACCCTAACTATACCGTGTCATCATAATACCACTATACATCATTTCTGTCCGTTTATGAATTATGTATTTTAAATTAGACTAAACCAAGCCAACATTCCCTGCTGTTCTATTCCTGCTGTTAATGGTTATGAGGTTCTATTAATAATGTAGAAAAGGGAAAGATTGCTTCACAGGCTAAAAAGATGATTAACAAGAAAAAAGCATGACTGATTCAATGGACCCATGTTAAAGGATGACTCCAGACACATTTTATTAGGTTTTTATTTCTGTATGGAGGAAGGATATTCCCATACTTCCTGTTCTTGTGAGATCCGCAGAAGAAATAGGGGGGGGAGTAGTTGTCACTGGCACAAGAAGACACAGATGACAATAAAAACATTGTTGGAACTTATAATCCTCCCCCCAATGTATATTTGTTTTGTCCCGGTTAGAGAGACTTCCCATCACTTCCTGTTCTGACAGGAAGTCCGGGGAATCTCCCCAGTTGGGACACAGGCTGGCTCTTCCACTAATTCAGTAACTTCAAATTTTTAGGTGACCTTCATCCCTCATGGCAAACTAAAATTTTTAATTGTCTATATTTAGTTATCTCAATAGAATGTGTGCCACCAATGAGCACCATTCAGAGAACAGTTTGCATTTTTTCAGAAAATGGCGCCCGTGCCAAGTTAGTGACCTCTTGTGTACACAAGGCAGCAGGGCAACCATTCAGAACAGGACCCAGAAGCAAGTGGAGATCACTGGAATAGTGGTGCATACTACAGTGATTCCCAGCTTC
Source organism: Pelophylax lessonae (assembly GCF_965119305.1). Taxonomy (NCBI): domain Eukaryota; kingdom Metazoa; phylum Chordata; class Amphibia; order Anura; family Ranidae; genus Pelophylax; species Pelophylax lessonae. Next base: position 97,174,365 of record NC_138770.1, read on the forward strand.
CATGGGGATCCCACAGGTATGGCACATATACACTCATCACCCACTTTATTAGGTACACCTGTTCAATGGCTTGGTAACACAAATTGCTAATCAGCCAATCACATGGCAGCAACTCAATGCATTTAGGCATCTAGATATGGTGAAGACAACTTGCTGAAGTTCAAACCGAGCATCAGAATGAGGAAAAAAGGGGAATTAAGTGAATTTGACTGTGGCATGGTTGTTGGTGCCAGGCGGGCTGATCTGGGTTTTTCAAAACCTGCTGATCTACTGGGATTTTCACGCACAACTATCTCTCGGGTTTACAGAGAATGATCCAAAAAGGAGAAAATATCCAGTGAGCGGCAGTTGTGTGGAGGAAAATGCCTTGTTGATGTCAGAGGTCAGAGGAGAATGGGCAGACTGGTAGAAAGGCAACAGTACCCAAAATACCCACTCGTTGCAACCAAGGTATGCAGAATACCATCTCTGAACGCACAAAACATCGAACCCTGAAGCATATGGACTACAACAGCAGAACACCACACTGGGTGCAACTCCTGTCAGCTCAGAAACTGGGGCTACAATTTGCACAGACTCACCAAAATTGGACAATAGACGATTGGAAAAACGTTGTCTGGTCTGATGAGTCTTGATTTCAGCTGCAACATTCAGATGGTAGGGTCAGAATTTGGTGTAAATAACATTAAAACATGGATCCATCCTGCCTTGTATCAATGGTTCAGACTGGTGGTGGTGTAATGGAGTGGGGAATATCTTCATGGTACACTTTGGGCTTCTAAGTACCAATTGAGCATCTTTTCAACTCAACGACCTACCTGAGTACTGTTGATGACCATGTCCATCCCTTTATGACTACAGTGTACCCATCTTCTGATGGCTCCTTCCAGCAGGATAATGCACCATGTCATAAAGATCAAATCATATCACCACTGGCTTCTCGAACATGACAATGAGGTCACTGTACTCCAATGGCCTCTACAATCACCAGATCTCAATCCAAAAGAGCACCTTGGGGATGCAGTGGAATGGGAAATTCTCATCATGGATGTGCAGCCGACAAATCTGCAGCAACTGCAACTGGACTAAAATCTGTGAGGAATGTTTGCAACACCTTTTTGAATCTAAAGAATTAGGGCAGTCCTGAAGACATAAGTGGTCCAACTCTGTACTAGCAAGGTGTACCTAATAAAGTGGCCGGTCAGTGTATATACTTACAATGAGGCAAGCTGGACTATAACTATGTAAAAATTGGAATTTATCTCTAATTGTATTTTTTTTTTTTTTTAATGCAAGCTGTGTAGGTTCCTGAGTTTAACCTGGTACCAACCTCTTGCAGGTAATGTACAGCAGGGCCCATATAGGGAGAGGGTGAAGCAATACAAGAAAGCAAATAGTTGTGCTGAAGTGAAATAGAAATAATAACCGCGCTAATGGAAAATAGAAATATAAAGCTGCAACTTCAAGTGTGACCACACCCCAGTGAAACAAATTATATATAAAGTTGAAAATGGAACAACTTAAGTCCATATAAAGTCCATAAAAATGGTGCAATCCGTGATTCTCAAACCAGGCTCCTCATGGATATATGCTTACCAGAAAGGTAAAATTTGAATGCAGGTTCAATGTAACTGAATCTTATCTACTTGATGGAAGACCGGAACCAGTAGACTCGTAATGAATAAATGGTCGTTGAGTCATGAAAAATTGGAAAAAACGCAATAGCGTAAAACCCAACAAAAAGGTGATATAATGTGACTTTTAACACCACTGTGATCATTCAATGGTTAACACAGAAAAAGTACTCAAAAAATGTAGTATAATGGTGTGACCACCACCAATATTTAATGCTCACAAAACAAAAAAATTGGAAAAATCAAAAAAATATATGTGCACTAAAATTGATAAAGGAAAGTAAATCCCATGCAGAAAGACATCTTAAGGTACTCCTTACCAGAGTGAATCAGGGCAATCACAAATAACACCCAAATAATAGTGATATCCTTCACCAGATAAAATCGCCACTTACCAAATAAAGGTAATAAAAACGCCTGCAGGTACATCAAACTCCATAGATGGAAACACTTGTATTAAGGCAGGTTCCGACCCAGATGTCACTCTCAGCTAAATACACGAAGAAAGTCCGCGCTAAACTAAGATGTCTTTCTGCATGGGATTTACTTTCCTTTATCAATTTTAGTGCACATATATTTTTTTGATTTTTCCAATTTTTTTGTTTTGTGAGCATTAACCACTTTACAACCGGAGGATTTTGCTGTCTTCCGTCCAGGCCACTTTTTGCGATTCGGCGCTGTGCGACTTCAACTGACAATTGCGCGGTCGTGCGACGCCGTACCCAAACGAAATTTACGTCCTTTTTTTCCCACAAACAGAGCTTTCTTTTGGTGGTATTTGATCACCTGTGCGATTTTTACTTTTTGCGCTATAAACAAAAAAAAGCGTTTATTTTGAAAAAATAACAATATTTTTAACATTTTTTTATATGAAATTCCCCCCAAAAAAGATGTAAAAACCAATTTTTTTAAAAATTTTTGGCCAATTTGTTTTATGCTACATATGTTTGGTAAAAAAAATCGCAATAAGCGTATTTTGATTGGTTTGCGCAAAAGTTATTGCGTTTACTAACAAAGGGAAAGATTTCTGTCATTTTTGGTGTTTTTTTTTTAACGCGTAATGGCGGCGATCTGCGATTTTTTTTGCGGGACTGCGACATTGCGGCGGACAGACCGGACCCCTGACTGACATTTTTGACACTTTTGGGGGTACCAGTGACATTACTGCAGTAATCAGTGCTATATATATGCACTGTTACTGTAAAAATGACACTGGCAGGGAAGGGGTTAATTTTATTGGAGAGGGAGGGGTTAATGTATGCCTGGTGCTTACTGACGTGTAGGGGGGGAGGTGACTATGTGATTCATGGACAGATCGGATGTCCAGCTATGCTGAACAGTCCGATCTGTCACTCCCTGTCACTATGGAGATCCGCCCGCTGTGTTTACACACAGCGGGGGGATCTCCAGACTCGATCCCCGACGATCGGATAAGAGCAGCGGCGATCGCCGCTGCTCCTCCCCTGGCCCGACTCCCGCTGTGAATGAAAACAGCGGGAGCGAGCCTCCGGCGGCGCGCAAGCGCCGCCCAGAAGGGGAGGAGTCCAGTCACGTTAATACTACGTGGCTGGACGGGAACGAGCCACTCTGCCGCAGTAGTATTACTGTGAGCGGTTGCAGAGTGGTTAAATATTGGTGGTGGTCACACCATTATACTACATTTTTTGAGTACTTTTTCTGTGTTAACCATTGAATGATCACAGTGGTGTTAAAAGTCACATTATATCACCTTTTTGTTGGGTTTAACGCTATTGCGTTTTTTCCAATTTTTCATGACTCAACGACCATTTATTCATTACGAGTCTACTGGTTCCGGTCTTCCATCAAGTGGATAAGATTCAGTTACATAGAACCTGCATTCAAATTTTACCTTTCTGGTAAGCATATATCCATGAGGAGCCTGGTTTGAGAATCACGGATTGCACCATTTTTATGGACTTTATATGGACTTTAGTTGTTCCATTTTCACTGTTTTAGCGCGACTTGATATATAATTTGTTGTGCTGAAGTGCATGGAGCATACTGATAGGCAGAGAGAGTAGAGTGACAGAAAGGTGAGCTCATCAGTCTGCTGCTTCTCCTTTCACTGTCCAATCACAGGCCAAGAAGGGACAAGACCTGTAAGTGTTACCTAAAGGAAACAGAAAAAAATGCCAGACAGGGCTGTGCTGTGTGGCAGAGCTGTGTAAATCTCAGGACTTGGTGGGGACATATAAGGGAGTCAGCTCCCTTATATGTATTTCATCAGTGTATTTAGCTGTTTGCCTGAAGTTTAGTTTTAAACCTTCAAAAAATGACATTGGGGTTATTTTTACTGTCTATTTGTTTCTAGTTTAGAAAATTCTTGCTGATCGTAAGTTGGAAGATGTCTAAAGTGGACAGAATTCCAGTTGTTACTTAGGAACGGCTCGTATAAACTGCAGACACAACACATAAATGCCATTACTTGTGAAATGTATTAAGCCAAACCTATAAAAAGCACCAGACAGGGGCAGAGGTGTCTTCTCTGAATTAGGAACGCTCGTCACAAATCTAGGCAACTCAAACATAGCACAGGAAACCTAAATACACAACCAGTGCTTTCTTTCAGGGAAAACATCCCGTGGAAAGGATCAGGAGATACAGACAGCAAAACCTACAGTATATGCAAATTTCCATTTCTCCTGCAGAAACTGGACTCTGCCTCTGAAGCTTCCCTATAGGTGGGTTTGGTTGGTCACTACCAGTGCCAGGACAAGGTCATCCAGTGCCTAGGGCAAAGATGCCAAACGGCACCCCCCCGCCATCCCTTAGGGTTAGGGTATGCAGTGATGTCACTGTCGCTACTCCTGTCAGGCTTGTAACAGAAGCAACTGGCACAGGGCGCTCCCATCCCTGTAATAATCTATTGTTCCCAGGGCAGTACTGAGGTAAGGGAGGGGGGGGGGCACAATACGGGGAAACGCCCAGGCAGTAGAGGGAATCGGCAATGCACAGAGTGACTATGGTGTGCCCAGGCACACCTGGCACACCTCCTGCGCATGCCTATGGGTAGCAAAAGGCTGCAGTCCCACTAAAGGCACACTGAAAGCCCAACTCAATCTGGCCGCAGAGTGTCATAGGTATATTAAATTCAAAGGTATGAGGAATAAACTTCCCTAACAATGAATGTCTTTTATTTGGTCCCTTTTGGTCTGTTAAAGAAAGAAATGAGTAAGGGGAGGAAGAGAGGGAAAAGAAGACAGGAAAAGAAGAAGAGGAAAAAAAAGGGGGGGGGAGGGGATTATGAAGGGGAAGACTCCAGTCTTGCCATTAAAATATAAATATATTAATAATTTAGAATTAATAACATTACTTATTTAATAAGTAATTTTTTTTATTTACTTATTAAATAATATGTTTAAATTAGTTGTAAAGCCAGTGGTCCCAATTCCTGCCATCCCCTCTGTAATAATAAAGTATACAACACAGACCACCCGCTGCTCTCTTTTTCTGATCTAAGTGCTACAGTGGGAGGGGCTGAGCTTTCCCTCTGACCTCAGCCAGATGGTAACGTGACTGCACACAGCCGATGTGAAAACAGGTATTTAGCTGCCAAATTAAAAAAAAACATACACACTGTATAGTGTATCTTATTATTACAGTGGGGCTGGCAGTAATTGGGATCACTAACGTTACTGGTGCACGGAATAGTGGCATGAGGGGAGGGGTGAGGTTTTTATCAGCTCACACACTAGGAAGTGACAGGGGGAGGGGGAGCAGCAGGATGACGGAGGCACGTAAACTGACCATGGATCAGCAGCCATGATTACCGTAGTTGGCATACTAAGTGGGACACAGGAACAGACAAGATCAACCAGGTATATTACAACATAGAAAGGGACAAATGACACCGCACAAGCAGGGCGCTCAAAACTAGTGGAGAGATAATTTTCCACTCAGGGATTATTATCTGAAATGATCGGCCTTGTCTTCCTGATTGGCTGTAAGATTTCCGAAAAACATGATTCGAGTATATCTGTGTTCAGTGAGTGCAAAAAATACCTGTTGATCCTGCCAGAAATCTTTTTAACCAATAACTTCCTTTGCTGTCTGCCTGCTACATGCTTATCAGTTAGCATTGCCCCATGCTATCTCTGGGGACTACAGAACCTCTCCCCTCTATTCTATGTAGATAAGTAGATGGGAAAGATTCTGTAATCCTGTCTTAGGGTGACAACGGTGCTTTTCGATAGGTAGAGAGCAGTGAGGGAAGTTTGTCACCTTGGGACAGGAAGTATGTTACTGGCAGGATTACTAGATAAAAACAAAGTAATAAAAAAGCCTGGAAAAAAAAAAAAACGAATGCAGCCTTCACATCTAAGGATTGGTACGATGCAGGACATTAATTACTGTAAATATTCATTCTGGTGTTTAGATACATTTTAATTTGGAAGTAAATAGACATCCTAACTTGGCACTGTCCTTGATTCTGGCATAGCTTTAGCAATGTAGTGAATGGTTTTACTTTTGCTCTGGAGTTACAGCAGATAAAGGCACTCTTAATACAGGTGCCCCGTTATTATTTAGCAATGTCAGGGCTGTATTTTCCTCCGTAAATGAATTGCACTGTCAGTTTGTGAACAGAGCACTCTATGTGCAGCTGCCTCCCTTGCTCTTCTTTCTTGGCAAGGTTTTCCAGACGTTTGTTGTATTGATGGGGATCCAGCAATCTGCTCTCTGCTATCTCTTAGAAAAAACAGCATCTGATGTCAGAGTCTAGATGATCCAAGAGAGGTCTTTGCAACACAAGTCAGACCTTTGCACAAAGAATGGAACTGTCACATCTTCTGTTCAAATAGGGAATGTCTGGGTACAGGCCAGGGAAAGGATTATCTTCCACTTAAAACGCCACCCTAAAAATTGCAATTCAACCTAAGGCATGAGAATATTGTTCATTTAGAGAAAAGCCGAACTTCAGACATAGTTGTTTGATTATATACACAGTAATGTGCAAATGTTTTTGGCAGGTATGAAAAAAATGCTTTCAATGAAAAATGCTTTCTGAATTAAAAGTGATAATAGTTTATTTTCATCAATTAACAAAATGGAAATTAAATGAACAGAAGAGAAATCCAAATCAGATCAATATTTGGTGTGACCATCCTTTACCTTTAAAACATCATCAATTCTTCTAGGTACACCTTTACAGGTAGGTTGTTCCAGATATATTGGAGAACTAACCACAGATCTTCTGTGGATGTAGACTGCCGCAAATCCATCTGTCTTTTCATGTAATCCCAGACAGACTAAATGATGTTGAGATCAAGGCTCTGTGGGGGCCAAACCATTACTTCCAGGACTCCTTGTTCTTCCTTACACTGAAGATAGTTCTTAATGAGATTGGCTGTATGGTTGGGGCCATTGTCTCGCTGCAGAAAAAACATTTTGGGCCGATCACACGCCTCCCTGATGGTATGGCATGATTGATATGTATGATGATCCATGACGTTGAGATTAGGGCTCTGTGGGGGCCAAACCATGACTTCCAGGACTACTTGTTCCTATATATGCTGAAGATAGTTCTTAAAGACATTGACTATATGTTTATGGTTGCTGTCTTGCTGCAGAATAAATTTGGAGCCAATCAGACTCCTCACTAGATGGTATGGCATAATGTATAAGTATCAGCATTGAGGACACCATTGATCCTGACCAAATCTCCAACTCCATTTGCAAAAATGCAGCCCCAAATTTGCAAAGAGCCTCCACCATTCTTCCGTGTTGCCTGCAGACATTATTATTGTACCACCCTCCAGCCCTTCGTAAACAAACTGCCTTCTGCTAAAGCCAAATATTTCACAATTTGACTCATCAGTCCAGAGCACCTGCTGCTATTTTTCTGCCCCCCAGTTCTTATTATTTTATTTTATTCTTTTTGCATAGTTGAGTTTCTTAGCCTTGTCTCCAGGTATTGCTTTTTGGCCACAATTCTTCCATGAAGACCACTTCTTACCAGATTTGTCTGGATAGTACAAACCCAATTCCAAAAAAAGTTGGGACACTACAAATTGTGAGTAAAAAAGGAATGGACTAATTTACAAATCTCATAAACGTATATTTTATTCACAATATAGTATAGATAACATATCAAATGTTGAAAGTGAGACATTTTGAAATGTTATGCCAAATATTGGCTCATTTTGGATTTCATGAGAGCTACACATTCCAAAAAAGTTGGGACAGGTAGCAATAAGAGGCCGGAAAAGTTAAATGTACATATAAGGAACAGCTGGAGGACCAATTTGCAACTTATTAGGTCAATTGGCAACATGATTGGGTATAAAAAGAGCCTCTCAGAGTGGCAGTGTCCCTCAGAAGTCAAGATGGGCAGAGGATCACCAATTCCTCCAATGCTGCGGTGAAAAATAGTGGAGCAATATCAGAAAGGAGTTTCTCAGAGAAAATTGCAAAGAGTTTGAAGTTATCATCATCTACAGTGCATAATATTATCCAAAGATTCAGAGAATCTGGAACAATCTCTGTGCGTAAGGGTCAAGGCCGGAAAAACATACTGGATGCCCGTGATCTTCGGGCCCTTAGACGGCACTGCATCACATACAGGAATGCTACTGTAATGGAAATCACAACATGGGCTCAGGAATACTTCCAGAAAACATTTCAGTGAACACAATCCACCGTGCCATTCGCCATTGTCAGCTAAAACTCTATAGGCCAAAAAAGAAGCCAAATCTAAACATGATCCAGAAGCGCAGGCGTTTTCTCTGGGCCAAGGCTCATTTAAAAGGGACTGTGGCAAAGTGGAAATCTGTTCTGTGGTCAGACGAATCAAAATTTAAAGTTCTTTTTGGAAAACTGGGACGCCATTTCATCCGGACTAAAGAGGACAAGGACAACCCAAGTTTTTATTAGCTCTCAGTTCAGAAGCCTGCATCTCTGATGGTATGGGGTTGCATGAGTGCGTGTGGCATGGGCAGCTTACACATCTGGAAAGGCACCATCAATGCTGAAAGGTCTATCCAAGTTCTAGAACAACATATGCTCCCATCCAGACGTCGTCTCTTTCGGGGAAGACCTTGCATTTTCCAACATGACAATGCCAGACCACATACTGCATCAATTACAACATCATGGCTGCGTAGAAGAAGGATCTGGGTACTGAAATGGTCAGCTTGCAGTCCAGATCTTTCACCCATAGAAAAATTTGGCGCATCATAAAGAGGAAGATGCAACAAAGAAGACCTAAGACAGTTGAGCAACTAAAAACCTGTATTAGACAAGAATGGGACAACATTCCTATTCCTAAACTTGGGCAACTTGTCTCCACAGTCCCCAGACATTTGCAGACTGTTATAAAATGAAGAGGGGATGCCACACAGTGGTAAACATGGCCTTGTCCCAACTTTTTTGAGATGTGTTGATGCCGTAAAATTTAAAATCAATTTATTTTTCTCTTAAAATGATACATTTTCTCCATTTTCATCCAACCCCCCTCCAGCTCTGCAGCTCTCATTAGCTCTCCTATGACTCATTCCACCACCCTTGCTGGCAAACTCTCATGAGAGGGAGAGAAAGAGCTGTGAATGATGTCATTAGCCTAGGGCTATTGACCAGACAAGAAAGAGGAAGTGGGCTGTATAAGGTATTTACTGGTAGAAAAAAAATGTTTTACTATCAAAAGTTAAAACAACAAGGGCAGAGGATTTAATAGGTGGAAAGATAAAAAAAATTACTGAAGAGCCGCTTTAATGAAGTAAATAAATTTGTTACATTTTATCATCAAATACAAACTAAATAGAAACTCATACATACAGAGTATCAATGGTTCCCAGGAAGGATGTGCTGGAACTGGAGAGAATCCAGAGAAGGGCAACAAACCTAATAAAGGGACTGGAGGATGTAAGCTATGAGGAAGGACTACAAGCATTGAACCTATTCTCTCTGGAGAAGAGACGCTTGAGAGGTGATATGATATCAATGTACAAATACCGAACTGGTGACCCTAGCATAGGGAACAAACTTTTCAGCTAAATGGAATATAAGTCGTACGGTATGGTTCGGTTCAGTACGGTACGGTTCGGAACGGTACACCTTGTGTTTCCACTGCCAATATTACCCTTTCATGATAGGCGTGGTGTGGCAGGAAAGCTGTGATAGACAATTCTCTGTCAACCAATCAAAGTTCTGCAGAGTGTAGCTCCACCCTTTTGGTATGGTACTAATGTGCTTGGTACCCCAACGAAAGGGTCACAAAAAAGTGGTACAGTACGGTTCGGAATTAGGGTACCATTCACAATGGAAACTGCAAAAATAGCGTACTGTACCAAACCGTTCCCCTCAGTGGAAACGAGCCAAGGACTCGTGGCCATTTGCTAAAATTAGAAGAAAAGCAGTTTAACCATAAATTGCGTAAAGGGTTCTATACTGTCAAAAAACACTTAGATGGGCACCTTAACGACTACAACATACAGGGGTATACAATGTACTATTGACATAAACACTTATACACCTACTAATTAAGGGATGAACTGAATGGATTGCTATCTTTTTTCAATCTCACTAACTATGTAACTATGTAAGGAAATCGTTTTTTTAGATTGATTCTTTTCATTGCTGTTATATAACCATCTTCATCAATATTATATTATTTTTTTTACAGGTAGTACTCGTTAATTCTGAAGTAGTAGTTCAATTTGAAAATGATCCAATTTCTAGTTGGCTAGTTTAATAAATAAACTGTTCATATTATATACATTATGTACATGTTTCTTTTTGGCCTGATGAAGAACTGTCAGTCAGCTCAAAACATTTGTCAACTTTGAGATATATGTAACAAAGTTTGTGCTGCAATATGTCTTCACTTTACATAAACTGTATATATATATATATATATATATATATATAAATATACAGTATATATGTGTGTACAGCATATGTGGTTGTGCCTCCCAACATAGCCAGGTCCCTGATTACTCTTTTTCTCCACGTCTTCACTGCAGTTGAGCGGTAAAGCTTGATCACCAGTCTACGGTGGCAACACACTGTTAAAGCATTTGTACAGAAAAAATATATTTTGTATATCTCCTCAATACATGCGTTTCCCCACATTTTGTCTCTTTAAAAAACTGCAAGTACTAATAATTCCTGTTGATTTGCCAGAAGTCCCGTGATCTGCTAACTTCTTGTTTTTGCAGATAACATGGTCAGGGTTGCTTTAAAGACAAGGGTCATTTGTTGCTGGCCCTTGATCATGTTTTGTGTCCTTTCTCAGAGTCTTCTGCTTGCTTTTATTCAAGATTAATTTTGTTGTCTTGTATTTTAGACAGAAATGCGTCTCCAGGACCAGCAGTTGGCCAGGCAGCTCATGAGGCTGCGAAGCGAAATCAACAAGCTAAAGATCGAGCAGACGTGTCACCTTCATCGGAGAATGTTGAATGATGCCACCTATGAACTGGAAGAGAGGGATGAGCTATCGGATCTGCTCTGTGACTTTCCCATGATGTCCTCTTTTGGCCTCTCTACTCCTCTGAAACTTATTGGCGTTACCAAAATGAACATCAATTCCCGGAGGTTCTCCCTCTGCTAGAACCTTGGAAAGCTCTCCAGTGGCTCTTAAATTAACACAGCTATAATATTTTGCTGCCTTATATAAGCACCAGCCAATCACATATCCTGACACTGTGTCCAGAGACACATAGTATGTAGCAATGCATGGATGTGAACCTGAATCTAAACTGGTCAATCAGTTGTTCATCATTATTCAAGAGGACTTTTCATGTGCATATCTACTGCTATAAATATCTAGATAGGACACATACATGGATGGAATTCCATATCACGGTGGTGGATGTGGAATGTATCCTTACTGGCTTATTAAAAGTATTGGAAATAGGCTGTGTTTTATAGGAGAATATACAGTGAGGGAAAAAAGTATTTGATCCCCTGCTGATTTTGTACATTTGCCCACTGACAAGAAACGATCAGTCTATAATGTTAATGGTAGGTTTATTTTAACAGTGAGAGACAGAAAGCAAAAAAAAAAAAATATCCAAAAAAACGCATTTAAAAAAAGTTATAAATTGATTTACATTTTAATGAGTGAAATAAATATTTGACCCCTTTGCAAAACATGACTTTGTAGTTGGTGGAGAAACCCTTGTTGGCAATCACAGAGGTCAAACATTTCTTGTAGTTGGCCACCAGGTTTGCTCACATCTCAGAAGGGATTTGGTCCTAGTCCTCTTTGCAGATCCTCTCCAAGTCATTAGGTTTAAAGGCTAACGTTTAGTAACTCGAACCTTCAACTCCCTCTATATATTTTCTATGGGATTAAGGTCTGGAGACTTGTTAGGCCATTTCAAGACCCTAATGTGCTTCTTGTTGAGCCACTCCTTTGTTGCCTTGGCCGAGTTTTTTGGGCCATTGTCATACTGGAACACCCATCCATGACCCATTTTCAATGCCCCGGCTGAGGGAAGGAGATTCTCACCCAAGATTTGATGGTACATGGCCCTGTCCATTGGCAATTTTGATGCGGTGAAGTTCTCCTGTCCCCTTAGCAGAAAAACACCCCCAAAGCATAATGTTTCCACCTCCATGTTTGACAATGGGCATGGTGTTCTTGGGGTCAAAGGGAGCAATCCTCCTCCAAACACGGAGAGTTGAGTTGATGCCAAAGAGCTTGATTTTGACCACAACCATTTTCACCCAGTTCTCCTCTGAATCATTCAGATGTTCATTATGTGCTTTCTTGAGCATGAGGACCTTGCGGGTGCTGCAGGATTTCAGTCCTTCACGGCATAGTGTGTTACCAATTGTTTTCTTGGTTACTATGGTCCCAATTGCCTTGAGATCATTGACAAGATTCTACTGTGTATTTCTGTGCTGATTCCTCACCATTCTCATGATCATTGAAACTCCACGAGGTGAGATCTTGCATGGAGCCCCAGACCGAGGGAGATTGATAGTTATTTTTTGTTTCTTCCATTTGCGAATAATCGCACCAACTGTTTTTATCCTCTCACCAAGCTGCTTGGTGATGGTCTTGTAGCCCTTTACCAGCCTTATGTATGTTTACAATCTTATTCCTGACATCATTGGACAGTTCTTTGGTCTTGGCCATGGTACAGAGATTGAAATCTGATTGATTGCTTCTGTGGACAGGTGTCTTTCATATAGGTAACAAACTGAGATTAGGAGAACTCCCTTGAAGAGAGTGCTCCTAATCTCAGCTTGTTACCTGTAGAGAAGACACCTGGGAGCAGAAATCTTGCTGATTGATAGGGGTTCAAATACTTGTTTCACTCATTGAAATGCAAATCAATTTATAACTATTTTGAAATGCGTTTTTTCCAGAATATTTTTGTTGTTATTCTGTCTCTCACTGATAAAATAAACCTACCATTAAAATTTTAGACTGATCATTTCTTTGTCAGTGGGCAAACGTACAAGATCAGCAGGGGATCAAATACTTTTTTCCTTCACTGTATCAATTATATCTCTAAAAGTGAAAGATCATCATTTTGTAATGAAGACAACTTGAATTCAAAAGAGAGCCCCATTACTAGTCCGCTCAGTTGCCAAGGATCAGTCCAGGTAGAAGTCATATGTTTGTTTTAGGTGGATATTGGTGGGTCAAATCGCCCACCAGCTTTTTAGCACAGTTTCTGGCTCTGTCCTCTCTAACATGCATTTTCATGCTTCTGAAGGCCTGTGTCGATGGGCTTCTTATTGATGACTAAATGCAGCTTGGTTTAGCATCAGTTTGAAACACTTCTGAGATCCTTCAGATTTCATCGCAGGTGCATTTTACCTGCAGTGGAGCTCCTTCTGACCTACATTTGACCTGCTCCAAGTTTCATTTGCATCCCCACAGATTTGTCTACGGAGAGAAGTTATGATGTGAACAAAGCCCATTGACACAGGACCCTTAGTTCCTCCATAATATAGAGCAGGGGTCCCCAGACTTTTCAGTATGAGGGCCACATCCCAATTATAGCCTCCCTTAGATCAGTGTCCCCATTAGATTCTCTTTTACATCAGGGTCCCCTTTACTTCAGAATCCCCATCAGAGTTCCATTTAAATTACAATCCCCTTTAGAATTCCACCCTTACATAATGGTTCCCATTAGAGTTCCCCCTTATATTAGGGTCACATTAGAGTCCCTCCTTACATCAGGGTACCCATTAGAGCACCCTCCTATGTCAAGGTCCCCATTGGAGCCCCCGTACATCAGGGTCCCCATCCGAGTTTCCCCTTACATCTGACTCACCTCTTACATCAGGATCCACATCAAACTCCCCCTACATCAGGGTCCTCAGTAGAGTCCCACCCTACAAAGTCTGGGTCGGGATTGAAGCAGATACCATAGGCAGTATCTGCTGACCCGAATCCTCAATCTATTGCAGATTGCAGATGCCCCACTGATTGTAGCTACGGGCCCAACAAAAATCCTGTAGAGGGCCAGAAGTGGCCTGCAGGCTATCATTTGGAGACCCCTAATATAGAATAAATGTATTTCTGAGCGAGTGACACCTTCTCATAATCTTTGAAGAAGGTAGGCATAGCTGGGAACCAAGAAACAACGCTCTTTCAGCTGAAGTTCCTGAAATATAAGAAGTCACTGGATGAGCCAGCCAACCAGCCTTTGTCAGAAATTGATATTGCATAGGGGTGATTGTGGTATTCTACTAAGATTATCCCGTCATTGGTCATAAAACCACATGACATGAAGCACATGTTATATAATATGATATAAGCACACGGTCAGGATTATACATTAAGGCAACATGAAAAGCAATTTTGCCCATGGTAACCAGAATCAGAAATCTTTTCTTAACTGATTTGACTGCAAAAATGTGCAGTCTGGTTCCATTGGGTGATCATACTTTGTTCTCTAAATAACGGTTCCATATATTGTTAAAGTATACACAGTAGGTAGCCAAATATTTTTTTACATTTTATCTTCAGAGCAAGAAAGGGTTAAACTTAGGTCAGTTTATTTTATGGTGTCTTGGTGAGATTTCCCTTCACTTATTTTTCTTGAAAAGCGACAAGCAGCCAAAAGAAATCTATACTAAGTAAGAGGAATTCCTCTCTTAGGGATCATTTACACAGTCAGCAAGGACTGCTGCTCCTCTGAAAAGCAGTCCATGCTCAGTTGGTTATGTTAAGGTCACATTAGAGTCCCTCCTTACATCAGGGTACCCATTAGAGCCCCCTTACATCAATGTCCACATCCAATTTTTTACCCTTACATCTGACACCTCTTACATCAGGATCCCCATCAAAGTCCCCCTACATCAGGGTCCTCAGTAGAGGCATTTGACAGGTGGTATGGAAGTGATGTCACCTCTTTTTTGCCTGTTTTAACCACTTGCCTACTGGGCACTTATACCCCCTTCCTATCCAGGCCAATTTTCAGCTTTCAGCGCTGTCACGCTTTGAATGACAATTGCGCAGTCATGCTACACTGTACCCATATGAAATTTTTATCATTCTTTTCACACAAATAGAGCTTACTTTTGGTGGTATTTAATCACCTCTGGCTTTTTTATTTCTTACAAAAAAAAAGAAAAAAGACAGAAAATTTTGAAAAAAAAAAGTTTTTCTTATTTTCTGTGAGTAAATTTTGAAAATAAAAAAATGTTTCTCCTTCACTGATGTGCGCTGATGAGGCGGCACTGATGGGCACTGATGAGGTGGCACTTATGGGCACTGATGAGGTGGCACTTATGGGCACTGATGAGGTGGCACTGATGAGGAGGTACTAATATGCCGCACTGATGAGCACTGATAGGCGGCACTGATGCGCACTAATAGGCGGCACTGATGAGCACTGATAGGTGGCACTGCTGGGCACTGAGAGGTGGCACTGCTGGGCACTGAGAGGCGGCACTGATGGGCACTGATGGGTGGCACTGATGGATACTGACGGGTGACACTGATCAGCACTGATGGGCAGCACCATCAGTGCCCACACTCAGTGCCCATAGTGCTGCTAGTCAGTGCCCATCAGTGCCTAGATGAGCATGTACTGATGGGCACTGACTGGCAGCACTATGGGCACTGACTGTGGGCACTGATGGGGGGCACTGATGGCAGTTGTGGCATTTTTTCCCCTCTTCTGTAATCCGGGCACTGGTGATCAGTGCCCTGATTACATTCCTGTGTGTTCCCCTTACCGCTGATCGGGCTCTCCATCACACTGCAGTCTCTGTGTGAGGAAGGAGAGCTGGCGATGACAGATGATCTCATATGTTTACATATGAGATCATCTCTCATTGCACGGCCCGATCACGTGGTAAATGGCCGCTGTGATTGGCCATTTACCACGATCTGTGATTGGCTGTGTCCAAGGGACACGGCCAACACAGATTTTCCCCAATGCGCGCTCGCGGGAGCGCGCGGGGAGCCTGTTACTGGGAGGCCGTTTAAAGACGGCCTCCCGGAAATTTGAGTCCACGCTGTAGCCGTACTTTGGCTATAGAGCGGACCGGAAGTAGTTAATCCCCTAAATGCCACATTACTGCGTTGGTGGTGCAGCACAGCCCCATTTACTTGAATAGATCAAGTTTGGCAGATGGTAGTCTAAAAGGGGTAACATTTTGTCTGTGAACTAAATATCGCAGCCCCAACATACGTACACCCCCAGCTGCCTTTGTAAAAAGCAACTGCCCCCCAACCACAAGTGTAAACGGGCTTTTAGACAGTTGGCAGCAGAACAGGCACCCCCATTAGAACATTTATTCCCCCCCCCCCCCACTGTTTGTTATGATGACAGCTGTAACATTTTGGATTACTGTAGTTATCACTATCTGTTTTTCTGACGATGGACATCATGTCATATAGGTTGAATCCACCTAGTGAGTGAGGATACAGAAGGCAATAAAAAATGGACCGGGGTTCTAATGCAATCCTTGCTTTCTTTATCCAAAATGAAAACAAATGACTAAACATACACTTTAACACCAGAAAGATATAGACAGCCCATAATCAAGAAATATAATCAAATTTTCTCCACTGCTCTAAGTGAAGCTTGAATTTGGTACACCAATTTTTATTCATAAGTTGCTGTATATCTATGCTGCATAATAGTCAATGGGAAATATTGCAATGGTCAGCAGTGCTCCAAAATCAGAAGGATCCAAATCTGGCAGCCCACTAACTGAAATACGTAAAGCTTATTTAGAATTATGAAAAGTCAAATATAACTGTCTCCCATAGTGGCAGGGATCCAAACTAGTAACTGCAATGGACAATCTCTTGGGCTGGATTCTGGGCCTACAATACTATGTAGAATGGAAGGAGCAATTACAGTAATAAAAAAACATTTTGTTATCCCGCCATTTCATATTCCTAATATGTATCTGTTATACTATGTACTGGTATTCAATAAGTATGCTGTTTAATTTGTATTGATTCCTTTGTGTGTAATACCCAACGTTCCTGCCTGTACCCCTGCTTTCCTATTTTGAACTGACCATGCTAGGCATTAGAACACATCCATCCCAGTGTGATCAGTTTTCTGGCTGTGCTGGGAGAACAGCCTGCCTGTTCTCCAAAGATCAGACTTGTGCTGGCTTGTGCTTTTAGCTGGGAAGATCAGGGTACTGTTATTTCTTCACCCCCACTTTAGATCACTCTTAAAGAAAAGAAAAAAAGTTATTTATAATTGTTTTTTTGTTTTGTTTTTTTATCCATACACAAATGTTTTGCCTTTCATTTCCATTGTAAACTGAATGGGTTTTTTTACATGGTGGGGGTTTACATACTGTATACTTTAAAGATACCCCTATCATTTCAACAAAATCTTCCCATAAGATTGTATGCGCATTTAACAGATTTTATGTATGATAATTACCGGTAAAAGCTTCCCATGGGAGATATTCAAAGAATTCTGCTGGAAGCCACCATCTTGGATGGGATATCAGCAGGGCTTTTTTTCTCAGAAAATAGGATCTGGAACTCAACCACCCCCCCCCCAAATCCCCCCCCCGCACCCTCCAAACAGCACCAAAAAGTGGGTGTGGCCCAATTTCACTAACAGTGGGAGGGTCTTAAAGGGGCATTAAATACCAGGAGTGCATTATGTGCAGAGTTTGGGGGTGTGCTACGTGCAGAGTTTGGGGGTGTGCTACGTGCAGAGTTTGGGGGTGTGCTACAAACAGAATATAGAGTTCAGCCTTCTACCACAGCTGCTTACCTCTGCACCCCCCATCCACATCTCACTTTCATCCAGAGTTGTATAAAGTACTCGAAACCCATACTTGAGTAAAAGTACAAGTGCTTGATCAAAAAGTGATTTGAGTAGAAGTGGAAGTGCTCGATCAAAAAGTGACTTGAGTAGAAGTACTAAAGTATTCAACATTTTTTGTACTCAAGTATTGCAAGTAGTTTTTTTTTTAATTTTGCTACTCAAGTACTGAAAGTAAAAGTACCAGTAGTTTTTTTTTTTAAAAAAATTGCTACTCAAGTACTGAAAGTAAAAGTACAAGTACTGTGTTATGTAGTTATTAAAGAAAGAAGTCAAAAGTTTATTAAAGTTAAAGTTATTAAAGTTAAAGTTATTAAAGAAAGAAGTCAAAAGTCAAAAGTACACATGACATTATACACATTTTTTTGAGCTTCATGAAACCTGCCATCTACTGTTCTGGCAGTGGTAATTTTTATAATTGTAATGAGTAACTATGCAGCACAAAAAAAAAAATATTGGAGTAGAAGTATTGAAATCATCGAAAAAATGTAGTGAAGAAAAAGTGGAAGTAGGAGAAAAAATTATACTCTAGGAAAGTACAGATACCGCCTTTCAGTACTTAAGTACAGTAGTGAAGTAGTTCTACTTAGTTACTATACATCTCTGCTTTCATCCCTCTTCAGCTCTAACCTCTGCATGCAAACCCAACCCCCACTGCACCCCCCCCCCCCTTAAAAGCTCCACCACCTTCCTCATGTCTTACTTTTATTGCTGTAATAAGCTGAAGCACCCATTCAGCTCTAGTACCTCCCCGCACATAGTAGGTGGCTCCGCCTCTCTTATTTGCAGGGAATTCATCCAGTGGGGGTGTCGGCATCTGCAATGCATCCTGGGCACCTGCTTCTCCCTTGTCTCCATCCTGCAGTCAGTGGGAGCCACTGGAAGACACGCTATCACTTGTAAATACAGAAGCTGGACCTCTGTGTTTACAAGTGATAGTGGTGAGCAGGGAGCCAAGAGGTGGTGGAACTAAGTTCCACCAAGTTCCAGCTGAAAAAAGCCCAGGATATCAGTAGTTCCAGACTCTAAACACTTTAAAGCCCACCTCTGGGCAAACAAATAAAGAAATAAATAGGTTTTCCCATTCAGTGGGGCTGTGCCTGCACTGCACAGGTTAACTGCTTTGTTTTTGTCTAGGGGAGAGGAGAAAGAAGATTTACTTACCTAATCCTCCAATCCCCCATACAAGACCGGTCCAGCACCCCCACACTCCAGCGATATTGAGTTGTGAACTGATCCTGATATCATCAAGCCCAGAGCAGGATCCATAGACCAGGAACAGTCCATTACTGGACTGTTGGGGAGCGCAATTTTCTGGTAGAACGAAGGATCAAGTGAGTGAAAGTGCAGAGACTTGTGTTTTCTTCACCTGATTAATACAAGTCTCCACAAGGGCATCACAATGGAGTGAAGTGGAGAGGTGCATAAAATGCAGCTCCTCTGCGGTGCATAGAAATAATGAAATGTCACTGGTAGTGACATTTCAATAAAGTTAAAAAATAAATTGTAAAAACACAAGTTGCCACTCTCATCCACTACAGAATGGACAATAGAGGGCATGCTTACAGCTGATTTTTTTTTAACCCTTAAGAGAAATCAATAAGTCCATACAAGCAGTAGTCAGTACTAGCTCTGCATGAGGCTAGCCATAACCATTAGAAAGTGATTTTAGGAAAGAGGTTCATTCGAAGAAAGACTGTGATATCTTGTATAAAAGATTACAGACTACATCCCGGCTAGGTCCTGCGGCTAGTTTGTGCGCATCATGGTCCTATTCATTCCTATGGATAGTCTGTACTCATGGAGGACTCGCCGCACCCCCGTTATCCAGCAAAGCACAGATCACATATAGAAATAATGGGGCCCTGGAATGTGCATGCCAAAGGCCCAGACCCTAGCTGGGATGGAGGTGAAGGCTCTGCAGGGCCACACGGAAGAACTTGGGAGTGGTAAGGAAGATACACTGAAGAGGTGGGAGTATATTTAAAGGATAAGTTCACTTTTTCCCCAAAAAATTGCCTATGAAGTCAAGGGACTCCACTATATGTATCTAGAAACCGCACAAATTTGTAAAATGTTTATTCATATTACTGTCATTACCTGAAGGTTCCCCAGAATCCTGGCTAAAAAACTAATATTTAGCAACCCCCACATCCTGCCTGTTAGGACATGAAAAACATTGAATGATCACTCCCAGCATTGCAAAAGTGAAAACCTAAAAGTGAAATAGACCATATTGTCCACAATTTTGGGATGCCTACCTTTACACGCACATGAACTTTAATGGCACCCCAGTCTTAGTCTGCAGGGGGGTTCAATATTGAGTCCCCCCCCCCCCCCCCACTCTGCAGCTACAACAGCTTCAACTCTTCTGGGAAGGCTGTCCACAAGGTTTAGGAGTGTGTCTATGGGAATGTTTGACCATTCTTCCAGAAGCGTGTTCATGAGGTCAAGCACCAATGTTGGACGAGAAGCCTTGGCTTGCAGTCTCCCAAATGTGTTCTATTGGATTGAGGTTAGTCAAGTTCCTCCACCCCAAACTCGCTCATCCATGTCTTTATGGATCTTGCTTTGTGGGAATGGGAATGTATGAATGGTCATACATTCCCATAGACACACTACTAAACCTTGTGGACAGCCTTCCCAGAAGAGTTGAAGCTGTTATAGCTACAAATGATGGGCCAACGCAATATTGAACCCTACGGACTAAGACTGGGATGCTATTAAAGATCATGTGTGTGTAAAGGCAGGTGTTCCAATACCCTTGACAATATAGTGTATATTGCAGTTCACCAGTCCTTAGAGGTGGCTTCAGTAGTTTTCTTTTTTAAGAATTTCTCCCCCTTAATTTTCTGTGATGATGCTGCAGTAACACACTTTCTGTCCTAGGTTGACAACGCTCACTCCAGTACCACTGTATCTATGGAGGAGCAGCATTGCCTCTCTAAGGCTCTAGGCTGCTCTCCTGTTTTCGGACTACAAACACTGCCCTGTACATTACATATCACAGAAGGTAACATTGTTTAAGATTTCAGTTCAGTTTATAGACCAGGGGACTTCAAACTATGGCCCTCCAGTTGTTCAGGAACTACAATTCCCATCATGCCTAGTCATGTCTATTGTCTATGAATGTCAGAGTTTTACAATGCCTCATGGGATTTGTAGTTCCGCAACAGCTGGAGGGCCGTAGTTTGAAGATCCCTGTTATAGACCATTACATGGACACTGGAACTTTGTCAGGATAAGCAGATATTTAAATGTTCTTAGCCCGATAAAAGGAAAATCAAATTCAGACAACAAATCTAAGGACTGGTAAACTGCAGTAAATTGATTTTTTTGTTCTTTGGTTTAAAAAACCTTTAGGAAGAAATTTTCCCTATAAACAGAAGCTGTGCCGGTGTTATTTAGTGAGGATCTGGAACATTAGGGGAAGTACTGAGCTTTATTGCCTGGGGCACAAAGGAAGCATTTAAAAATACCTTCACTGATCCGGGCTTGTAAATCTGAAGTTACAGCCATATAAAGTATTTCAGCAAGCTAACCTATGAGCGAACTTATGAATTAAAATGATCCATTAATAGAAGATTTTCGGATATTACCAATAGGGTTTTTGAAATGACTAAATATTAACCCCCACCGCCCACCCAAATAAAACAGCATTACATACACATTTCTCTATGATTGTCTGTTTAAAAATGCTGCAAGTGCAGAAAAGAAATGTTGATTCCACCAGAAATCCAACAAGCTTTCTGTATTGAGCTGATAACGCTACCTTTGCTGCACTCAAATTTCAAGTGGTGTCGTTAAATCTGCCTGAATTATTCCCTACTGGACAACAGAACACACCCCCTCTTATTAGAGCTATAAAAAGGAGCCTAAAGGAGATGTACAGCCAAAGTTCATTTGGTTGTACTTCTCCTATGGATCACAGGAGTGCAGTTCGTTTTGCACTCCTGTGACCCATTTTTAGCAGTGAGTGGGCTGAAGTCCTCTGTCTGCTAACATCACAGAGCCGATTCAGGCTACACATCATCATCACCACCACGGAGTCAGAATCCACCCACATGCCTGGACCGACACCTGCCTCAGCCTTTGAGCCAATAATAGCCTGCGCCGACCACTCCCCCCCACCCCCTTCACAGCTCAGCACTCCAATGAGAGAGGAGGGGGCGGAGCAGAGAGCTGGTGACTGACAGTCACCAGCTCTCTGCTCACAGAGCTGTGAGAACGGAGCGATCAATGGTGTTCCATCGCTCGGTTCTCAGTGTTAAAGGTGCGGGGGACAGATGCAGCATCCACCTAGTTAAGTATGAATCAAAATAAATAAATAAAATACCCATACATCTCTTTTAAAGGAAAAGTTTGCCTTCAAAAAATAAATAAAAAAGAAAATGCACATGTTTTAGCAGGTTAAAAAATGTGCATTTATTATTTTTATGTAACAGTGGGTGAGGAGAGAGGATCCCCTCAATGCTGTCGAGAATGAAGGGGGGGGATCAGGGGGTGGTGCCAAGTAGTAACATGTTACTAAGGCTGCTTTCCTACTGCTCTGTTACAAAAATGCTGTAAAAACACATATGCCTTTATGCCGCATTTCCAGTGCATTTTGCACCTGTAAAAAAAGGACACGTGACTGAAAAAAACACAGCAAAAACGCAACTACAGGTGCATTTTTGATGTGTTTTCCATTCATTTCAATAGGGAGGCGCAGTTTGGCTCCACCCACACAGCTGCATCATTCATTCAAAGAGTTCTGTGAATGAATGAACTACAAGTACCGACAGCCATTGCGGCTGATGGCTTGTAGTTCTAATTGAACTACCAGGATGCTGGTGAGAGATGTAGAAGTTCTTTGATTCTTCCTGTCATTCAGTAACGATGTTCGGGCAGATAGCTAAACAGACAGTCTGCAGAAGCCTGAGATTGTACCCGCGATCTGCTGACTGCGGGTTGTAAGGGGTTGGCTCGGTAGCGGGTGTGGGTGAACCTTTGGGTGGGTTCGCTACACAGAGAGACAGCCGAGGAATGTTTGAAAACAATGGTCTATGGTTTATTCTTCCAATTTGCTGGAAACAAGTGCAAGCATCCAAACAGCATAAATCAAACAAACATAAAATAAACCCTGGCCACTTGGGGCGTCTACCTTCACAACACAGGAACCTACCTATGGAGTCTGTCCCAACCTACTGCTGGGCAGACACTGCTGGTCATACAACAGAAAACCAATAGTCTATTTGTTTTCTTTTCACACAGAAAAAGTCAACACCACCTCACCTTCAGAAGTCTTTCTCAGCTCACTGCTCTCCTTAACGCAAAAAGCCTCAGGAGGCAGCAATCAGTAGTCATCCTCTAGATAACTTATAGAGGCCTTAATTGCCTCATTCTGAATAGCTGAAGCTTTCCAACATCCTTAAACCTTTCTGGCTACCTCCGCAGCCGACACCTGATAGTAATTGGTGAATTGTTTAAACAAGGCAGAAATGTATCTCCCGTCTGTGACAACACCCACAGATTTATCTGACTTCCTGTCACAGGGTGTACTGCTTTACAGTTTCCTAAAAAGAAAAAGAAATAAATAATAAATGCATATGATAATAGAGTATACATGGTGCCAACCTTATCCTATTATTTATCAAATAATAAGTGCACTTTTGTTTTTTACCTGCAATAAATGTGCATTAATTAAAATTTTTTTTAAAAAAAGGTGAACTAATCCTTTAAGCCAAAAACTAAAGAAAAACTGATCAGTGTGAAAGAGCCCTAGAGCCTTTAGGTAGCTTGGCAGTCAGCTATACAAGGTAAATACCATTAGGAAAATAAAGGTACACTGAATAGACAAAGTGGGTCCACAAAATCATATTCAAATTAAAATAACATTTTGGCCCCTTTCACACATGCTGTCCATTTGTCCGTTTTTCAATCATCCGTTGATGGATGAAAAACAGACATCAATGCATCTCTATGGAAAAACGGATGTAAATGGATGATCAACCATTACATCAGTTTACATCTGCATCTGTCATCATCTGTGTTTTTAAACTGATCAATGCTCTATTTTTCTTCCATCAAAAGAACGTAAACTGACAAATGGTCAGGTTTTCAACTGTTTTTGCATTGGTAGTGGATGTGAAAAAAACTGATGAAAAACTGATGAATACTTCATCCATTTTGATGTGACTGAACTGCAATGGTGGCTCGTGCTCCATGGGACGGGGCGGCAGACGGACCACGCCATAACCCCCCCCCCCCCCCAGACCACACCAGCCCGCGCACCCTACCCTACTGCCTTAGGTTCTTGTTATCGCCAAATTTTTAAGAAAAGTCCCAATAGCAGCTTTTTCTCTTCAGTCCCCTGCAGCGGCAGCAGCTTCTCTTCAGCTCTCTTCCGCGGCAGCAGCTTTTTTTCATTCTCCTCGGCAGTGGCAGGTTTTTTTCATTCCCCTCGGCGGCGGCAGCTTCTCTTCAGCGGCAATGGCTTCTCTTCAATCCCCTGCGTCTCCTCGAGTCCTCCCTTCTCCTCCTCCTCATCCTAGGTCAATGGCATGGCTTTGCCTTTCGGCCAATCGGGAAACGGGACTCAGGACCCGCTTCCTAAATGGCCAGGAGGATGATCCGTGTGAAAATAGCGAATTTTCATTTTCATTTGCTATTGTCACACAACTGGGTGGGCTTGGGGCTCAGTAATTGTACAAATGCAGTTTGGTTCCTGCAGCACTTTGTGACAGCAATAACCATGCTATGAGCAAAATGGCAGTATGTGTAGATCAAATTAAATAAACTATTATTAAATAATGGATATGTTATTAGTCTTAAGCTAGCCATAGAAGAATCGAAATTCAGCCACTTCAGCTGGGAACAGACACATTTCGATCCACCTATGGGCCGGCTGGTTGTACAGAAGACAATCTCTTGTATTGATCATTGTATTCTAATGGCTGGGAACTTTTTTCACTGTCAGAATACAATAACTCCATTGGAGGGTCTCCCCCTCAACACCAAGTGTGTTAAGGGGGGAATCAAATCATTTTTTTTATTCACCCAGCATAAAATGCATCATCTATGGCCTGCCTTACTCTTAAAGTGGGTCTTCCATTTTACAAGTGATTTTCTCACTGCAACCCAAATTCTGGTGGCCCCACAAAGCTGGCCAAACACTGATTGATATTTTATTATTGTGTCGCTGTTTGAAAATTAATTATTCATTTTTTGCAGATCATGTTATCATACAAGCAGGTTGTAAAGTTTTGGAAAACCCCTTTAAGAAAATATCTTTCCTCTTTATTGTACCATTTATATACTTTAAAGTGGACCAAATGGTGTAGAGTCCCATGACTTAAAAGTTTCCTGGACTTTCCATTTATCCTCTAATCTGTCTTACCCTTGAATGGGAAATGTGCAACCTATGACTAATAGACACACATGATCCAAAAAAAGTGGATGAAAAATACTGCTTTCGAAGCAATCGTACGATAATCGGATCGTTAGCACAGAGCTTTCGAGATCTGATCACAACAGTTCATCCGACATTATCCGATCGGACAAGCACGAAAATGTTTCTCGTATGATACCGATTTTCGTTTATTCAGTACAGTTGTCGTCCAAAAATGCAATAGAAGTACACTACAACTCATTACATCACTTCTGAATTTTTATCCTGTCGTATGAGAATTTTCGTAACGTTAGTAACCTCTCCATTTTCAATATGCAACTAGCATGCAAAAACAAACAAACAAAAAAAAAAAAAACGGAGGATCTGTAGTTCGATTTTTGGATCGTTTGTAGGGGTTATAAAAAAAACTGGTGATCCAATTTTTCTATTATTATATTCACAATGTTAGATTTTTTTTGCACAATCTATTTACCTTTGTGACTATTTTATGGGGTACATCGTAGAATTGCATTGTTTAATTTTAAACTTTAGCTCTGAAAAACTGCCAATTGATGCCTTTTATTTTATAATATTAAATAGGCCATAGGTATTTTCATTTTGCTGAAACGTATGATTAAAATCATGTGTTCCCAGCATTCGAGGGCTTTCTTTTGTATTTTTTTATGTGGCTTTTATTTTTTGCTAAATTATGTGTAAAAGTAAAAAAAAAAAAAAATGCTTTTGATTATGGTTGAAAAAAAAAAGACTTATTTTTCATCAGACACGGTAAGAATTACATTTGTTTTATAAAACGTTTTAAGAATATGTATATATAATTGTTTGTGCGTGTTAAAAAAAAATAAATAAAAAATTGTGCATTCAAAGATCAAAGAAGATTTTTTTGTTGATAGCATTGGCAAAAAGACTTGGGAATAAAATCAAATTTAAACAATGGCACTTAATGCCAGGCAGATGCCATATAACCAATGTGGGTATGCAAAAAGCTGTGACGCACATATAGGGATTTATTGACTAAAGGAAAATAGACTGTGCACTTTGGAGCTGCACTCATTCTTCGCAGAGCTAAGTGAATGTGCTAAAGCTTTACTTTGTAAAGAATCCCAAATCAGATGCAAGGAAAACAAAAAAAATAATGCATTTTTGCTTGCACATGATTTGATAATGGAAATCAGTAGAGCTTTACCACAATCACTAAGTTCTTCGGAAAATTAGTGCAACTGCACTTGCTAAGTGCACAGTCTATTTTCCTTTAGTAAATCAATCCTATAGTGTTAGCTTTGTATTATGGTGGCCATACATTGCACACTCTTTGCAAGTAATGCCATTGATTCAGCCTGTGTGGGTTAATTCCCACCAAATAGCTTTATATACGGTTGACACAAATAAAAAGGATCCCGTGTAACTGTCAAATGGTTTGTGTCAGGGTACCAGAAAATTAGACCACACGGGGATGCAGGTAAAATAAAACAGTTTATTGGAGCAAACAACAATAAGTGCACAGCAAGAGTGAAGAAGTAAAGCAGGAACAAGCCGGGGTCATATCCAGAAGCGGGTAGTCATCTAAGCCGGGGTCGAGTCCAGCGGGTAGTCTGCCAATGCGGGGTCATCTGCCAATGCGGGGTGGTCTGCTGATGCAGGATCAAGAGCCAGGAGAGTCATTAGCCAAGCCAAGTCATACACGGAGGAACACGGAGAACAGAAGACTGCTAGCAGGGTTGCACCTTCGAGCACAAACGCAAGGGCAAAGACTGCAACCCATTAGGTGATAGATATAGACAGGTGTGAAGCATCTGTGCGACACCCAGGCAGCAGGTAAGTGATGATGTAACAGAGTTTATAAGAGGCAGCAGTCTGCACATGTCCAAGATAGCTGCCAACAGGAGGGCAAGGTAAGACCTTGACAGTTTGTAAGTAATATCTATGGCAGACCCTATAACCCTTTTGTTCTGACTCAACTACAAGGCTATAAGATTATCTCCAGCCACATATAGGGCTTAGACAACCTGGTGACCTATTTATCCCTTGCATCGATTCAGACAGTTTAATTTGATGAATAAACTCTCTTGTTGAGGAAACAGACAATGAAGCCTTTTGAATGTTCTGTTTAATGGAGGATACTCATGGGTAGAAAAAAGTTAATGTTGTACGTAGTGATGTCGCGAACCTAAAATTCGCCGTTCGCGAACGGCGAACGCGAACATCGGCAAATGTTCGCGAACCGGGCGAACCGCCATAGACTTCAATAGGCAGGCGAATTTTAAAACACACAGGGACTCTTTCTGGCCACAATAGTGATGGAAAAGTTGTTTCAAGGGGACTAACACCTGGACTGTGCCATGCCGGAGAGGGATCACGCAAAAAAAAGTTCTTAAAAATTATAATTTTTTGATAGAGAGACAATTATTGGAAAAATTAAAAAAAAATAAAAATAAAAAATTTCTTTGGATTTAGCATCTGGGTGGTCTAAAAAGTGTACCTGTCAAGTTTCAGCTCTGTAGCATGTCCAGAACCCCTAAAAAACAGCATTTTTCTTATATTTTCAGGAATACGGCTTCTCTGCGGCTGGCTTTTTCTCTTGCAGGCATTTAGCGGGCATTTTTTTAGGCAGGCATGTTATTTTTTGTATTTAGTGTCTGGGGGGTCTAAAAAGTGTACCTGTCAAGTTTCAGCTCTGTAGCATGTCCAGAACCCCTAAAAAACAGCATTTTTCTTATATTTTCAGGAATACAGCTTCTCTGCGGCTGGCTTTTTCTCTTGTAGGCATTTAGCGGGCATTTTTTTAGGCAGGCATGTCATTTTTTGTATTTAGTGTCTGGGGGATCTAAAAAGTGTACCTGTCAAGTTTCAGCTCTGTAGCATGTCCAGAACCCCTAAAAAACAGCATTTTTCTTATATTTTCAGGAATACGGCTTCTCTGCGTCTGGCTTTTACTCTTGCAGGCATTTAGCGGGCATTTTTTTAGGCAGGCATGTCATTTTTTGTATTCAGTGTCTGGGGGGTCTAAAAAGTGTACCTGTCAAGATTCAGCTCTGTAGCATGTCCAGAACCCCTAAAAAACAGCATTTTTATTATATTTTCAGTAATATGGCTTCTCTGCGGCTGGCTTTTTCTCTTGCAGGCATTTATCAGGCATTTTTTTAGGCAGGCATGTCATTTTTTGTATTTAGTGTCTGGGGGGTCTAAAAAGTGTACCTGTCAAGTTTCAGCTCTGTAGCATGTCCAGAACCCCTAAAAAACAGCATTTTTCTTATATTTTCAGGAATACGGCTTCTCTGCGGCTGGCTTTTTCTCTTGCAGGCATTTAGCGGGCATTTTTTTAGGCAGGCATGTCATTTTTTGTATTTAGTGTCTGGGGGGTCTAAAAAGTGTACCTGTCAAGTTTCAGCTTTGTAGCATGTCCAGAACCCCTAAAAAACAGCATTTTTCTTATATTTTCAGGAATACGGCTTCTCTGCGTCTGGCTTTTACTCTTGCAGGCATTTAGCGGGCATTTTTTTAGGCAGGCATGTCATTTTTTGTATTCAGTGTCTGGGGGGTCTAAAAAGTGTACCTGTCAAGTTTCAGCTCTGTAGCATGTCCAGAACCCCTAAAAAACAGCATTTTTATTATATTTTCAGTAATACGGCTTCTCTGCAGCTGGCTTTTTCTCTTGCAGGCATTTATTGGGCATTTTTTTAGGCAGGCATGTCATTTTTTGTATTTAGTGTCTGGGGGGTCTAAAAAGTGTACCTGTCAAGTTTCAGCTCTGTAGCATGTCCAGAACCCCTAAAAAACAGCATTTTTCTTATATTTTCAGGAATATGGCTTCTCTGCGGCTGGCTTTTTTTCTTGCAGGCATTTATCGGGCATTTTTTTAGGCAGGCATGTCATTTTTTGTATTTAGTGTCTGGGGGGTCTAAAAAGTGTACCTGTCAAGTTTCAGCTCTGTAGTATGTCCAGAACCCCAAAAAAACAGCATTTTTCTTATAATTTTTAGTAGAAAACTAATGCAGTGTCTTTCCAGCTGTCTTTTTTTCTTTCTGGCAAGCTGAAATATGATATGCCAAGGCAAACATGCCTATCAGTTGAGCTATGACACAGACAACACTGCACACATGGGGAAATATGTAAAACAAAAAACAGGAAAAGGAAATTAGGTGACGGTCACAAAACATGATATTGTGATTGGCCAAATAAAAAGTCGCCTCGCGATGAGGTCGCGCCAAAGTCGCGCTAAGTCGCGCCAAAGTCGCACTGGAAGCGACGCTACTTTAGTGGTAGCGGCAGTGTAAACCAGCACTAAAACATCCAGTGTGTGAATACGATCAGGTATGATGTTTTATCGGTCAAGTAGTGTAAGGGTTATGCCCGTCGCCCGCTTCACAGTGACAGACCAAACTCTGACAGACCAAACTCCCCGTTTAACAGTCAGTCAGTCCATTTGCACAACCGCAAACTCCCCATTTGCACAAGGTTGGATACCAAGCTAGCCATGTCCCGTTCCTTGTCCTCACTGACATCATTGAAGGTCTCTTCCTCCACCCAGCCACGTACAACACCAAGGGTCCCCGAAAGGTGACAACAAGCCCCCTGGGACGCCTGCTGTGGCTGGTATTCCACCTCCTCAAAGCCAACATCCTCCTCTGACTTCTCTTCTTCAGACTCCTCTCTCTGCGTTGCCACAGGTCCAGCAATTGACAACGACAAGGCTGCTTCTGGTGGTGATGGGGACCACAACTCTTCCTCTTCATGCTCATCTACAGCCTGATCCAGTACTCTTCGCAGGGCACGCTCCAGAAAAAACGCATATGGGATGAGGTCGATGATGTTGCCTTGGGTTCGACTGACCACCAGGGTTGTCACCTCCGCAAAAGGACGCATGAGCCTACAGCCATTGTTCATGAGCATTCAGTAACGCGGCCAAAAAATACCCAGCTCCGCAGAAAGAATGAAAGAAAATGAATGCTTTTTCTATGAAAAATTATCCTGCGGATCGCTTTTGGTCTGTACACAATGAAGCAACGACCTTATCATCTGGGGTGTGCCAACACAATCCTAGAGGTGATCGCTTCATTGTGATACGCAAGCTCCTTCACCACGACAAGGTAACGATCACGAAGGGGAATTGACATATGTATGTGCCTTTTTTTTTGTTTTTTGTTTTTTTGCAGCCACAGTGTAGCACCAGAGGCCAGAAAAATTAGGCATGTACACATGCATGAAAAAGCAGGTATTGTTGCAGCCGCTGCTGTAGCAGCGGCCTGAAAAATTGAGGTTTTAAGGCAGAAAGTGCACTAAAACATTGCGGCTTGAACCGTAGTTGGTGGCGGAGACGTCACGTAAGTCATCCGGCATGCAGAGAATGATTATATACAGCAGCGTGTGGACCATTTTTAGGCCAAGGCATCTCAGTCATCACCAGGCCTTTTTTAGTCAAATGCATCCCCCACTGTCAGTCCCTTCGGGATCCATGCCTCATTCATCTTAATAAACGTGAGGTAATCAAGACTTTTTTGACCTAGGCGACTTCTCTTCTCAGTGACAATACCTCCTGCTGCGCTGAAGGTCTTTTCTGACAGCACACTTGAAGCGGGGCAGGCCAGAATTGGCAAATTGGGATAGCTCAGGCCACAGGTCAAGCCTGCACACCCAGTAGTCAAGGGGTTCATCGCTCCTCAGAGTGTCGATATCTGCAGTTAAGGCAAGGTAGTCTGCTACCTGTCGGTCGAGTCGTTCTCTGAGGGTGGACCCCGAAGGGCTGTGGCGATGCATAGGACTAAAAAAGCTCCGCATGTCCTCCATCAACAAGACGTCTGTAAAGCGTCCTGTCCTTGCCGGCGTGGTTGTGGTGGTAGGAGGAGGATTACTTTCACCTCTTCCCCTGTTGGATTCCCGTTGTGCTGTGACATCACCCTTATATGCTGTGTAAAGCATACTTTTTAACTTATTTTGTAGCTGCTGCATCCTTTGCGACTGCCGGTAATTGGGTAACATATCACAGACTTTCTGCTTATACCAGGGGTCTAGTAGCGTGGCCACCCAGTACAGGTCGTTCTCCTTCAGCCTTTTTATACGAGGGTCCCTCAACAGGCATGACAGCATGAAAGACCCCATTTGCACAAGGTTGGATGCCGAGCTACTCATGTCCAATTCCTCGTCCTCACTGATGTCATTGAAGGTGTGTTCTTGCCCCCAGCCACGTACAACACCACGGGTACCAGATAGGTGACAACGAGCACCCTGGGATGCCTGCTGTGGTTGGTGTTCCTCCTCCTCAAAGCCACATTCCTCCTCTGACTCCTCTTCCTCACACTCCTCTTCCAGTGTTGCCGCAGGTCCAGCAATCGATGGTAAGGCTGTTTCTGGTGGTGGTGATGGTGACCACAACTCTTCCTCTTCCTCTTCACGCTCATCTACGGCCTGATCCAGCACTCTTCGCAGGGCACGCTCCAGGAAAAAAACATATGGGATGATGTCGCTGATGGTGCCTTCGGTGCGACTCACTAGGTTTGTCACCTCCTCAAAAGGACGCATGAGCCTACAGGCATTGCGCATGAGCGTCCAGTAACGTGGCAAAAAAATACCCAGCTCCGCAGAGGCTGTCCTAGCACCCCGGTCATACAAATACTCGTTGACCGCTTTTTCTTGTTGGAGCAGGCGGTCGAACATTAGCAGTGTTGAATTCCAACGTGTCGGGCTGTCGCAAATCAAGCGCCTCACTGGCATGTTGTTTCGCCGCTGAATATCTGCAAAGTGCGCCATGGCCGTGTAGGAACGCCTGAAATGGCCACACACCTTCCTGGCCTGCTTGAGGACGTCCTGTAAGCCTGGGTACTTCTGCACAAAACGTTGCACAATCAGATTCAACACATGTGCCATGCACGGCACATGTGTCAACTTGCCCAAATTCAATGCCGCCAACAAATTGCTGCCGTTGTCACACACCACTTTGCCGATCTCCAGTTGGTGCGGGGTCAGCCACTGATCCACCTGTGCGTTCAGGGCGGACAGTAGTGCTGGTCCGGTGTGACTCTCTGCTTTCAGGCAAGTCAACCCCAAGACAGCGTGACACTGTCGTATCTGGCATGTGGAATAGCCCCTGGGGAGCTGGGGGGGTGCAGTTGGTGTGGAGCAAGACGCAACAGCAGAAGAGGACTCAGCCGAGGAGGTTAGCAAAGAGGATGGAGTAGGAGGAGTAGAGGAGGTGGCAGCAGGCCTGCCTGCAAGTCGTGGCGGTGTCACCAACTCCTCTGCAGCAGAGCCACGCATTCCATGCTTGGCAGCCGCCAGCAGGTTTACCCAATGCGCAGTGTAAGTTATATACCTGCCCTGACCGTGCTTTGCAGACCAGCTATCAGTGGTCAGATGGACCCTTGCCCCAAAACTGTGTGCCAGACGGGACATGATTTCCTTTTCCACAATAGAGTACAGGTTGGGGATTGCCTTTTGTGAAAAATAATTTCGGACGGGTACCTTCCACTGCGGTGTCCCAATAGCGACAAATTTTTTGAAGGCCTCAGACTCCACCAGCTTGTATGGTAAAAGCTGGCGGGCTAAGAGTTCCGACAAGCCAGCTGTCAGACGCCGGGCAAGGGGGTGACTCTGTGAGATTGGCTTCTTATGCTCAAACATTTCCTTGACAGACACCTGACTGTGGGCAGGTGAGCAGGAACTGCTGAAGGTGAGAGGCGGAGGGGCGGGTTGTTGATAGGGGGCATGGAGGACAGCAGTGGTTGACGTGGCTGAAGATGCTGGACCAGGAGGAGGATGGTGGCTTTCAGTTTGTTTGCTGCTTTTACTCATGTGTTGATCCCATAGGCGTTTGTGATGTGAGATCATGTGCCTTCGCAAAGCAGTTGTACCTAGGTGGGTGTTGGACTTCCCACGACTCAGTTTCTTTTGGCACAGGTTACAAATGGCATCGCTGATATCAGAGGCAGACACACAAAAAAAATGCCACACTGCTGAGCTTTGCAAGGACGGCATTCTGGTGGTGGCAACAGCTTGCGTTGATTGGCGTGCTGTCTGGCTGACCCCGGGTGCCGAATCTACATGCTGTCTGACTGCGCCACTAGCTCCTTGCGATGACCTCCTCCCCCTGCTTCCAACTCGTCTCCTCCTCCTCTCTGTCTCCCCATCTGAACATTCCCCCTCTTCTTCTGCTCTTCGAGCAGGCACCCAGGTGACATCCACAGACACATCGTCATCATCAGCCGCTTCACTTGACAACTCAGCAAAGGCAGCAGCAGCAGGTACAACATCATCATCATCACAATGTACGTCCATGTGTATAATGCTGCCTGACTGAGACATAT
Organism: Pelophylax lessonae; assembly: GCF_965119305.1. NCBI lineage: Eukaryota > Metazoa > Chordata > Amphibia > Anura > Ranidae > Pelophylax > Pelophylax lessonae. The sequence goes on from NC_138770.1 coordinate 97,207,918, forward strand.
TCCCGTTATCTACATCCTCTGGCACTAATAGTTGCGCATCACTTATTTCTTCCAACTCATGTGAAAATAACTCCTCTGACGGATCAAGTGAAGCGGCTGTGGTGCTAGTGTTGGTGGTGGTGCCGGCGGGCTGGCGAGTGGTAAATTGAGAGGTGCCCGAAGCTGAGCTGGAGGAAGATGGTGCATTAAGGTTCCGAGCGGAAGCTGTAGACGATTGGGTGTCCTGTGTAAGCCAGTCAACTATGGCCTCAGAATTTTTTGAGTTCAGGGTCTGTGGTGGCCTCTGAACACTGGGCATTATTCTAGGGCCTAAGGAAATCACAGCACCACGACCACGACGGCCCTTGCGGGGTGGCCTGCCTCTGCCTGTCATTTTTTTTTTTTAATGTGTTTTTACTGTTGTACTATGAGTGCAAGCTGCTGTGCCACCTTATATATCAGTGGTGGGTGGGCAGTGGCACAGTACACTCTCTGTGGACCTGACAGCAGTCACTGGCACCCAGGCAACTGCAATTTAAAAAATATATATATTTTTTTTTACTTTGCAAGCTGCTGTGCCACCTTATATATCAGTGGTGGGTGGGCAGTGGCACAGTACACTCTCTGTGGACCTGACAGCAGTCACTGGCACCCAGGCAACTGCAATTTAAAAAAAATATATATTTTTTTTACTTTGCAAGCTGCTGTGCCACCTTATATATCAGTGGTGGGTGGGCACACAGTGGCACTGCAGTGGGCACAGTACACTCTGTGGACCTGACAGTCACTGGCAGCCCAGGCAACTGCAATAATAAAAAATATTTTTTTTTTCAATTTATTGCAACAAGATGCTGTGCCACCGTATATATATCAGTGGTGGGCAGTGCACTGCAGTGGGTACAGTACACTCTGTGGACCTTACACAGCACTCACTGCAATTATGACAGAGGAAAAAAAAAATATTTTTTAAAATGCCACCCGAAATGAGTGTGGTGTGCACACAGTACAGTCTGTGGTAGGTCTGTGGCCTCTCACACACAGCGGGCAGGCAACTGCAGTCACAGTGTACAATAGATATATATATATATATATATATATATATAGAAAAAACTCTATTACCTTACCAGCCCTTAAAAGGGCTTTTGGGGACGCTAAATATATATATATGTATATATATAAATAAAAAAAAAAAACCTCAATTACCAGCCCTTAAAAGGGCTTTTGGGGACACTAGATAGATAGATATATATATATATATAAGAAGAAACAACTCAATTACCAGCCCTTAAAAGGGCTTTTGGGGACGCTAGATATATATATATATATATATATATATATATATATATATATAAAAAATTACACAAATACCAGCCCTTAGAAGGGCTTTTTGGGGTGCTGTCCTTACAGCAGTAGTGGACCAAGAACACTGCAAGACCAGGAACACTGACTAACTGTCCCTAGCTTAACAGCAGCAGCAGCAGCTCTCTCCCTACTCTCACTACACACACTGCTTCAGAATGATCTAAGATGGATGCTGCCCTTGCTTATTTATAGGAGGTGGGAGGGTGTGGGAGGGAGGTATGCTGATTGGCTGGAAATGTGTCTGCTGACTGTGAGGTTCAGGGTCAAAGTTTGCCTCAATGATGTATTATGGGGGGCGGACCGAACATCGTATATGTTCGCCCGCATCGGCGAACGCGAACATGCAAAGTTCGCCGGGAACTGTTCGCCGGCGAACAGTTCTATACATCTCTAGTTGTACGCCACATGAAAAGATGTCTGCACCATGACAGGATACAGTGGAATGATACTAGAGAAAATAAGGGGGAGGAGTGTACAGAAGTACGGTGAGAGAAAGAGTTCAGCTTGGACAGAAGAACACATCTTAACCGCTTGCCGACCGCCGCAAGTAAATTTACTGCGGTGGTCAGCCCCGGCCAGGCAGAGTGACGTTAATTAACGTCACTAGCCTGGGAGGGTCTGGGGAGCGAGCGCGCGCCCGCGGAGGCGCGCTCCCGCGCGGTCACGGACCCCCCCCCGCGCGTGTGACCGGCGGACCCGAGGTCCGCCGGTCACTCGGCGATCGTTGGGGGAGAGGGAGAAAGTCAGGCGGCTTGTGTAAACAAGCCACCTGTCATTCTCCTCGGTGTAAAAACAGTGATCACACGGTTCTACTATGTAGAACCGTTGATCAGTGTCCTTACACCTCAAGCCACAGCCAATCACAGTAAGAATCACGCCCCTAGGGACACACACAGCCCCTCCCTCTCAAATAAAGTTAACCCCTTCACTACCAGTGTATTTTTACAGTAACAGTGCATATGTATAGCACTGATTACTGTAGAAATGTCACTGGTAACCCCAAAAGTGTCAAAAATTTCAGTCAAGGGTCCGATCTGTCCGCCGCAATGTCGCAGTACCGCAAAAAAAATCGCAGATCGCCGCCATTACGCGTTAAAAAAAAAAACAACAAAAATGACAAAAATCTTTCCCTTTGTTAGTAAACGCGATAACTTTTGCGCAAACCAATAAAAATACGCTTTTTGCGATTTTTTTTACCAAACATAGGTAGCATAAAACAAATTGGCCGAAAATGTTAAAAAATTTAGATTTTTACATTTTTTTTGGGGAATTTCATATAAAAAAATGTGAAAAATATTGTTATTTTTGCAAAATTGACGCTCTTTTTTTGTTTATAGCGCATGATCAAAAAATCGCACAGGTGATCAAATACCACCAAAAGAAAGCTCTGTTTGTGGGAAAAAAAGGACGTCAAATTCGTTTAGGTACAGCATCGCACAACCGTGCAATTGTCCGTTAAATTCAAGCAGTGCCGAATTGCAAAATACCCCCGGTCAGGAAGGGGGTAAAATCTTCCGGGGCTTATGTGGTTAAAATGTATCTGAACCCTCCAAAAAATATAACATGTTGTGTTGTAGCTTACCAGTGTAGATCTGTTGGCTCCACTAGTTTCTTCATTTTCAGGCCAAGTACAATTTCTGCAAGTACAAAATATATCACTTGACCTTGCCAGGAACGCAACGTCCTTGTCACTTCCAGTGGAGTGAAAAAGCATAAACAGTGTTATCTCTTTTTTGGAAATGACTAGTTTGGTAAATCCACCTTGTAATATAGATGAACTAAGTGCCACCTGTCTGAAGACCAGCCTGTGTGAAAACTATGACTCCTTATTTATTTTCCCCGAGTTCCATGAGCAGGAGACCTAGTTTGCTCTGGATCAGCATTGTGAGTTGACATGGCATGGGCGGCCAGGTCACCAACACCTTCAGCAACTAATGACACTCCAGGGCCATGATGCACAAAGTCATTCATTGCTACTCTAGCAAGGAATGACTATAGTAGCAAGCCTAACTGCCCAATAGCACCTCATGACGCTTAACCAGGGCAGGTAGCATGCAGAGCCATCTCTAGCATTCAGGAGAGGATGGAAGCCTACCTACTCCAGGCCTTCTCCTCCTGCCCTTAGCTGTTCTGCTGAAGTCAAAAGGCAGGACTCAGATGTGAAGAGGGGACTGTGTGACTGAGGCACTCTGTGATGTGGGGGACTGTGTGATTTGGGGGGATCTATGATTACGGGGACTGTGTGATTGAGGTACCCCAACCCCTGAAAAACAACCCCACATCATAATCCCCCTCCACCAAATGATTTGGACCAGTGCACAAGGCAAGGTCCATAAAGACATGGATGAGCAAGTTTGGGGTGGAGGAACGTTTAGAACAGGACCCAGAAGCAAGTGGAGATCACTGGAATAGTGGTGCATACTACAGTGATTCGCAGCTTCCATGGTGATCCCACAGGTATGGCACATATACACTTACCGGCCACTTTATTAGGTACACTAATGCCAAGACATTTTGGACAATTTCATGCAGGTCAGTCAAGTTCTTCCACCCCAAACTCACAAAGCAAGGTCCATAAAGACAAGGATGAGCGAGTTCGGATTTGGAGAACTTGACTGACCTGCACAGAGTCCTGACCTCAACCCGATAGAACACCTTTAGGATGAATTGATGTGGAGACTGCAAGCCAGGCCTTCTCGTCCACATCAGTGCCTGACCTTACAAATGCGCTTCTGGAAGAATGGTCAAACAATCCCATAGACACACTCCTAAACCTTGTGCGCAGCCTTCCCAGAAGAGTTGAAGCTGTTATAGCTGCAAAGGGTGGGTCAACTCAATATTGAACCCTACAGACTAAGACTGGGATGCCATTAGAGTTCATGTGCGTGTAAAGGCAGGCGTCCCAATACTTTTGAAAATTTAGTGTATGAGCTGTGCTGAATGCACGGCGGCGGATGAGACATCACACAGTTAACTTTTATTTTTTCACAGAACTTTACTGAAACGACATGAATTACATTTCATAATATTACATAGTATTATGTGCTATATAGTATTGGCCCCTAGGGACACACACAGCCCCTCCCTCTCAAATAAAGTTAACCCCTTCACTACCAGTGTATTTTTACAGTAACAGTGCATATGTATAGCACTGATTACTGTAGAAATGTCACTGGTAACCCCAAAAGTGTCAAAAATTTCAGTCAAGGGTCCGATCTGTCCGCCGCAATGTCGCAGTACCGCAAAAAAAATCGCAGATCGCCGCCATTACGCGTTAAAAAAAAAAACAACAAAAATGACAAAAATCTTTCCCTTTGTTAGTAAACGCGATAACTTTTGCGCAAACCAATAAAAATACGCTTTTTGCGATTTTTTTTACCAAACATAGGTAGCATAAAACAAATTGGCCGAAAATGTTAAAAAATTTAGATTTTTACATTTTTTTTGGGGAATTTCATATAAAAAAATGTGAAAAATATTGTTATTTTTGCAAAATTGACGCTATTTTTTTGTTTATAGCGCGCAATCAAAAAATCGCACAGGTGATCAAATACCACCAAAAGAAAGCTCTGTTTGTGGAAAAAAAAGTACGTCAAATTAGTTTAGGTACAGCGTCGAACGACCGCGCAATTGTCCGTTAAAGTCACGCAGTGCCGAATCGCAAAATACCCCCTGGTCGTTTAGCAGCCAAATCCTCCGGGGCTTAAGGGGTTAATGGAGGATACTCATGGGTAGAAAAAAAATAATGTTGTAAGCCACATGAAAAGATGTCTACACACCATGACAGGATACAGTGGAATGATACTAGAGAAAATAAGGGGGAGGAGTGTACAGAAGTACGGTGAGAGTTCAGCTTGGACAGAAGAACGCATCTTAAAGACACAGATAATGATAAATCACATGTAGCACAGCCCCTTCTTTGCCTTTTGATTGCTCTCAGGACAACTAAGGCAACATCACCCCACTGATGACACCTATCCTGATATATCTTCCTTCTCTAGGCCCAGCTACTAATTCACCCTTCTGCCCATCAGTTTAAAAAGCTAAGGAAACTTTAAAAATCTATTTCTGAAAGTTCCCCTAACCTCATTGCCACCCCTCACTGAGCTGATCTAAGCCACCCTATCCTGTAAAACTCCATACTTACCTAGTTCTGGTACTCTGTCTGGCTGTATACAACCACAAGGTTTACTTTGCCCTCCCACTGGCAACGCATGCATAGTAGAACCAATTGACTTCCATGGGGATTTCTTTGATCTTTCAGGAGACATGCAAGTCTAAGAAAGTAAAGGACCAGCCAGCTGAAGGTAAACCACAACAAGACAGGGTACCAGAATTAGACAAGTATGAAGCTTTGGAAGAGGGGAAGAGTGGAAAACTTTAAGAGAAATGTTTTCAACATTTTCTGTAGCCTTTAAGAGCAGCCACTCTGATTGCAAGTCCGGTTTATGTTTTGTTTTTACTGGTGTGTGGGACCAGATATGCATCAAGTAGATATTCTAACCCCACAGAAAACAAAAATCCTTATTGCTTTTGAAGGATCACATATGTGCACTAGAAGGTGTTTTCTAGATTTTACATATTTTTTTGTTTAAAGTGAAAATGTAGACACCTTACATTAATTTAAAGGGTATCATAAAATGTACAGTTTTTGAGTTTTCGCAGGGACAAAAGTTATGCTGTGTCCTGCTTTAAGCATTTTTTGGACCTCACCTTGTTGGGTCCTGCTGTCTTTCAAAATCTTCAAGGTGCCATGATAGGCGGTTTACACAAACATTACATAAAAAGTAGGATATAGCAAATGACAGTTCATTATATGTTGAACATGGGCCAGGTCCTCATCCATACATCCCAGTAACACTTCATTTCATTTCTATTTAAGTTAATTCCCATGGTTCTATAATAAAAATAATAATTACTTTTCTTGAAGGAAACCATATATAGACTTGTTATGATCATGTACACTAGAGCACGATACGATCTACAAGCTTAACAGTTGTCTGTATGTGAGGATCAGGGTCAGTCTACCATAAAATTCTAATTTAAGGAACAAGTCCAGTCATGAATAAAATCAAACCAGTGAACCAGTAAACTGTTAAAAAAAATATTGCTGTACATCACCACTCTCTCTGTATCATCAATCAGATTAATCCTCCAAGGTTGGTTTAAATCTGACTGGTGGTTGTGATGAAGTGGCTATGCTGGACTTAGCACTGACACTTTGATCCACAAGGCTTTTTGTATATGACTGTGCCTGGATTTGATGTATTTGTGAATATCTCTCCTGCATTACAAACAGGCAGGCAAAAGGAGTTCCGAGACCAACAAATTTTCAAAAATGGTATCAAGTGGGCAGTTGTACTAAAGCAATGCCCAGGTGAAAAGTTACAGAACAGGTAGGCTATAGTCTTGTGTGCATTTCAAAGCCTTTGTAGACTGATGGTTTTAATGCTATCTTGGCCCTGTCTGGGATAATTTCATCTCACTTCTTATACTGTTGACCACACAGTAAGTAAAGGAAATATCTCCTACAAAGACACAAATAAAAATCAGGCAGAGCTTCTTACCTTCCCCATGCCTTAAAATGACAAGACTGCCCCAGGAGCTCTAATTTCCAAAGAGGAACTCTATAATTGAGGGTCTGCCTAGATGCTATGTTGCCTTACCCTTTCCACAGCTTGCACCATCCTATTGGCCAGCAAATGAAAGTGGTGACCTGATGAGCCAATATAAATGCCCAGGTGGCAGGAGGGGTGAGTTGCACAGTGAAAATGCATGCTCTGTCTGCAATTTCCATTATAAGGCATCCCACGATTTGGATTAAGAAAGGAACTAAATTCAGGCGCAGGTACCAGGAGATACCAGCTTTCTAAATCAATATCCAGCTTTACACCCACATGTACACTTTAAGTCCACTCCATTTACTTTATCAAAGATTATATGAATATTTTCTGCCAGTGCTGCAAGCTTTGTAGGACTAAAGTCTCTGGTCACAAGATTCTGTCACGTGCAACACATCTTTCAAACTGCACTGTGTGAGTGAGGCCAAGTGTGCTTAGAGCAGTGACGGGACCTGAATATACATCGGCCTATATCCAGGATCATTTAGAACAGTGGTCTCTAAACTGCGGTCTGGGGGGGGGGGGGGCAGATGTGGTCCTTTGCTTGCTTTTGTGTGGCCCTTGGGGAACTATTTAATTTACTGACAACCATGATGGGGCACAATTCCTCCCAATGACAACAGCGATGGGACCCAATGAAACCAATGATGGTGCAAAATTCCTCTCAATGATACCTAAGATGGGGCACAATTCCTCCCAAATGCACCAAAAATGGGGCACAATTCCTACCAATGACACCAATGATGGGGCCCAATGACACCAATGATAGGACACAACTTCAACCAATGATGGGGCATTGTTTACTCCAACTAATGCTGGGACATTTTTTAATCCCAATGGCCACAGTCCGGCCCCCCCTAAAGTCTGAAGGACAGTAAACTGACCCTTTGTTAGAAGGTTTGGAGACCCCTGATTTAGAAGATGAAGTGAATACTGGCAAAGGAGAATGCAAGTAGAAAAAACAACTGGGGAAGATGATAGCCTGGACAAAATTTATAGCCAGTCAACAATGTAGACTGAGCTCCCTATGTCCGTTTGAATGCAATATTTTCATGTTTAGTTGGAATGCTCTTCTAAGGTGCAGCATTCCTCCATGACGCTACTAGTTGTCCAACATTGCAGCTTATCTAATCCCTAGTTTTGAGGTTCTTACACAGCCAAGTGGTACCATTCTGTTTTTATCTGCAGCAGTCAAAACATAAAGCCTAACTAAGGACAGAAATGTAAAAGCACTTTTGCAAATGTGATATCTTACCTTGAAATTATCTTCTCAGCCTTTCTTTCAATTGTTGCAGTGGTCATTGAATAATTCCTACCTCATATTCTCATTCCTAGTGCTTGAACCCCCTGATGTTCTTTTCATAAGACTGGTGTTAGTTATTTCCTCTCCATCTTTGGCTACCTACCATGTAAATGCCAATCTGTAATTTTCTTCTTACCTTGGGAGGACACGAGCTGCACAGAATCCTGGTCTGTCCCGCCAGCAATGATTGCAAAGACTGATTAACAGCTAGGAGACTCCTCATCTGTCCCATTCACTAATGACAGCAATGGCTGATTGACAGCCAGGAGATTCCTGGTTTATCCCACCCACCAATAACTGCGTGGGTTGATTAAAGAGGAAGTAAACCCATCCATTTAACAGTTTAAAAAAACAGTTACATTTCTGGCATGTGCCGGTGTTCTAAAATTTAGTCGGACCCGTGAAAATTCCAGACCCTCGTCACTTCCGGGGGACGCTCTGTCACCACCAGCTGCTGCGAGCCCCGTTGCGCAGCTGCGAGCCCCGTTGCGCATGCGCACAAGGCATTTTCAAGGTCCGATTACATTCTAAGACTTACGAACAGCTGACTGAGAGGAGGAGGGGCTGAGGTGGGACGCACACACCGCTGCGGGAAAATGTTACAACACCGCCGCGCAGAGCTGACTTAGAGGAGGCGGGAAGGAAGTAAATACTCATACTAAAGAGTCATGATAAAAAATGTTTAGTATTTCTTATTATTTTTTATCATTACTATTTATTATGAGTATTCACTTCCTTCTCGCCTCCTCTAAGTCAGCTCTGCAACATGTTCCTTGCTCAATGACGCAGGGGTGTTGTAACATTATCCCGCAGCGATGTGTGCGTCCCACCTCAGCCCCTCCTCCTCTCAGCTGTTCGTAAGTCTTAGAATTTAATCGGACCTTGAAAATGCCTTGTGCGCATGCGCACCGGGGCTCGCATCAGCTGGGTTAGGACGTGGCGTCACTGGAAGTGACGAGGGTCCGGAATTTTCATAGGTCCGACTAAATTTTAGAACACAGGGAATGTAACTGTCCCACTGGCTGTGCTCTCACCCAAACTGTCAAACCATCCAATGGCTGGTGTCATAACTGATCACATGTGCAGCATCATGGCAGTTGTAGACTGAACAGAGGCCAAGATGGCAGCTTCCTTGGCTGAAAATGATAGGAGGGTTTACTTCCACTTTAACAGGAATTAGACCCCCGGTCTGTTCAGCCTATCCACACCTGCCTGCATAGATTGGTAGGTTATGCAAAGAGCAAGGGTGTGATGTCAGCGCCCTCCTCCCAGTGGCTGGGCATCTTTCCTGTTTTCACTAGAAGCTTTAACATTACAGACCTTCTCAGAATATGTGATAAAAGCAACAAATACACATTTTTTTTATTGGAAGGGGGAGGAAAATAAGTACTTTACAATTTCATTAAATTAATTTAACCACTTGCCGACCAGCCCCTCCCAGGCAAAGTGACGTACCGGTACGTCACTAGCCTGGGAGCCAATAGGGGGCGAGAGCGCGCCGCCGGAGGCACGCTCCCACCCCCGCTCGTTCACTAAGAACCTGGCGCGTGTGACCAACGGACCCGATGTCCGCCGGTCACTCGCGATCGTCAGGTGGAAAGGCAGGCGGCTAATGTAAAAGCCGCCTGTCACTCTCCCCTGTGTAAAAACACAGATCATATGGTCCTGCTATGTAGGACCGTTGATCTGTGCTGTTACACACACAGCCACATCCAATCACATTTAGAAACACGCCCCTAGGGACACCCTTAACCCCTCCCTCTCCAATAAAGTTAACCCCTTCCCTCCCAGTGTCATTTTTACAGTAACAGTGCATATGTATAGCACTGATTACAGTAGTAATGTCACTGGTACCCCCAAAAGTGTCAAAAATGTCAGTCAAGGGTCCGATCTGTCCGCCGCAATGTCGCAGTCCCGCAAAAAATATCGCAGATCGCCGCCATTACTCGTTAAAAAAAAAAAACAATAAAAATGACAAAAAATCTTTCCCTTAGTAAACGCAAAAACTGTTGCGCAAACCAATCAAAATACGCTTATTGTGATTTTTTTTTTACCAAACATAGGTAGCAGAAAACAAATTGGCCAAAAATTAAAAAAAATTTAGATTTTTACATTTTTTGGGGGGGGGGAATTTCATATAAAAAAATGTGAAAATATTGTTATTTTTTCAAAATTTACGTTCTTTTTTTGTTTATAGCGCAAAAAGTAAAAATTGCACAGGTGATCAAATACCACCAAAAGAAAGCTCTGTTTATGGGAAAAAAAGGATGTAAATTTCGTTTGGGTATGGCGTCGCACGACTGCGCAATTGTCAGTTAAATTCACACAGTGCCGAATCGCAAAAAGTGGCCTGGACGTAAGACAGCAAAATCCTCCTGTGGTAAAGTGGTTAAATTAATTTAAATAAATAATTTAAAATGGAATGGAATTTTGGATTCCAACATTTATAGACAAGCTAATGTTGATTTGTCTATTCACAAGTGATCTGGAACTGAGATTTCAAAGCATGACGTTTCTGACTTTTATAACTGTGAAGGATTTGGGTGTCAGACAATTACATTGTCGTAACATGCGATTATGGGCTCATCCTCTTATTTGTTTATTATTAACGATTATCTCATCTCAGAAAGGAACACTCTAGCTTGTTAAAAGAAGCAGTTGCCTGTGCTTCTGTTTTATTCCAACTAAAGCTAGCTTCAAAAGCTTATTCATGTTCTACCATTGAAGAAAAAACAAACATTTTCAGTCTTTCTTCCTATGTAGTAAGGGAGGGTGCGGAATAAGTTGAGTAGATAAAAGTTCTCATTTTACACAGTGATCCTCAGAACAGAAACAGATATTTAGGTCTCCCTAATCAAGCACTTTCCTAAAGCATAGTTGCTCTATACAGTATATACAAAGGCCTTTACAGACAGGACAGAGTCTGTACAAGCCCCATATACCCTCCTAACGAAAGATCATTATTAAAAAAATGGCATCATTGGGAAAACATATTTTCTTGAAACTATAACAAGCTGGGGCAGCAGCATTTATGGATATCCCTACACTGGCCTCTATTTTTTGGCACAGGAGAGTTTATTGATACAAGCAGCACAGTGACTAAGTGATAGCACCTTTGCCTCATATCTCTCTATTGCATGCAATGCCTAATTCCCCTTTATTACCTACAATGCCCCATGTCTTTCTAACATGTATGGTTCCTCATACCTTTCTATTAAAAACAGTGTTTCATGCCTCTTTATTATACATAATCTCCACCCTTCTCCTGTTATACACAATGATTCATACCCCTCTTGTCAAGTAGAAATGAATGGGCTGCACATTGATGCTGTCACCGATGTAAAGCCAGCTTTCATAAAATTGGTAGAGGATTCAAAACATATAGTCTCACCTGTCCACCTCCCACTCCAACGTTCTTCAACCACAAAAGGCTTAATCATGTCTCCGTGAGGACAAAGATGACCCTTCAAACTGACAGCTAAATGCATGTGCAACGTGTAGGCAATGGAAGAGAAGAGAGCCTAATGTCACACCGCTTTGAAATGGGATAAGCTTTTGTTGGTTTATATTATATTCGAGTGTTCCAATATCAAATTTAACCCATAGTTATGCATCAGATATCTTATAAAAATTGTGAAGGATTAGGATTTCTTCATAAGGGCGCGTAAGGAGATAAGGACTAGGTAGCTCTTGAGGACCATTGGTTATACACCTTTGGGCCTCGGTATAGAATAATTCTAAGGGCTTTCACAGAGCCCAGAATAGAGCCCTCCAGGACTGTCACAAAATTGCTGAGGTCTGGGACAAGCCACTTGTGAGCAGTCACTAGCTGTATAGCTAGGTGATATGTGTACAGGTCCCACATAAGCAGCCCTCCCATGCTAGTGGGCCTAGTTAAGGTAGGATGTCTCTAATGTGGGAAATAACTCCATATTTGTTTTGAAAAAAATTAGGTATCCAAGCTGGGGAGTTTCTAAATAAGTATGTGCAGGACCGTCTTTAAGGCAGGGCAAAAGGGGAAGCTGCCCCGGGCCCAGTCATTGTTGTGGGGCCTAAAGCAGCTGCCCCTTGAGCCTGCACTGCCTGAGAATAGTTGATAAGTGGATTTGGGAGGGGCCAAGAAAATGTTTGCCCAGGGTCCAATCAATATTAAAGACGGCCCTGTGTATGTGAACTTGGAGAGAATGTTCATCTTCCATAAGTTAATGCAACCTATAAGGGAGAGAGGCAGATAGCGCCATGGCCAAAACTGTGTTTTTACCTTTTCCAGTAAAGGAACCAATTCAGTTCCACAAGGTTCTCTATTTTATCAAAAACAACGGTCCCTAAGTAGGTAAACTGTTCTACCTGCTATATCGGGATGAAGGGTATTCACTCCAGATGCCTCCTACAAAGATAACTGAGACCTTCCCCAATTCACTTGGAGACCAGAAACCTTGTATTAACCCGACAGGGGTTATAACCCTTCCTTACTCTGTCTATAGTTCTACTTTAAAAATTCTGAATTCAAAATAATTTAGTGTCTTATGACCCATTTAAGGTATAGAAGACACACTTGCTATATGTACATGACCTAGACATCTCAGCTCTGTTTTAAAACAGCACTGGGGATCAGAAGCTCCTGTGGGTCCTGGTGGGGTGTTAGGCTGGAACCAACAGCTGTCAGTGACAGTCGGCATGTAGCACTAAGCCCAGGAACTGAAACAATCTTGCTAGACAACACTCCATAGAAAATCTTGTAGCAGATCAATGTAAACCCAATACTTCTGCATTGTGTTTACATCAGGAATGTAGTGCTGTAGCAGCACTACCTCTGAGTGCATACCAGAAAAAATCAAATAGAGAAAGATGGGGCTTTGCGGGCCAATGGGAGTAGAAGGATCAGACACAAAACCAATTTATAAAACCATATAACATTTTATTAGTTTAGAAGATAAAAAGCATGGACAACCATGCACATATTTGCAAGGACAAACTAGCATTGAGCAAAATTGTTATAAAATCAATCGAGGTGAGTCATTAACAATATAGAAATACATCCCGTGAGGGAAACAAAACCAAAAGCCTGTGTAGGATGGAAGGTAGGTCTCAGAGTGGAATGCGGTCAATGTAGGTCCCCAGCAAGCCGTAGGTAAGCCCAGTGGAATAGTAATTTGGTATATCCTTAACGATATATGGAGGTTTAAAGCCTATTTATGGTGCAGGGGTGGCTTCAGGCAGGAAGAGATACACATCACAGCATGCTATTTCATACAGGTAGAGAGGACAATGTGTCCCGGACTCCACAGGTCCTCTATGTGATCACCGCCAGCAAGCCTGCTATTCCACTGGGCTTACCTAAGAGAAGAGGAAACTATAGGCTGATACATGAAGTGCAGCTTCCTAGTGCTGAGTATCTATATCCTCAAAAAACCCGAATATACCAGGGGAAATTTGGCAATCAAGCTCTAATAAACTATCGTCAGAATATATCTAAAGCATTGCTCTTGTGGTGAATGAGGGGCTGAACACTTAAACCTAAATAAATATATATGAATGTAGATACAACACAGAGACTATATTGGAATACTGATGCAGTGATATTTATCAGTCTATGTGTCGCCACAACCTGTCACCTCCCGAGTCATTACAAATAAGGAAATACCGGTCTGTCATGGTCTCTCAGGCCCTGAGGAAGCCTTGAGCGAAACGCGTCGGCTTGCTGGGGACCTACATTGACCGCATTCCACTCTGAGACCTACCTTCCATCCTACACAGGCTTTTGGTTTTGTTTCCCTCACGGGATGTATTTCTATATTGTTAATGACTCACCTCGATTGATTTTATAACAATTTTGCTCAATGTTAGTTTGTCCTTGCAAATATGTGCATGGTTGTCCATGCTTTTTATCTTCTAAACGAATAAAATGTTATATGGTTTTATAAATTGGTTTTGTGTCTGATCCTTCTACTCCCATTGGCCCGCAAAGCCCCATCTTTCTCTATTTGATTTTTTCTGGTATCCACATTAAGGGTAAGGGCCTAACTTACACGGCAACTTTTTTGTGTGATTACCTCTGAGTGCAGAGGCTCGGATAGAACTGTTGCAGCTCTGTTCAGCAGTAGAGTTCTACTAGAAGTGATTTGTTGCTACACAGATGCAGAAAATTCTGCATCTGGTCAGTGGAGACCAGATCCCCATCACCACCATGAAGAAATAAGAAATAACTGCAGAAACTAAAGGTGAAAAACGTTTTTTTTTTTTATGTTAAAAATAATACAAGAAAAACAGCATCCATTCCCAGATAAAACCCCAGGTCCCACCAATAACGTCAGATGATCTGGATGACATTTGCATTTACTGTGCACTTGTCAAATGCCTACGTAAGTAAATGTAATGTCATTTGGGTTTTTAGCAATTGAAAACCCTCCCCTGGCCTTGTGCCCTAGGCAACCTAACTTGTTCTTATGTTAATGTTTTTGTACCAATTTATGCAAGCTGTTTTTTTTTCCTTGTGTGCTGCAATGTAGCATTGAAAGGGGAATAACATTTCTTAAAGCAAAACGCATACATTGTCTTTAAACTTTACAATTCTGCTACATTGGAACAAAGTTGCACTAAATGATATTAAATTAAAGACTTTCTTGATTTTTTGGGTGGTAAAAAATGGTGGTAAGTAAATCACATTAACATAGCAATGGGAAAAATATTAGAGGAAAATGCAATTATTTTTAAATTTGTTTAAAATTGTTACTACTGATTCCCAATAATAATAAAAAAAAAAAAAAAAATAGGAAATGAAAATGAAGCCTGCTACCAAACTAAAGTGGTATTAAATCCAATAGCAAACATTTATCGTATTGCAGCTTACCAGTTCTTAGATGTAATGGCTGAATTTGTTTTTTTTGGTTATTTTTTTTTTTTTTTTTTAGGCTTTCCTTCTTCCATTTTTATTTGGTGATCCAGCCAGTAAAGCCCCGTACACACGAGTAGAAATTCGGCCGGGAAATTTCGTCTGATGACCGATCTGCCGGTTCTCGGCTTGTTAGTATGGTACTTCCGACAACCGACTCCGACTTTTCAGCCGAAAAAATCCTGGTGTGCAGGCTATAAAATTTTTGTCGACCGTCAAAACACGTCGGATTTTCGTCTCATCAGTACAGATTTCGATGGGGGACAATCTTATGAGCAAGACTAGGCATGCTCAGAGATGAAAGAACACAAAGAAAGCAATCCAACACATGACATCACTTCTGAAGTAGAATTCTGTAGTGCGGGAAAATTCGTGTGCAGTCTAGGCACATTCCAACCAACAAAACACCACTCTGGACAAAAGACGGACGACCGGTCAGCGGAAATTCGTTGCGTGTGTATGAGGCTTAAGTCTCTCTTCCAGATGTTTCAGTTTACAGGGTTGGGACAAATAATATAGCACTGACAGGGGTGCGCACAGTTGTTATTTATTTATTTATGTAAAATGTTTATCTCAAAAAGAAAAAAAAAACTGTTCGCCGTAACCACTTATAAAGTGTTACCTGGGGACTGGCTTAAATTTTTTTAGTGTATTCAAATCTGCTAGTGCATCTAACACTCCCCTCATGCAAGACAATTCTGCTGTCTGCTGTACCCCTATGGTATCCTTTATCCAGAGTGGGGGCACTTTAATACAGGAGGTGTGTTATTGGCCGGATTACTGTGTGAAAACAGAGAAAAAAAAACAAAAAATGAAAACCAATGCAGGCCCCACATCTATTGATTGGCAAGCTGCATATTTTACATTTTTGGTTTTTAGGCAAAGCTGAATTGAACAAACTGAAGTTAGAAGCTGATTGGCTACAATGCACAGCTGCACCAGATTTTGCACTCCAGTTTTAGTAAATCAACCCCGATGCATAATATATTAGGGTGGACTATAAATTTCTAAAGGTATAAAGTGTAAAACGCTTGCACTCAAGGGAATTTAGGAAGCCTGGGGATTAAAGTGGTTAAATATATCAGAAATGCTGCAACAGAAAGAATGAGACTTCAAGGTGGCAGATCTTACCACTAGGGGAATGTAAGAAGCCTGCAAGTTACTGATAACTGAAAAACTGCTTTTCAGAAAACAGATCCCTTAACATTAGCAATCAACATATTTCTGTTTTATTTTTTTTTAAAACCTGTTCATGTATGTAGATTCAAAATGTATTTTTTCCATTGGGTTTTTGCTTGATGGATCTCAGAAAGCACATACGTCCTGGCTAGAGACATTTAGTTCAAGAGTTGAAGCTTTTACGCAAATAGATGCAAAACCAATTAAATAGTACAAAGGCAAAAGGTACAGTACAAGAAAACATCTGAATCACGTTGCTAGCGCGCGGAGGCAATTTCGCAGGAACAATCATCTTCAGCAGGACACTTCCGTACTCTGTCTAAATATAGTTTCTTATTTTATGTGCTCTAAAAAAATGAAGGACTGTTCTGATGTACCTAACGTGTACATGTAAACCCAATTACTAAGCTTTCATATAAGTTTTAACACGTTATATATTTTAAAATGTAATTTAATTTTTTTTAACTCCGGTTAAATAAAAATTGACACCGTGGGGCTCCCCCCTCAATGCACAGGTTAAATTTTATTTTTTGTCTAGGGGGAACAAACTAAATAAATATGTTGGGTCAGTTCTGCCTCATGATCCCATCAGAACAACCCTTTTTTAGCTAATAAATTAGTTATCCCACTTTACCCTCTTATGTTCCCATCTGGACTCGTGATAGAACACTTTGGGAGGGCAGTATCTAGGCATGAGAAGAGGCCAAGAAAGAAAAATGATGGTAAGTATAAGTTAAATTTAATTTTCCTTATTCCTGGCCTCCTCCTGTCAGCATGCATATGTGGTATAACCAGAATACCAGAAACCAAGAAAGGGATAAACATACCAAAGGTCCACATTAATTAAATGTAAAAGATATCACAAAATATACGTATTTTTCAAGGCACAGCACCAGAAACCATCACTGAACTAAAAGAACTTGAAGCAGTTGGCAAGATGTCCAGATGATAATGGTTAATGAATGTATTAACTGACCTCCAGCTGTCTGCAGGACAGGAATCTTGAGATAAAACTGCCATGAGCCTATAATGCCCCTAGTCTAGTGTGCTGTTAATCTGGAAAGGGACGGGAGGCCTGCTGAAGCATAGGCTGCCTGAATGGTCTTGAATATTTAGGAAGAGGTAATCCAAGACTTTGTTGTGCTCCCCTTCCTTGAGCTCGAAGGTAGGACAGAAAAGACACTCACCTTTCCATAAAGATTCTTTGCCTTGAAGTTACACCTTCAGTAGAATCCCAGTTGACGCCTAATCAGGGGAAATGCGTCGGGTGGAGACAGCCATGACGTCAGCACGCACAGGCCGCACTGCAGCCGGTCCATGCCACTACGAGAACCGTGCTACATTTCTAAATTCGCCTGTAAGTGTTTTTACCAAATAAATATGATTTTATAAAGAGATAATGCACTATTAGTCCTTCCCTTTCCACTCCTTATATCCATCCGTGACCTTGGAGGTGTTTTGTTCGGTTCTTGGTCCATGGATCCATCCCACACCAGCTTACATGCTCATTGACCTTGTGGGTCTGGTAAGCAGCCAATTCAACCTTTTTTAGCACATTGGTGATGCATGCAGCACTTGGAAACAATTGAGCATTCACCTGTTTGAGCACATCACTTCATTTGGACTTTGTTGATATACATTTTCTTTATTTGCACTGTATTGCACTTTTAGCCATATATGGTGGTACATCTTGGCAATGTTATGTGTTATAAGTGTTTGATTTACACTTCACACTTTTATTTACAACAGCGCACTTTATATATATATATATATTGTAGTACTTTTTCTTCCGGTATTCAGGGAGCTTCAGGTGCAGCAGTTGTGATATGTCAAAGGCCATCCCCTCTTTTTTTCACTAAAAAAGTAGAATGAGGAGACCCAGTCTTGCCCACTCTTGAGATGGTTCTGATCAAAACTGGCACAATGGATTCCCAGTTTATGCGAAACTCCAGTGCTTCCTTCTGGATAAACCCTGGAGTGGTCTTAGCATGATCCTATCTTCATAGAATGTACAGTATGGTTCTCTCAAAGATAAAGCCAAAAGAAGATGCAAAAAATGAGGCAACTGGCAAATGTTACTTACCATTACAAAACTGGATTATGATCTGACCCAGGATTTTATTCAACAATTCAAAGCTCCAGATATTCAAGAAACTGGAGACTTCTAGATGCTGCCCAAGATCCAGAAGCCAGGAAATCCAAGCAGACCCATCATAACAGGTATAAATACACTTACTGAACAAATTTCAGACGTGGTCGAAAAAGTTTTAAAACCATTAGTCACAAATACTGCTAGTTTCCAGCAAGATACAACAGATTTTTCTGAACAAGATGAACAATATATAGCAATTACCTCCAAATACACTTCTAACCACTATGGATGTAGAATCTCTGTACAGTAACATCCCCCACAAGGATGGGATTGCTGCACGTCACAGATTTTTATCAACCACAAATACAGAACTAAGTATGTTTTACCACTCAGTTAATTTATTTATATACGCAACTACTTTACTTTCAATAATTACATCTATCCTTAATGTATGGGTCCTGCTATGGGAAGTAAAATGGCACCCCAATATGCTACCTTATTTTTGGCTGACCTGGAGAACAAATTCCTTTAGAGCATATAACAAAAGCCATAGAGATACTATCGTTATATTGATGATATTTTCATTATAAAGACAGAAGGTGAAAAAAAATACTCATTGATCAACATGTTTCACCCATCAATTAAACTAAAAATGTATTATTCAAGCACATATGTCAACTTCCTAGACACCACAGTATCCATCAGGGATAACAAGCTGCACACCTCCAGCTTCCACCTCCAACACACCAAACTGACTATCATACAGCCAAGCCATCAGATACCACTGAGTATGCTCAGACCCAAAAGACAGAAATAAAAATCTCAGAATACTAGAAAACTACTTCCATGAGAAAGGTTAAGAAAACAACTATCAATACAAGCAGAGTCAAGTACTGCCTTGAAAACCCAAAGAGAAGAGAGAAACTCTCTTACAATACAAAGAGAAAAAAACAAATACGTGTACTTCTAGTAACCACATACAATCCAGCATTGAAAGGGATAAGAAAGATAATAAAAGATTTACAACCCATCATAAAAGAGGATGAAACTCTGAAAGCAATATTACAACAACCCAAAATCCTAGCTTTCAGGAAACCACCCAAGACATAAATTAATCAGCAGGAAACTTCATTCTGATTATGAAGTTGAAAACAAGGAGCCAAGCCAATTAAATTCATTAAAAAATTCACACATGCAAAAGGGACCTTCAGTGTCACAGGATGATGCAGCAGGACCTCTAGTAATTTGGTATACCTCATCCAATGCAAAAAAAAATCAACCAAGGTGAACAGAAATGACAAAGAATGAATTTACACAGACACTCCATTACAGAACTCAAGGAAGATGATTTCTGAACACCTATGAGACATCACTTCTCACAACCAGACTATACTCTAGAAGACATGAGTGTTTTAGTTCTTAAAGGGAACTTCAAAAATATTCAGGAAAAAAAAAAAACTTTTGAACCAAGAATGATAATTCTATTTGCCACAAAGGATAATGAACAAAATGTGGTCCTCAGTTTTCTAAATCACCATCCAACGGTTTTTTGACCACTCTCACCTCTGTGACTCTTTTTTTTCCCCTTCCAGTCCATAGCCCTCTCCTTTCCTTATCTCACCACCTATACAACTTTAATTACCATTGTTGTGTATATTTGTTCGTGTTTTTTTCCTCTCTCTCAGATATTGCGTGATCAGTTTTCTGGCTGTGCAGAGAGCACAGCCTGCCTGTCCTCCAATGGTAAGACTTGTGATGCCATGTCTCCCTGCACAGTTAATCAATGGGAAGATCAGTGTACTTATGTTTCTGTATTGCTTGCTGACATGCCTCCTTGCAGTCTTCACCCTCACCTCTCCAAGCCCCTTATGCAGCTTAGAATATATATAGACATACTGTATATAGAGCACATCTCTCGTAGGAGCTGCATACGAACTCCCTCACTCCTGCACAGCCAGGCACACCAAATCTTCACAGGCACACAGAATCAGAAAACAGTCTGTAGCTTTGTGTTTGTTGTTTATTAGGGGGTTAACAACTTGGATAGGGATGGGAGGTTATGGGATACTCACTTGACTTGACAGTCTCCTTGTCAGTTCAGTAGTAGCCCATTACTCACAGGAACTCACAGTCCCTTACCAGTAGCACATGTGGAGTGACAAAGCATGTAAGGCTGGATTCACACTGATGCAGCCGGGGGTTCGTAGATAAGAAAATGAAAATTGTGGGAAAATTGTGGTAAAATTGCAGCAAAAGTGCACTGCACGCTTTTCTGCAGCTTCTCCATTGAAGTCTATTAAACCAAAAATGCACTGTTTTGCTTTTATAAAGTCCCTGACCCTTTCTAAAAATGCAACGGCTCAAAAAAAGCCTAGATGTGAAGGTTCCCCATAGGAAACCATGCTAAATGCACTATAGTGTGTTTCTGCAAAAAGCATTACAAAACGTATAGGTGTGAAACAAGCCTTACAAAGATTCCAGCATTAGTGAAGTCTTTGGGTACCAGGGATCACACCCTCTCTCTGTGACATAATGCCTTTATAAATTTGAGAATAGAGAATGCCTTTATGTTACAGTTTGACAAAAAGAGTGTACCAACCACTGAGGAAGAGAGTGTGACCGTTTTTAGCTGTTCCCGTTCAAATGCCCGGTCATCAAATTAGTTTCTTCAAATCTGGATTGGAAAAACTTGCCTTAGACAACATATACTTTTTCAGAGACATGGGAACTGGGTGTTCCATTAAGAGTTGGTATAATAGAGGGAACCAAGGTCACCTTGGCCAGCATTGCCTTTCCAATCCAAGTGCCTGCATCATCCTGAATGGGGAATGATTTAAGCAATCCTAGGCTTCATATGAAAATTTCTCAAGACCTAAGTGGCTTTCAGGGGCACAAGCAGCAGATTGCCATCCTACTGGAGAGTCTGAGTCATAAGTGCAATATAGCGACTATAGAGGTCAACTGTGTATCTCCTGGTGTTTGGTCCCTGGAGGTGTATTCACCAAGATCCATAATCTGGGAGGGTGTCTCTGATATTGTAAATAAAACGCATGTGGACCACTCTTAGAGAGGAGGTCACATATGTTCTGGTAAGCGCAGTGTGTGCTTGGTTGGTGATGCTCTGGCTATCTTGTCATCTCTATTTCTCAACACAGCATGTGGGACTGCCATTTTGATTAACCACTTTGAATCCTTCTTATTCTGGCCTTAATAAAACATTTTTTTTCTATTTGGTGGGAGTCACTAATATTTTTCATCACTTAATAAATTGATTTGAGTATTCACATTTTTTTTTTGCATGTTAATTTAAGTGCTGCACTGTTTGTATACAGCATGGTAAGATGGCGATGACCTGAACCCCATCAGATTTTCTGCAACAGAGGAAAAGCATACACCAGGTTAAAATTCAATGGTCTCCCTACTGCATCCTACCATATGGCCTGGGGACAGAAAAATTGAGAACAAGCATTGGCTTTGAATTTTGAATGGAGACTCCTTCAAATCCACTTCAGGCATTTCCCAGACCACAAATATCTTGGATAGGTAATGTCTGTTAAAAGTCCACTGCCCGTGGTGGAAAAACCGGTGACTTACCCAAAAAGAATGTTGTGGTTATGTCTGCCGGGTTCTCTTTGTCTGCTGAAAGAATCTTGCAAATATTAGTATCAGAGGCAGGCATCTGATTTTCCTCTGATGCACCAGATATGCTACAACAGTTTTGTTGTCCAGAGTCATTTTGACTCGCCGACCCTGAAGTTTGGCTGGGTAAAACATAGGGAGTGTCTCTCTGTCACAGAGAGAAACATCAGTCATGAAAAAAACTGGACCATGCTCATTAATGTGTGGCCGTGAGATGGTCGTATCCTGCCAGCTATGCCAAGTTGTGGGCAGGACCAGCTCACCCTGCACATGCATGGGGGTACCTCTCCTCTCATTTACATGCTCATCAATGTCTGGAACAAGGCGGGGCTGCGTTCATGTGAACGTCAACATTATGGAGGTACCCTGGCTTAGAGATGAGCCTTATACTGTTTGCAGTAGTATAACGTGAAGCATTCCATCCTATGTCAGTACATACCTTCCTCATTGTATATTGCATTTAGGAGAGACACTGCTGAGCCCATGCCCTCACCACCAGTGCAGCATATCTCTGCCACCTTACACCTAGTGACAGAATGGAGTTCTGCCATGCACATATTACTTACTTAACTTCTTTAGGGGTCAATTCACTAACATTTACCACATGTGATAATGCAGTCACTTGACTAATTTGCATAAACGATTGCATGCGGTAAATTTAAGCACCAGCATTCTGCCCCCCTTAAAAAAATTAAAAGTCAGCAGCTACAAATACTGTAGCTACTGACTTTTAAATAGTAGAACTTATCTGTCCAAGGAGCCCGCAATGTCGGCGCTCGAAGCCGATTTTCGTATCGGTTCTCGGGTGCCGCCGCCATCCAGGGTAAGGGAACCCGACAGTGAAGCCTTTTGGCTTGACTGCTGGTTCCCTTCTGCGCATGCGCAAAGCGTGCTGCGCTTTGTCATTGGCCTGGAGGCGGAGGAAAAAAGAGGGGGCCGAACTTCTGAGGGACAGCGCTGTCTCCCAGAAGTGGGGAAGGATACCTGTCAAAAACAGGTACCCGTTCCCCCCTCCCCCCTGAAAGGTGCCAAATGTGGCACCGGAGGGGGGGGGGGAAGCAGATCAGCGGAGTTACACTTAAGTCCAATTCAGAAATGGAACTGAGAGTAAAAAAAAACATGCGATATTTATCACCAGGGTTTTGCTGGCAGTATCACATGCAGTATTTGTCAATAAAAACAGTGTGGGGGTCCCTCCCAATAGCTGGTTCCTAAGGAGCAGGTTAGGAACCCGGGAGCCGTGCCCTTAACAACAGATAATTCATCAGCTGTCAGCTGACATGCTAATGGGGGCAAGAGCCTCTTCCCCACAACCCTGGGCTGTGGTTGTGGGGGTCTATGGGTGACGATTGATCTACATCGGGGGACATTGTTTTTTTATTTTTTTAACAGAAACATTTTTATTTATGGCAAAGAAAGGAACATACAAAACATAGTACATCCAAAACAGAACAGAACAAACCATGGGGTCATCAAAACAGCAGAGGCACAGACTAACAGTCTACAAGTATTCTTATAGGAACAGCATAACAGTAACATAAACAATCATTGTGATATCATAGGCCATGTAACAGAAAAGGGGGGGGGTGTAAGGGTGCAACTCAAAACATGACCAGGAAAACAGAAGTTATATAAAGGATCTGCGGCCTCGGATATAGAGGAAAGCAACTGGAAAGGCCAGGTAGTTGACCACTGTAAGAATATTTAATAATAAATATCTTGCGCTCGTACTTATGTCAGAATATTTATACTGCTCTCTGAATATAGCAGTGTATTTATTTATGGTTAATAAGCAAAGATCTGTGAAAAAGGAGAGTCTTCACCTATTGCCATAAATCAATGTCGTGAATTCTTTTTAATTGATTAATTTCTTTTTAAAAGCATATACCAATCTTAGTGAGTACAGTCTACAGCGTGGAATATATATAAAAATATTTATTCTCAAGACATGCAAACACAATATATGATCAAACAAGAAGTGACACAAAAAGATAACTCTACAAAAAAAAAATACTAACTTCAAATAATCAATGCAATGTGATGTTTAGCTCAATAATGAAAGTGAAAGTAAAACAAAGTGAAACCAAAACGAAAGCAAGATTACCATTTCTTCCCAGGTATAGTATAAGCCATAAATTAATGTTCTATATAAACAGACTACAATGGTCTGCGAATCACAGGGCCCAAAGTCATTCCACTGCAGAAGGAATGAGAATAAGCCATGCAAAACGGAAGACTTAAAATTGCAAATAATGCATTTAATCTGATATTAATAAAAATGTATAAAAACAAAAATCAGCTTTTTAGAGAAAAATATACTATGGCTTATACGGCTGGGATTGTAATCTCATTACCCTTAAATATGCAATATATAACATATAAGGAAGGAATAAACAATTGTTGAATAAAATCAAATAATACAGCAAGGCATAATTACCACACTTAAGATGGTGTTACCAGAGTCCTAAGATGGATGCCAGTGAGGGAGGAGTTTCCTCCAAGTTTCAGATGAATGATGTGGATCAGGGAGTATGTCTGCATGAGTCTATTGAAAAATGTAATAGCGTGTGTGGTGTAAGTGTGAGGTGTGTTGTCAGTAGTGTAAAGTGATGTGTCCTCTCTCTCATCTGGGTTGGTCTTTTATATGGTAAGAACAAAGAGCTATAAAAATTACCATAAGTAAAACCCAGAGGGATGAAACATTATCCCTATTGGATGGGATATTCTATACCTAAACTAGTGAAGTCAGAGACACACCTCTTTTGATAATTAACCCCATACTTGGATAATAAAGTTAAATGATGATTTCTCTATATGCAAGATTAATCATATAACACATATAAAACTTTGTCTAGACTCCCAGCACATACATAAATGTCCACCTGTATCTCCATAATTCACCTGGGCAAGTAATGCCATTCCAATAATTATATTATTTAACACAATATCATATTTTTATATTGGAATATCTCAAATTATCTCAAGACTGCACCTGGTATTTCGTCTCCAGAGGGCAGTATTGTACCGTTCATTAGATTTTGTATTTAACATAATTAAAACAATTTGTTATCTGATGACCTATTGACCTGTCGGCTAGTGAAAAGCAATTACTTATTTGACCATGCCAAAGGGCTGTCAGATATAGTCTAGGTTTGGGAATATTTACGACACCTTGAGCACTAAACTAGCCAAAAGCAATTCTTATATAAACACTCCTACCACATGCCTTAACATGAAGTAATTCATTTCACTTTAGTTTTAAGTCTAAGTAAGATGCTACTATGAGAATATAAACCTAAAACGTGATACAATATTCCTAAATATATATGTATATGCCTTACATAATATAATGACATAATTATAGCTAATATCTTCTCACATATAATAATGTATCTATGAAAACTTATATGGTTCATCTTTAAATGTTTGATGAGAAACACTGAGCCATTGTCTATTGTTAAATACTTATAGACAGACTGAGATATCCCCCTTAACATAGCGTCAGACTGACTAAGTTTTATCTGATCGAGATGTCAAAAGGGATCTTATTTACGATTACATAGAAATACAAAGATCTCTGTTGAAACCATAGACCCTTTGTAAGCCTGTGAGAGACATTTTGTTTAACAAGTATATATGAACTTTGTTTCACCCTGAAAACAAGATGGACGCCATCCTGTTCAGAGTCTCTTATGCATAATATGAAATACATGGCTTTTAAAATCATTTTTCTTTTTACCTATTATTATTTGAATCAACCCCCCAATAGTCCCGACATATCCCCCCCTTTCTTCCCAGTAGACAAGTGAGCAACTTAGGCCTATCTGGAAAGAAAGCCTTTTAAGGAGTAGTAAAAAAAAAAAATGTCTTGTTCTCTTTTTGTAAGAGAATAGTTCATATTGGGAATTGTTCATAACTTTTAAGTAAAGCGGTAAAAAATAAATGAGAAAAAAAATCAGTTCAAAATGTCAGTTCGTAGCGACTTTGCTTAGCGTTAGCTATGTCACAAACTGTTCCTTGTTAGTCTCTTTGAATTCTGATCTCCTAGTAAAGAAACTCAAATGTTCCTTGAAATCTGCAACATCAGCTTGTAAAGTCTTGATGTAGACAGAAATTAACTGCTGCAATGGCATTGGCAATTACCATTCAAAGCGCAGTAAAACAATGTTTGCAATCAGGAATCAGAGAAATCGGTTTGGACATTCAACCTAGGATGTTGGTTGGATAATGAATGGTTTCAGCATGGCCTAGAGTGTCATACACCTAGACTGAGGTTTTGCTCACATGTGCAATGCACCATTCTCACATCTCCTTCAACTGAAAACAGGAGGTAGTGTGATTCCTCTCAATGGATTTCCTTGGATCAAATGCACAAAGATCTGTTGAAACAAATCTTCCTCTCCGTCAACAAGAATCTGGGGCGTCTCGCAGCTTGATTCCTGTAGAGGGATCCGATTCAATGAGGGGTTCCGTCCTGAGCTGTGCTCTAGGGAGAGATGACCCATCCGATCGCTGTGTCTTTGGCAAACATCATCGTCTGTACCATTCAATGACCTGGCATGGAAGGTTAATCTCTTCCTATTGGATGAAACATATGGTATGAATATACATTCTTATCAATTGACATTTCAATGCGATGTTGGTACCCTAAGCTTTCTCAGAGTTCTCTTTTAATCCACCGTGTGATCAGCCCTTTTATATGAGCACCACGGAAGGTGAGACTACATATGCGACCTTTCCTAGGGCGACTGACTTCTGGGGCTTATTAACATGGTATATTTATCGCCATGGATACTAGGCATTGAACAATAATACAATATTTTGTTTAAAATTTACCTACTACTTAGGAGGAAAAATATGATATCTCCCCCTATGGGGCATCAATGCAATTTAGTGTAGGCAATAAAACTACCTGGCATTGAGGATTCCTTCTTGGTTACCGTATACAACCTTTAACCTCTTGACTGCATTACGTCATTAGGGTTTGATCCTCCTTGGTATCACCGTCATTGGCGATTTTTTGAAATGTGTCCGCTTTGAGCGACCTGTTTGAGTCAGAGGGATGAAGTGACCACTGAAAAATAGGAGGGTAGTTAGTATCTCACAACCAAGATCCCCCCCTGACAGGGATTTCAGGATCCTCAATGCTGTGACCTGGGATAAAAGGGTGTTAGAACCTCTGCATCCTATGCCTCTATTCAGTGTATCCCTTTGATTCCTGCCATTTGGGCATTAAAGGATTTTGTGGCCCTTGGCTGGCCACAGGATTTGTTCCTGAAGAGGAATTATTTTAATTCTGGGCTGCAGTGCCCAAAGTGAACCAAGTGATCAGCCGATCCAACTTGGCTTCTACTCTGCTGAAAACTTTACAGAGTTGAATTATTGGCTCCGCCTCCTGCGGTGCCTATATCTCTCGGGTTCAGACATATGGGACAGATCCCCATCAGAACCAGTTACGCGGTTCTGGCGTGAGGTCTGGGCCTTAATGTCACTTGATTTTCCCAAGGATTTTGGGGATCCCTAAGATGGGGCAAATCCCTATTTATTTGTGGGTGTCCCCCCCCCTTGTTAATGGGATGTCCGGTGTCCTCCTTAAGGTATCCGGTGTTCCCCTTGGGGCCTAGGTGGCATAACTTGCTCCTTTGCCAAACATATTATTATTATGTACATGGGCAATGCATCAAAGCACAGGGATTTAAATTTCAGATGGTTGTACTCAGACCTTCATTGAAGGGTGTTAGGCACTTTTGAGTACAGTAATAAAAAAAAAAAATTCAATGGGGCTTTGGTGCTGTGTACATTTTAAATTGTAGATAACAGCTCTAGCAGCATTTAGGTTTTTGTATGGGCTGACTTTTAAATGACATCCTGCAGGCACAACACAGAAAGTTGTTTTCATAGGCCTCAGGGTAATCAATAATGTTTAAGACAATGTCTAAGGACCTTTTCATGACAAAAATCAGGACAGTACTCTTTTTAAAAACTTTTTAAATTCTTATGGAGGTTTATGGTGTCTTTTTAGGGGTGCTAGTCTTTTTGCAATGACCTGATATGACTCATACCTATTTATGCATGGCTGCCCAATTTCTGCCCTCCTATATTAGGAATATGGCTGGGGTAGGACATGGACTCTTTGCCTGACTCCCCCCCTTTGTCTGGGTCATAACCAACAGACTGGGAATCATATCTGGGTCTATGAATAATTACATCATATTTAAAATGCAGGACTAATTAACATTACCCTTATTGCATGGACACCATGACACTTATGGAACTCTTTTATTTAGTTACTGATGAGTTCCTGTCATTATTTTGAACAGTTACATTTTTATTATTATTATTTTTAAATTTTCCACTGCTGGTTACTCGGCAACTTTTTGCTAGAAAAACATTTTTCCTTGCTCAAAACTTCCTAATTATTGCATTAATCATTTACATTTCACTTTCAATGGTTACTTTCATTACAGCTTCCTTGATAAAATTTCTGCCACAGTTCTACTTCATTTTGCAGTTTCACGCTACATTCTCTTAACTTATGTGTCCCAATAGAGGTTACTTTCACCTGCTCAAGGAGGTTCCTTATCTCATTCTCTCATTTATTTGGAGTGGAGATTGAAACTTTACTAAACTCCTTTTTGCTGAGCCTTGTGGTGCAGTTCCTCATAAAGATACAGTAAGATTAGCCATGACCAAAAAGTATGTGATCACACTTCCCGATATCTTTTGGTGTTAGATAAGCTATTGGTGAGTTCATACATACAGGTTGTCCTCTACCCATGTCAGATGCCCTTTATTGGCCCAACGTCTGAGGATTTTGATATATGACTCTAACCAGCATTTACATTTTCCACCATTTCAGACTCAGAGAGGTGTTTCCACACATTTATGATCTGTGCCAAATCTACTGGGGTTGTGGCATTACCACTAGGGACTCACACCTTGCCAGAGTTGGCAGCGTGAACATTTCCTGCTGTAGACATTTTTAAGGCATTTCTATCACATTCAAAATTAATTTAAAAAAATTCCAAAAAAAAAAAATTTTTTTTTTTTTTTTTAAAGTTATTGATTATGTCACCTGATCAATATTTATGATTGGCATATGTAAGAAATCAATAATTATCTCACTGGGGCCTCCATTATATGTAAGAATATTTAATAATAAATATCTTGCGCTCGTACTTATGTCAGAATATTTATACTGCTCTCTGAATATAGCAGTGTATTTATTTATGGTTAATAAGCAAAGATCTGTGAAAAAGGAGAGTCTTCACCTATTGCCATAAATCAATGTCGTGAATTCTTTTTAATTGATTAATTTCTTTTTAAAAGCATATACCAATCTTAGTGAGTACAGTCTACAGCGTGGAATATATATAAAAATATTTATTCTCAAGACATGCAAACACAATATATGATCAAACAAGAAGTGACACAAAAAGATAACTCTACAAAAAAAAAATACTAACTTCAAATAATCAATGCAATGTGATGTTTAGCTCAATAATGAAAGTGAAAGTAAAACAAAGTGAAACCAAAACGAAAGCAAGATTACCATTTCTTCCCAGGTATAGTATAAGCCATAAATTAATGTTCTATATAAACAGACTACAATGGTCTGCGAATCACAGGGCCCAAAGTCATTCCACTGCAGAAGGAATGAGAATAAGCCATGCAAAACGGAAGACTTAAAATTGCAAATAATGCATTTAATCTGATATTAATAAAAATGTATAAAAACAAAAATCAGCTTTTTAGAGAAAAATATACTATGGCTTATACGGCTGGGATTGTAATCTCATTACCCTTAAATATGCAATATATAACATATAAGGAAGGAATAAACAATTGTTGAATAAAATCAAATAATACAGCAAGGCATAATTACCACACTTAAGATGGTGTTACCAGAGTCCTAAGATGGATGCCAGTGAGGGAGGAGTTTCCTCCAAGTTTCAGATGAATGATGTGGATCAGGGAGTATGTCTGCATGAGTCTATTGAAAAATGTAATAGCGTGTGTGGTGTAAGTGTGAGGTGTGTTGTCAGTAGTGTAAAGTGATGTGTCCTCTCTCTCATCTGGGTTGGTCTTTTATATGGTAAGAACAAAGAGCTATAAAAATTACCATAAGTAAAACCCAGAGGGATGAAACATTATCCCTATTGGATGGGATATTCTATACCTAAACTAGTGAAGTCAGAGACACACCTCTTTTGATAATTAACCCCATACTTGGATAATAAAGTTAAATGATGATTTCTCTATATGCAAGATTAATCATATAACACATATAAAACTTTGTCTAGACTCCCAGCACATACATAAATGTCCACCTGTATCTCCATAATTCACCTGGGCAAGTAATGCCATTCCAATAATTATATTATTTAACACAATATCATATTTTTATATTGGAATATCTCAAATTATCTCAAGACTGCACCTGGTATTTCGTCTCCAGAGGGCAGTATTGTACCGTTCATTAGATTTTGTATTTAACATAATTAAAACAATTTGTTATCTGATGACCTATTGACCTGTCGGCTAGTGAAAAGCAATTACTTATTTGACCATGCCAAAGGGCTGTCAGATATAGTCTAGGTTTGGGAATATTTACGACACCTTGAGCACTAAACTAGCCAAAAGCAATTCTTATATAAACACTCCTACCACATGCCTTAACATGAAGTAATTCATTTCACTTTAGTTTTAAGTCTAAGTAAGATGCTACTATGAGAATATAAACCTAAAACGTGATACAATATTCCTAAATATATATGTATATGCCTTACATAATATAATGACATAATTATAGCTAATATCTTCTCACATATAATAATGTATCTATGAAAACTTATATGGTTCATCTTTAAATGTTTGATGAGAAACACTGAGCCATTGTCTATTGTTAAATACTTATAGACAGAATGAGATATCCCCCTTAACATAGCGTCAGACTGACTAAGTTTTATCTGATCGAGATGTCAAAAGGGATCTTATTTACGATTACATAGAAATACAAAGATCTCTGTTGAAACCATAGACCCTTTGTAAGCCTGTGAGAGACATTTTGTTTAACAAGTATATATGAACTTTGTTTCACCCTGAAAACAAGATGGACGCCATCCTGTTCAGAGTCTCTTATGCATAATATGAAATACATGGCTTTTAAAATCATTTTTCTTTTTACCTATTATTATTTGAATCAACCCCCCAATAGTCCCGACACCACAGAAGGGGGGGGGGGGCAACAGATAGGTACGGACCAGTAAAAGCACAGCATTAGCTACAATTAATTGGGTCAATGAGCCACCCAGGGCTCCCAGATCTTATCAAATTTTTTGGGACATTTCCTGGACAAGTATGTGAGTTTGTAGAGGGGCAGGACTAAGTCAATCATCTTCTTCCATTGGGACAAACTAGGCGGGTCAACCTTCTTCCATTGGGTGAGTATGGCCTTTCTGGCGTAGAGGGCAGAGTAAAACATAAGCAGTTTAATATGTCTACCTGCAGGAATAGCCTCATCGATACCCAGAAGGAGAACCTTGGGATCTAGCAGGACATCCAGGTTTGCAATAGAGGATAGCTCCCCTACAACCGCCCTCCAGAAATCCTGGATCAGAGGGCACGACCACACTACATGCATGAAGGAGCCTAGAGCAGTCTGGCACCTGGAGCACCTGTCAGACTTAGTGGGATAGATTCGGGCCAACTTTTGCTGGCTATAGTAAACTCTGTGAAGGAACCGGAGTTGGGTATAGCAGTCTCTAGCCGATATAGCCAGCGGAATATAAGTCTGCAGGCCCTCATCCCATTCTTCCATCATTAGAGAAGGGATATCCTCCTGCCAAGCGCGGAGGAGTCGGGTCAAGGCGACCGGGTTGGAGGTCGAGATCCTGAGTTAAAGAGAAGAAAGCAATCTATCTGCATTTTTGGAGATAAGAAAGCGCTTCACCGTGTGCGTAGTTACCTGGATTGGAGTGGGGAACTGCTTTGAGGACGCATGATGAAGCTGCAGGAAGCGAAAGAACATAGAGGAGGGGAGGCCAAATGTAGCCCTAAGTTTTTCAAAGGAACATAATTTACCCTACGGCATGATATGCTATAACTTCTTGATTCCATATCTGGCCCAGATTGCAGGATCAGTTATGGAGTGGAAGTGAGGTAGGCGGGGTTACCCCATAGTGGAGTGTAAGCGCAGATGTCTCCGCGATCAGAGACCGCTTCCGACACCTGTCTCCAGACCATAACAGTTGTGCGCATTGGGGTCATCATATTGGGATGCGCCTTCGGTCCTCTAAATACAAAATTACTAAACGCTGAGTAGGAGCCTAGTATAGCCGCCTCAAGGTTGACTGCAGGATTGGAACGGATCTGGGCAAACCCCCACCTCACCATCACCAAGACCGCCACCCAGTAGTATTGCCAGAATGATGGCAATGCCAGTCCTCCCCGTGGCAAGGGTAGTTGGAGAGTAGTTTTTGCAATTCTCAGAACCGAGCATGACCAAACAAAGGCCGAAACCACCCTGTCTAACTTAGGGAAAAAGGCCAGGGGGATAGGGACCGGGGGGGTTACGAAAAATGTAGAGAAACTTCGGAAGGAAAGTCATCTTAATGAGATTGATTCTACCCACAGGGGAGATCGGGAGTGTCTTCCAAGCCTGACAGCGAAGAATAAGTTGTTGAAGTGTTGGGTATAGGTTGTTTGTCAGGTAGGAAGAGCGATCCCTCTGAATATCAATCTCCAGGTATCTGAATTTCGGAAACCCAGGACAACGGGAGGGAGGGCGGAGAGGGCGGCGGCGGCGGCGACAGCGAGAAAAGCAGGGACTTGTTCCAGTTTATTCTAACTCCGGAGAACTTGCCAAACTGTTATATAGTCTCAAGGGCAGTCCTAAGTGAGACTTCTGCATCAGGGAGGTAAAGTAGAGTGTTGTCTGCATAAAAGAGAAATCTTTTCAAGTAGGGGGCCTATCGGGAGCCCCGCAATCGAGGGCAGAGCGCTAATGAGGATAGCAAGGGGCTCCAGGGCCAAAGCGAAGAGGCATGGGGAGAGTGGGCACCCCTGTCTGGTACCTCTCTCCAACGCAAAAGGAGGAGAGAGAATACCATTCGTCCTCACCCTGGCTGTGGGGCTTCGATATAGCAGCTGGATCCAGGATATAAATTTGGAGTCCACATCAAAGCATCTGAAACGGAGTCAAAGGCCTCTCCGCGTCCAGAGAGACCACAATCCCCCCAGAGTTAGTGTCATCAACGTGTGCCATATTGGTAAAGAGACGACGAAGATTAATGTCTGTGCCCTTGCCCGGCATAAAACCAGTTTGATCGCCATGTATCAGGAACAGAATCACTGAGTTCAGTCGATTAGCCAGGAGCTTGGCGAATATCTTGGCATCAACGTTGAGTAGAGATAGCGGTCTGTAGGAGCCACATAGTTTAGGGTCCTTACCGGGCTTAGGCACAACCACAATCACCGCCTCTGACATGGACTGGGGAAGAGAGCCCAATTCAGCCACCTCATTCACCAGGCCATAGAAGTGGGATAGAAGAGCGTCTTCATTAGCCTTAAAGAACTCCGTTGGGAGCCCGTTCGGACCGGGAGTTTTACATTTCTGTAGTGAGCCTATCACCGTCTGGATTTCTTTTAACGTGAAGGGGGCTTCCAGTCGTCTCGCAGCCCCTGAGGAGAGCTCAGGGAAGTCTATGAGGGAGAGATAGGAGGATAGATCAGCGGGGATATATTCTACCCTCGAAGAATAAAGCTGTGCATAGAACATGGCGAATTGGGCGTTAATCTGAGTTGGGTCGGAACAGAGTGAGCCCCCCATATCCCTTATACACGCTATATGGGCTGTAGTTGAACACTCCCTGGACAACCATGCTAATAACCTATCCGCCCGCTCACCCTGCTTGAATATCCGTTGGGTTTGGGACAGAACTAGCTTTTTGCAGGAGGTCGTGCAAAGCAAGGTGATTTCCTTATAAATAACTGTCAGGATGCTATAGATCTCTTTATCTCTGGGAGCCACATAGTCTGCCTCCAGTTTCAGGGCTTTAAATTCCAATTCCAATTCCTCCAGCTCCAGAGAAGACTCTTTTTGGGTCTTCCCTATAGCGAGTTGGTATTGACCCCTAGCATAGGCCTTGGAGGCATCCCAGGTTGTAGCCGAGTCTGCAGTACCTTTTTTATGCACCCAAAAATCCAGGAGGTCTGTCGTCACCCTCGGGGCCACCCTCTCATCCATCACCCAGACAACCACCAAAGGCAAGGGCCAGAAGACGCGCCCGTTCTGAGCCTCAAGAGCACTGGAGCATGGTCCGAAATGCCCCTAGGAAGGATGGAGGCCTCAAGGGTGATTGCTAGAAGGGGCTTGCTTACCAACATGAGATCTATATGGGAAAGAGTGGCATAGGTGGCAGAGTGGCAGGTGAACTTCCTCCCCTGGGGGTGCTTCCACCTCCAGACATTCCAAAGGCTGTAGACCTCCGCCCAACGGGAGAGGGGGGAGTCCACAGCCGGGTCAGCCCCCATCCTGTCCACACATGGTACCAGGGGCATGTTAAGATCACCCGCCAGCAACACGTGAGCCGCAGGTATTTAGCTAGTAGCAGAGTCAGGGTATGGAGAAGAGACATACTGGCCGGGGGTGGATTGTATATACCTGCAATAACCATCTCCATTCTATCACACATAGCATGCATACCAACATATTTACCCCCGGGGTCCAGATGAAGATCCAGGAGGACAAACTGTAGGGACTTATGAATTAGGATGCTCACACCCCTCGAGTAAGAGGAGTAGGTGGAATGGTAATGGGAGCCCACCCAGGGTTTCTTAAGAGCAAGTACTCTACTACCCCGTGAGGTGGGTTTCTTGCAGAATGCAGATATGCGGGTGATATTTCTTCAGGCAGTTAAACATGAGAGACCTTTTAAATTTAGAGTTAAGGCCCCGTACATTCCAAGAAATAATAGTTAAGGGTGCCATAGCAACGGGGATGAAAATATCGTAAGAACCTGGATCTCCACCCACAAAAAACCTCACAATGATCAAAGTCAGACCACAAGTGACCAGTTTCGACAAAAAAGGGCAGTCCGCAGCACGAGAGAGAAGCCCAAGCGTCAGCTGTGCCAAAAATAAAGAACTAAACAGAAAGTACCATATGATAAACCCCAGCATAAGAAACAGAAAAAACATAACCCCCCCTCCCCCCACTCTGCGTAGCCCCCCCAAACATGGGCGCACTCTACATCCCCAAACCAGGATGGCAACTGCCAGTTGGAGGAGTGAACAATGGCACCCCGAAGGGTGATGTGATGCCAAGTTCTAGAGTCCAGGCCCACATGTGGATCGCCGTATGGAATGGTGAAATACCGGATAAGCGGTCCCTGCAGAGAAGCGAATCTCCCGGAGGAATCCGGGGGCACAGTTCTTAAGCGAAGGCAGTAACATAGAGGTAAGAACAAGGGATGGTAAAACAAGGAGTAAAAGGTTGAGGCAGTACTGCAGAGTGTCAGAGGAACAAAGCAGGGAAATACATCCAATAGTTCGTGCGGAGCAGGCCTCAGCAACCAAGGTACAGGAACCAGCCTATGACTTACCACCAACAGGCTGTGGAGGAGAGTGCAGCAACAGGTAGCGGTCCAGGTGTCAGGTCCTGGGGAGAGTTTCAATCCACTGTGAGGCGTCTTCTGGCGAAGTAAAGAAGCAAACGGATTCCCCATCTTGTACCCTCAGGCGAGGTGGGAAAAGCATTCTATACTTTATCTTCTGATTCCTGAGGTCCAGTTTGACATGGACAAAGGAGGGTCTGAGCCGTTGTGTGTCCACAGAATAGTCAGGGAAGATCATGATTTTAGCAGCTTCAAAGCGTAGTGTTTCCAGCTTCCTGGCCTCCTGCAGGACCAGATCTCTGTCTCTAAAATTGAGGAGACGGAAAATGAATGTGCGTGGCGGGGATCCTGGGGGGCCACAGGCAGCTGGCATTCTGTGGGCCTGCTCCACCACAAAAAAGGGTGAAAACTGTACCTGGGGAAGGAGGGAGCGCAGGAGGTGCTCAGTGAAAGATGTGGGGTCTGGGGCATCTACCCCCTCAGGGAGGCCCACCACACGGAGAATATTCCTCCGGTTCCTGTTCTCAGCATCCTCTGCCCTCGATACCGGCGCCTTAACCATTGTCTTAAGGGTATGCAAGGTTGCAGTATGGTCGTGGAGGATGTCCTCCGTCTCCCCCACCCTCCGCTCCACCTCCGACATGCAGGTGCGGAACTTGTCCATGTCTTTCCGCAGGAGGCCAATGTCCAATTGTAGGGAATCAATCTTACCCGTCAGGGTGGACTGGCAGGTGGTAATGGCCTGCATGAGTGCAGCAAATTTGTCGGTCTCCTGCTGAGCTGGATCAGCGCCGTCCGTCTGGGACGCCATGTTGGAGAGCTTGGCAGGAAGGGCCTTGTGCGCGCCAGAGGAGGAAGATTTGTCGGGTTTTGAGGAGTGAGAGGACCGGGAACTACGGCGCATCACCCCCGCAGCCACATCCCGAGTTAGCGGAGCAAAGTTGGGAGGTCAGTGTGTGCAGGGACCGGGTAACGACCGGCAATCCTCACGGAGCAATAATTACCATTAAATCATACAAACACCACATTCAGTATTTAACGTAAAATTCTTAGTGAATTGCACTTTTAAAACGGATTTTACCGCAAGCATTATTTTACTGCATTTTTTTGGCCGTGATTTAATTGGCTCCTTAGCTCTCCCATACCATGCAGCTAGGTTCATGGGATTTCCGTACTGTGGGTTTCGGTCCTGTTTGCTTTTGGGGAACCAACTGCTAGGGAGGGAGGCAGAACACTGACCCCCTCGCTACAACACTTTTTTGACCAGCTGCTCTACATTCCCACCAGTTCATGGTTACCCATGGCAAATATTCTCCTGCTCCGACTCTTCTGACGAGTTAAGTCTGAGTAGTGGCTTTCTTCCTTTACCCCATGAATGCTTTATGGGCACTGTTCTTCTGATATGCCAGGTACCACTATGCACCCCTTTGAACAACTTCAGGCCAGGCTTTGAGCAGTTAATGCAACCTTACTGGACATTCAGAACTTTACTGAGCATTCAGAAACACAGTTCAACAGTACAGCACAGCACACATGAAACAGTGTCCAGGAGGGGGCCACGTGCTCCAGTAGGAATGCATGGTGCAGCATACCTTCCTCTGTAAATCCCTTGTGGAATAGAGAGCTGCTCTGAGCCCTCCTCTGGTATGTATGTGGCTTTCTGTAGTGGACAGGACTCAGAAAGCCTGGGAAAGAGTCTTGACACAGTTAACCCCTTCCCATCCTGGACAGCCTGGACTAACTACATACAGTGCCTTGTGAAAGTATTCGGCCCCTTTGAACGTTGCAACCTTTTGCCACATTTCAGACTTCAAACATAAAGATATAAAACTGTAATTTTTTGTTAAGAATCAACAACAAGTGGGACACAATCATGAAGTGGAATGAAATTTATTGGATATTTCAAACTTTATTAACAAATAAAAAACTGAAAAATTGGGCGTGCAAAATTATTCAGCCCCTTTACTTTCAGTGCAGCAAACTCTCTCCAGAAGTTCAGTGAGGATCTCTGAATGATCCAATGTTGACCTAAATGACTAATGATGATAAATAGAATCCACTTGTGTGTAATCAAGTCTCCGTATAAATACACCTGCACTGTGATAGTCTCAGGGGTCCGTTTAAAGCGCAGAGAGCATCATGAAGATCAAGGAACACACCAGGCAGGTCCGAGATACTGTTGTGGAGAAGTTTAAAGCCGGATTTGGATACAAAAAGATTTCCAAAGCTTTAAACATCCCAAGGAGCACTGTGCAAGCGATAATATTGAAATGGAAGGAGTATCAGACCACTGCAAATCTACGAAGACCTGGCCGTCCCTCTAAACTTACAACTCATACAACTAGAAGACTGATCAGAGATGCAGCCAAGAGGCCCATGATCCCTCTGGATGAACTGCAGAGATCTACAGCTGAGGTGGGAGACTCTGTCCATAGGACAACAATCAGTCGTATACTGCACAAATCTGGCCTTTATGGAAGAGTGGCAAGAAGAAAGCCATTTCTTAAAGATATCCATAAAAAGTGTTGTTTAAAGTTTGCCACAAGCCACCTGGGAGACACAACAAACATGTGGAAGAAGGTGCTCTGGTCAGATGAAACCAAAATCGAACTTTTTGGCAACAATGCAAAACGTTATGTATGGCGTAAAAGCAACACAGCTCATCAGCCTTAACACACCATCCCCACTGTCAAACATGGTGGTGGCAGCATCATGGTTTGTGCCTGCTTTTCTTCAGCAGGGACAGGGAACATGGTTAAAATTGATGGGAAGATGGATGGAGCCAAATACAGGACCATTCCTTATTAAAGACTATTTTTTAAATGGTAATACACTATCTGGAGCTTTTTTACCCTGCATACTCTGACTGGATCCTGCAGATCAAGGCTATCCAGGGAGTGGATTCCGGATCATTGCGGTACTACAAAGCCCAGCAGTGTCCTCTCTGGCCCAGGTGGCCATAAAGCGAGCATAGGTCTTAATACCGTATGGTATATAGGACCCATAACATCTGGTGAGGGTATTCTCCTATTATCCCCAACGGTGACACCACAAGTACCAGCATTTGGATCATTGGAGGATTCAACACAGAGCACCTGAACTTTTCCTTTTATTGGCACTCAAGATAAACCTGCGTTTTCACTTGAGTCACTTATGAACTTTTATGTGGATTTTTTTATCTGCACATTAGCACTTGAGGCACCTATTGATGTATTTTATTTGTATATTTTATATACTTTAATATTGATTTGATATAATTATTTAATTTTTTTTGCACTCACCTTCAGCACTTTCCTCACCATCAATATTTTTACTTTTACCTGTCATCCATTTTACTGTTGTGATATTCACCTTGAATGGTTTATTATTATTGGATTATGTAATTAGCACTCAGCACTTTATTTTTACCCACCATTAGTTTTATTAGTTTATTCCAAGCAAGTGCTATAGTTGGCCACAAATCCTTTTGGGTCCTATTTTTTCCATACAATCCTTTTTACTGTAGCAGCTGCACTTTGCGTATTTATTTATTATATTTATTCTATAATCCAATTTGTTGGGACACCCATAGGCGCGAGGGATATACACATAGATTTTTGTAGTAAACAATCTTCCTCTGCTCCTGCTTCTTTCTCAGGTGCTACCTTGCCTGTGGTCGCTGCCCTGGTTCAGCTACACACCTGGGGCTATGTAGTTCTTGCCATCTGCCCTGAAAGACCAGCTGACAGCTATCCAGTTCCTCTGCACTGCAAACCGCTTGCAGTGGATCTACCTGAACGGCACCCGTTCTTATTTGAGTCTAGCACTCCCTGTTCCTACCTTCAGGGGTGCTTGGCACTTAGCTGCAAGGGAAGCCCTCTCGTATAATCGGCCTCGGACAAGGTACGTGATAATATGCCTCCAGAGACTCGTCATCTAACTCATGATCTTGAACCTCTGCCAGTGAACCACCAGCCTAATACAAAGAAGGCTCTTAATATCAACTATGAAAGTAAATGTAGCACAATTTCCAGCATAGGTGCTGGCTGTGGGTCCCCCCTGGGTCACCGGGTGCAACAAAAGTACCTTTGAACATGTTTCTCCAAGTGTGAGCACTGAGACAAGGACCAGTCCAGTATCTTTGGGTTTTTAGGTTTCTTTAGGAACTTGGATGGGAGAAGGGATGAGTGGGATACTCCAACAACTGAACTATGCACAATTAGGTAGGGACTCTAGAAAACGCTGCTTGGCGCTGGTTAACGCTGGCTGAATGTCTGTTAATGCTGACTTGACGCTGGTTAACGCTGGCTGAATGCCTGTTAATGCTGACTTGACACTGTGACTTTGCTTTTGACTATCAAAGTCCTTTTTAGCTCCCTGAGGTACTCCTTCCTGAGGTAGCTGACTGTACACTTTGACTGCACTGCTGAACGCTTCAGGGCCCACACTGGTGCCCCCTTTCACTTCCCTATCTTCAGGGCTTTAAGATTTGGCACTCCCTTTCACCGCCACAACTACTGGTTAGCTGGCTCCTGGATCCCCTTGACCTTCTGGAGTGGTCGCCTTTCCTAGGCAGACCCCTGGGCAGACCTTAAGTACTCACCATACTCTTTTTCCTGAATACTTCTGCCCAGCAGCTCCATTCGGTCAGCAACACTCTGGATCCCTCTCTGCAGTGCAGCTCAACCTCTGGTCCCCTTAGGCCAACTGCCTGGACCACCTTCACTCTCTGACAGGAGAAGAGACAGCCGTTACCTCCTCCTGGGACTGATGCTCCCACCAAAAGACGCCCTGTTACATGCTCCCCACAGAGTTATAGCCAATCCCAGGGTGCATTGCGGTAAACTCCGCCCACTGAGACAGTCATAAACCCTGGTGTGCTATTGGCTAGGTTTCCTCCACTGACCAACAAGATCCCTCATTGGACACAGTGGGGAGACTCCCCAGACTCAACAGACACACCTGCAAACATGTGACAGCTAGCTAACAATTTAGGCCCCCTGATAAGCAGACATATACATTTTCCTAGCACCTATAAAAAAAAGAAATGTCCCACAATGTAAATCCATTATCAATTTAGTCGTCAAGCGATATACGTCCACATCCATCACTATCAATGACGCCCCCAAAAGAAAAGAATACTGCTGACCAACAGGCACGTCTAATTGACTAGCCATGAATAGCAATACCAGGGCCCTGCTGCTAAAATAAACAAAGGGTTGGGTTTCCCCTTTGTTTACATGGCCCTAGATTCCGTATCACTAAATGAATGAAGCCAAGTGATGTCACTGGTTATTAAGGTAGCACCTGCCGCTTTCTTAGCAACCATTAACAAGAAGGAAGTTGCCATATATATAGCAGTGGTTGAAAAAAACACTGCTATATACAGTATATGTGAAGTTTGGCTCCTGCCAAATGAGCAAAAAGGCAGACCACCCAAACAGCCAAAGTTCAGTGAGACCCTTGAGCTCATCTCTACACCTTACACATGGCAAGCTCTCAATGGTGCTGTTGTTCTTTAAGGTTGCTAAGTGCACTGCCTGACAAATAGAAATCTCCTAGAAGGCATATCTGTTATGAAATATTATTGGTAATATAGCACAGCATGCATGTACAACTATGGATCATGTCAATGTAGTAGTTTGAAAATATGTGATGATCTTCCTTTAAGATCATTTGTAGATTGTTTTGTCTTTTTTTTTTTAAAGTTATGAGCCGCTTTCTTTTAGAAATATAAATATTCTGAATTCTAACAGCAGCTGGGTAAATCTAAGAGGTGACTCATGATGTCATAAAAACAAAAGGACAACAAAACCCCCCAAGTGCTTTCGTCTTTACATCCTGATGTGAAATCTTTTATTTGACTGCCAAACAAGACCCTACCAGAATGCATGAGTCAGAGAATCGTAACGTCTGCACCTTCCCTCCCGGTGACGGGACTCCAGCTCCAGCCAAGACCAATATTACTGACAACAATCCTGTGGTCTCACACTGGAATGAGAAGACCCACAAACGATGAACATTTTTCAACCCTTCAATAGATAATGTTAGCTTTCAAACCTTACTTCAGCCAAAAAAGAACACCTTTCCCCCCATTGGGGATACTTCCATCTATTTTCTGTCCCAGGGAAAGGTGTCACCACAACAAAGAATAAGGGTAAATCTCTTCA
Organism: Pelophylax lessonae; assembly: GCF_965119305.1. NCBI lineage: Eukaryota > Metazoa > Chordata > Amphibia > Anura > Ranidae > Pelophylax > Pelophylax lessonae. The sequence continues at coordinate 97,249,750 of NC_138770.1, forward strand.
ATGGGGACACAGACATCAATAAAAAAGTTACATTCTGCACATATTAAATAGACATAACTTGATGAGATGATGGTGCTTTTGTGCAAAGTTGCTCATCTCATTCTCTTGTCCTCATACACTTGTTCATATACACTTGTTTGAGACCTGTTTAATAAATATTTTAGACATAGTCTGTTTCTGCTAAGGAGGATGGGGGGTGACGATTCAACTCTATTACCTCTGTACAGCCTTGGAGGTAGGGAGCCAAATTTGGGAACTGTTGCCTGCTTAATGGATGCAACCTTTCTGTGTATGTTAAAAATGTATGTGACATTATAGATACATTGCAGAATGTTTAAAATTATTTTGATGTATGTTTTCTTTGTTTGTTTAGTAGTAATTTTACCACATTTTTTCCTGAAGAAGCCGGAATGGCGAAACATGTTGAATTATAAGCGTGATGAAGCATAATGTTTCCCATATTTTTGATGACAACATATAGGTGTACAGATGTTTTTATTCTAAATTTGTGATTAAATAAATAGAGTTGTTTTTAACTTGGAGTAATTATCTGTCTATGCACCTAAAAGTCCCACATGCTCTCAGTTTTCAAAACTATAGGACGTTGGTGCTATAAGTATTGATAATTTGGCTTTGTCCACATAACATACCAGGTTTTGCAATAACAGTTAAAGCGTATTTCAACTCAAAAATAAAAATGCAATGTATTGTAGCTTTCCAGTTATTAGATGGGGAGGCTGAATGAGATTTATTTTACAAGCTTTTTTTCCATTATTTTCAGCTAGTGGTTCTGTAAAAAACACACTTCCTGTTCCTGGGTGGCTACACCTTGAAAGATAAAAGAACTCCCCATTGATGTTCCCCCTAAAGTAAAATACCATTTTGAATGAACTGAAGCTGAAAAAGACACATCTTATTGCCAAATATAATACACAATGATGGTACTTTACATTCTATATTCTCCTTTCCAGTCTGGAGCCTTACAGTAGTTGGCTTCAGAGTAAATACCACTTACCAGCTCCCTCTACAAGTCATTTTTCTTCCTTCATCTCTCTTATCTTTTCTTCTTTTCCTCCTTCATACTTTCCTTCCTTCTTCCCTCCCTCCCTCTCCTCTTTCCTATCTTTTCTTTTATATCAAAATTGTAGATTTTTTTTTTTAAGTTTTCAAGGAAAAACAGAGGTTACTGTTTGTAGCTATACCATACATCAAGGCAAATAGACCTCAAAGTGAAATAAGCACATGACAGGTATTAAATTATTCAACTTTCAAAGACAGGCCAAACATATCGATTGGAAAGGACAAAATAATCGAAGTAACCAAAAGAAATACAATCTGCTGTAAGATACACTTAGGATGTAGCAGTCGGAATACCATACTCAGATGATCCCGAACTTCCCATAAATTGTTAATTATGGCATTGTTTGATTGGCAAATGTAGTAAGATTCTCCATTCTGCAGATTTCAGAAATAGTTTGAAGGAACAGTGAGAATGGAGGGGGCTCCACTGATAACCAGCACAATGGGATAGCCCTACGAGCAGCCAGTAAAATGTAGGAAATAAACTGTTTGACCAGCTTTTTTAGCCCGGGAAGGGAAGACCCAGCAGCTAATGTAATGGATCTAGTGGAAGTGACACACTTAACAAGTTTTGGAAGGTAGACAACACCTAAGCCCAAAAAGATTGTATTAGTGAACATTGCCAAGAAATATGGAAAAAGGACCCATCGCCACCATACAGGAAAGATAGAAGAGTCATGATGATGGAGCACTTCAGGGGTTCTATACCAAAACAATACAATCTTGACAGTTGTCTCTCTCTGCACCATACAGTACATCTGGATGATTTAGATATAGACATCCAAATGTTATCCCAACAGGGTAAAGATATGGGTCTCTGTAAAATTTGCAACCACTTGCGCATATAAGAGTGAAGGTCTGTAGAAAGTGGGATGGCTTCATGCAATATTTTGTCAATAGATGAGATTAATTGAGATTGATAGGGCCCTTGAGCACAAGTGTAATCAAATGTAATGGATTTATCTAGAGTACATGACGATATGATATATGATATAGAGGAGAAAAGGTTCGAGATTTGGACATATGAGCAGTGCATCTGTGTGGGTATGTGATATCAGGATTGTAAATCCCCATAAGAAAGCAGCTTACGAGAGACAGGGTTCACAAAGAGACTAAACTGGAAAAAAGTGGCATGAGCCCAGCTTGCCATGCGCCCATATAAAATGCTATCAGGGATTAGAGGATTAAAGAAAACATTAGTGAGGGGGGACATGGGGAAGATTACTTCCTACAGGTAAAAACAAAGACCAAGAATATGGGACTTTATGTGAGGTCAACTAGACATATAAAATTTTATTAAATGGATACATGTATAAAATAATGATATATGGACACATACCGAGAGATAACATAACAAATTATATAATACATATTGAATATGGGTAAATACAGTACTACAGGGATCAAACATGGATCTCCAAGGGGTATAGCGAATTCAATATGACATCATGTCTCTGTAAACTCGCAGTCTCTAAATATATCAGAATTGAATAAAACATCTGAGTTATTGTAGGCTCGACTCAATTCATGGACCTCCGTCCATTCATCAGGAGCTTGAATATAATTAATATCTGAATTTGGGAATACATGTTGTATTGAAATATTTGTTTTGCAAAAAATTAGAATCTAATAAAATTCTGATAGAAAGGTGTGTGGAATAACCACTACCTTAAGTAATGTCATGTTCCAAAACCGATCCAGTGCTGGAACAGGAGAGCAGAGCTGATCTGAGGAACGCCCGACCCGGGGCTGAGGCATGGATGCCATTCACACAAAGAAGAGGGGGCAATGGAGAGGAGGGGACCACAAACAAAGTGAGGCTCAAAATGTAAAGGCAGCACTCCAGGAAGGAATAATGGAGGTACACTGGGGCCAACCGAATCTGGAAGTATGAATGTAAATATGTACGGTCAATGAGATAGTAAGAAACTCAGTATGGAGATTAATATAGGTTAGAAAGTATAAATAATACAAAGATGTTAGCCCATGGAATGCCAAAAATATAACCACCAAGATAGTATCCTTATAGGAGGTGCCGAAAGATTATACGTGAAAATAAGACGTACCATATGAAAATAGAAGAAATGAGGGGAAAGAGTGTACTAGAAAGTGATATGGGAAAGGAAATACACCCCCTGAAACACAAGGGGTGCTGAGGTGGGGTGCTGGGGTGGAAGTGGGAAAGAAAAAGAAGTAGAAACATAGTGGGGATAATTGGGAGATAAATAGATAAGGGTGCTCAATAGGGGTGCATAATTGAATACAAGCAGTAAAACTATTAGAGTGATATTACCAGAATTACCTGAACATAAGTGAAAAGAGATGTGCGAAAAGAATCTAGTAAAATGGAAACCGGTCCAATCCAAGCTGGATGCCCCGATCTGTGCAAATGAATCCATGCCAACGCCATGCTGGCGTCAGTATATATGGACGGAGGCCCAGTCCTCCCACATCCGGTCATCCAGACCGGAAATGGGTGGGATCAAGCCTCCCCTGACGTAGATGGAAATGAGAGGTAGCTCAAGTAACATGACGCCAACTAGGCACTATGCACCAGGCATACCAAGCATGGGATAGAGGGTTGGTGAGGGTAAGGAGAATATTGTCAGCAAAGAGTGAGAGCTTGTATTCCCGCTGCTTCATCAGGACTTTCTTTATGTCAGAGTGAGATTGAATGGCCGCAGCCAGGGGTTCCAAACACAGAATAAAAATAAAGGGTGACAGGGGACACCCCTGCCTGGCGCCATTAGACATAAGAAAAGATTGTGACTGGAAAGTTGACAATTGGACTTGAGAGGTGGGATGGGAATACAAGGCCTGTAAAGATGATACAAATGGACCCTTAAAGCCAAATCAGGTTAGGGTAGCAAGCATATAGGGTCAGGACAGCCTATCAAAAGCTTTTTGGGCATCAAGCCTCAATATGAGTGCTGGTCAATGGAACTTGTTGAGAGGGTCGATAGGATCTATGGTGCGTCTAGTATTATCCCTTAGCATGTCTGGCTGAGACAAACCCTACCTGATCCTTGACGATCAATTTGAGGAATAATTGGGTCAATCAGTTAGCTAGGAGTTTCCTGAAAATCTTGTAGACTGTTTTTAGGAGTGCTATGGGCCTATAATTGTCAGAGATGGAAAAGTCCTTGCACGGTTTGGGTATCACTGCAAAAAAAATAAAAAATGCATACATTGGAATTGGGGAAACTTGCCCTCAAAAATGGAGTTAAGGAGGGACAGCATGTGTGGAGTTAGGACATGGGAAAAACTCTTGTAATAGGAGTAGGGAAGACCATCTGGGCCAGGGAACTTGTGAGATGGTAAGTTCTTAAGGACCTGGGATAATTCCTCTAGAGTTACTGTTGATTTCACCGAGTGCAAGTTAGAGAGAGACAACTTTTTGGGAGTTTAAGGGTATCAAAAAAGGCATCAAAATGTCTTGGAAAACTGTTATCCGGGGTCAGACATTTCAAAGCTTGTGATAAAAATCCCCTTAAAAAAGCTTTAAGAGATTTTCACAAGGTGGACTCCTCCGAGACAGGACCCTGTTAAAGCTGGAAGAACTCTTGTAAAGCTTGGGAAAGCTTCTCTCTGGTATTTTCAAAATTGAGGAGCGATTAGTTTAGGCACCAGTGACAATTTTTGGGGGTTGGTGAGGACAGAGTAAGGTCTAAGAATATAGGGGAGTGGTAGGACCAAGTAAGTGGACCTACTGTATATCAAATGCTACAACCTTGGTTAAGAGGGGAGCAGAGATAAAGAAACGATCCAGTCTGGAATACATTTTATGGGATGGAGAGTAAAAAGAAGATGAATGAAACAAGATCTGTCTATCTCTTGTAGGGAAAAATATGACATTAAAGTCTCCACCCACAATCATGAAGGCTTGAGAGACACATTGAAGAACCTCAGAAAACTGATCAATATAATTATACAGGATTTATATAGCACCAACAGTTTGAGCAGCACTTTACAACATGAGGGCAGACAATACTGTTACAATACAATTCAATACAGAAGGAATCAGAGCCCTGCTTGTTAGAGCTTACAATCTAGGAGGGAGGATCAAGTGATACAAAAGGTAATAACTGTAGGGGATCGTCTAATGCAGAAAATAAAAGTACAGTTATTAAATGAAGGCAGAATAGACTTCTCTGAAGAGAAGGGTTTTTCAGGGATCGTCTAAAAGCAAGCAGAGTAGAAGATAGTCGGACAGATTGGGGTAGGTAGTTCTATAGGATAGGAGAGGCTCTGGAAAAGTCCTGGAGGCGAGCATGAGAGGAGGTGATGAGGGAACTAGAGAGAAAGAGGTCTTGGGACGAAGGGAACGAGTAGATTGGTATTTTAAAACTAAATTAGTGATGTAGCTGGAGTTGTGCATGGCTTTGCAAGATGTTGTTAGAATTTTAAACTTAATTTGCTAGGTGAGTGGAGGCCAATGGGGGATTGGCAGAGAGGGGTAGCAGACGCTAAACGGTTGGTAAGGTGGATGAGCCTGGCAGCAGCGTTCAGGGTGGACTGAAGGGGGGATAGCCTATGTTAAAGGTAATCCTGTGAGGAAGGAGTTTCAGTAGTCGAGGTGGGAGATGACCAGGGAGTGAACTAGGAGCTTTGTGGTGTCATTGGTTAGGAAGGGACGTATTTTGGAGATGTTGTGGAGGTTGAGACAGCAAGATTTGGACACTGTTTGGATGTGGGGACGAAAGGATAGTTCAGAGTCCAGGGTTACACCAAGAACCTTGGCATGGGGGGACAGGCTAATAGTAGTGGTATCAATCTTGACAGAGAAATCAGGTAAACAGGCACATGGGGGAGGAAAAATCATAAGCTCAGTTTTGGGTAGATTGAGTTTGAGGAAGTAGTGTGACATCCAGGCTGATATGCATTTTATTAACCACTTTACCACTATAGGATTTTGCTGTCTTACGTCTGGGCCACTTTTTGCGATTCGGCACTGTGCAACTTTAACTGACAATTGCGCGGTCGTGCGACGCCATACCCAAACAAAATTTACGTCCTTTTTTTTCCCATAAACAGAGCTTTCTTTTGGTGGTATTTGATCACCTGTGCGATTTTTACTTTTTGCGCTATAAACAAAAAAAGAGCGTAAATTTTGAAAAAATAACAATATTTTCCACATTTTTTTATATGAAATTCCCCCCAAAAAAATGTAAAAATCTAAATTTTTTTAAATTTTTGGCCAATTTGTTTTTTGCTACCTATGTTTGGTAAAAAAAATTCACAATAAGCGTAATTTGATTGGTTTGCACAAAAGTTATTGTGTTTACTAACAAAGGGAAAGATTTCTGTCATTTTTGGTGTTTTTTTTTTTAACGCGCAATGGCGGCGATCTGTGATTTTTTTTTGCGGGACTGCGATCGCCGCTGCTCCTCCCCTGGCCCGACTCCCGCTGTGACTGAATACAGCGGGAGCGAGCCTCCGGCGGCGCGCGCGCGCCGCCGAGAAAGGGGAGTGTCTGATGACGTAGTACTACGTCGTCAGACGATAACGAGCCACTTTGCCGCAGTAGTACTACGGTACTCAGACGGCAAGTGGTTAAATTAGTAGGTAGCTGAGGAGACTGAAGGAGCGAGCTCAGGGGTAGAGATAGATTTGGGTGTCATCAGCACAGAGATGGTATTGGAAGCCATGGGAGGCTGTTACCTGACCAAGGGAGGAGATGTAGCTGGAGAATAGGTGAGGTCCAAGAACAGAACCTTTGGGGACCCCCACAGAGAAAGGAGGAGGACAGGAGGAAGTAGAATTGTAAGCAATGCTAAAGGTGTGGTTGGATAAATAGGGTGAGAACCAGCAAAGAGTACAGTCACGGAGACCGAAGGCGTGGAAGTTTTTTTATAGAAGAGGGGGTGGTCCACTGTGTCAAAGGCAGCAGAAAGGTCCAGGAGTAGGAGTAGAGAATAGTGTCCATTGGATTTAGCTATTAGCAGATCATTTGTGAATTTTAGAAGAGCAATTTCCATGGAGTGTTGAGGGCAGGATCCAGACTGAAGGTTTTTTGTAGACCAGATGTTCAAGGGGTTTGGATAAAAAGGGAAGCAAGGAGATGGGGCGTAGGTTGTTAAGATGATGTGAGGAATGTAAGCTGACCAGAATTAGAATTAGGAGTATAAACATTCATTAAAGTCAAAGACGTGGACATGTAGTCACAAGACATGATCACAAAACACCCTTGAGGATAAAAAAGGAGGCTTTTACCTGGATCAGGCATGATCTAGTTCCCCCTAGATTGACAGAAAGGAGTCATAACAGTTTCTACAGCAGATAAACCATGAAAAATTCAGGGAAAGAAATATAGCAAGAAAAATAAAAAAAAGAATGTTAATGAAAACATAGCAGTCTATAAGGGTAATGACAACTTTCCAAAAAAGGACTGAAGAAACAGAACAAAATATCCATAGGTCTGAGATGCAATCACCTCTCAGGAGACTAAGACCGTAGTCTCTGTGAGTGCGGGGAAACATGGGAAACCTCCAAAGATGGCATGGAAGGCCTTCCTCTATTCTCCAGCATTGTAAGCTTAATAGTAGAACAGTTAGCTAATGCTATGTAAACAGCAAAGAGAACAACACCCCATGGGGTTTAAACTGAGCCTGAATTTGGGCAAAAACAACAGACCATGGGGTCCAGCAAAAATGGGGGGAAAAAGCAGAGATAGGCTGCATTCAGCCATGGTGAAAATCAAGGCGGTTTCTTGGAGAAGCGTTGGCATAGTGGAGTCGAAAAGACTTCGAGTTTGACTTGGCCGGTGTCCAGATCTGGAATGGATGGAAGGAGAGGAGTTGAAGAAAGAGGTGAAAGATCCTCTTCTGGGATGGGAGATTCTTGAAGAAGGCTTCCCCTTCATGGAGATCTCGAAGGACATGTTGAATGCCATCTTTGGTGTCCACTAGATGGAAAGGGATACCCCAGAAATAGGAGATGTGGTGATTTTGCAGATAGGCTGTAATTGGCCTCAAATTGCGCCTTTTTGCTAGGGGGATGGGCGAAAGGTCGCTAAATATCTGGATTCTATGACCCTTGTATTCAATTTGCAACTTGTTGCAGGTTGCGAAAGAGAGCACTTCTTTGCTTTCATAATAGTGAAAACAAATTATTATGTCTCTAGGCTTAGCTCCAGCCAGAGGTTTTGGGCCAAAGAACGATGAGCCTTATCAAGACGCAAATCTATGTCGACTATGTCAGGACCTAGGGTGTTGAATAAGCCCAAAAGATAGGAACAAAGATTATTATCACTCTAGGACACCCCATATGCGTAGATTTTGGCTCCCTTCCCTGTTCTCCAGGTCCTCTTGTTGAATTTGAAGCTGAGAGGCTGTATGATTAAAAGCTGAATTTTATTCTTCCAAGATATGGATATATTGGACCAGGTCACCAAAATTAGTCTCTAAGGTGTCAGTATGCTCACAAAAGCAGGTCAATTTAACCTCTCAGTTCCTGTGATATTTTCCCCACTGCCTGGGTGGAGCAAGGCCTGTAGCTTTTCATCCAGAAGTTCTGGTGTTAACATAGACTAGGATCCTGGATGCCCACATACTTGTAGAGCAGGGATGGATGGGTCCTCTATGTGCCGAGCTGCTCCTATGTAAGCGAGACCAGACATGTGGACCTTGTAAGGAAGTGCTCCATAGTGGCGGGAGGCCACAGGTCTGGAGGCGGAGCACCAGTGTTTTTTTGCCACCCTATTTTGCCGATGGGGTGTGCGGATGAATGGGGAAGATAGTGTGCTCACCCCTGGAACGATTGGTGGCCAATGTAGTGGTGCAGGGGCTGCGGAGAGTGGGATTGGACTGGAGTTCGTCTAGCAGATGTCTGCCATCTTCAGAAGTCGTGCATGTGCCCCCTTTCCTATCTTTTCCCTATTCCTTCCTCTTTTCCACAAACTCCTTCTTCATCTTTTTTTTCTTTGTTTTGTCCTTCTTTCCTCCCTCCCTCCCTCCCTCCCTCCTTCTTACTTTCCTTCAACCTGCCACACTCCTTCCTTCCACCCTTCCTCACTCTCTTCTTTCCTCCCTTCTTCCCTTTTCTTACCTAATCACTTTCTTCCATACTGTCTTCCTTGATTCTTTTCTTTATCCTCCCTCCCTCTCTTCTTTTCTTGCTTTTTTTTCTTACCTTCCTTGCTCCATTCTACCCTCTTCTCCTTCCTTCCTTCCTTCCTTCTTCTTCCCTCTTCCTTCCTTCTGTCTTTTTTTTGTTTAATTCTATATATATCTAATATAGTAAGTTAAAAGGGGTGACAGTGTTCCTTTAAGAACAAGAAGATCAGATAATCTTAGCACAACCACATCCATTCCTATTTTTAAACACTAACATTCCCATACCAAAGTAAATGAGGTTGATGTTGACCTCAATAAAGTTTTAATCCACTCACTGGTACTGTGCAAAGTTTCTGTGACTAAAATCTTCCCCCGCCTAAAAGTTCAGTAAATGTTATAAGTTTCTCTGGGGAAAGAGACAATTCTGATACTACAAAACAGACTGTGTTTTGTGTTCCATCTCTCGCCCAGTCATGGTCTAAACCCCTCTGCAGGCTTTTATTTGGACTCTGTCAAGCTCCTGTATTGTAAGAACAATTTCAATGAGCAATCATTGATGCTTGAGCTGAAAAGACACTTTCTTAAGCTGCACTGGCACACACCGGGCACATTCCAGAGCAGATGTAACCTTCGGAAACATTGGCATGGGGCAATAGTCCTAAACCATCCAAACTGCAGGGTGTGGAATGCAGATTGCTCACTTCTCCTCCACTCAGAAGACATCAAGTGCTTCATGAATCAATAATGCCATTGCTGCAATCACCTGACTAAATGATGATAATTATATAGTATTTCACAAAAGTGAGTACACCCCTCACATTTTTGTAAATATTTTATTATATCTTTTCATGTGACAACACTAAAGAAATTACACTTTGCTACAATGTAAAGTAGTGAGTGTACAGCTTGTATAACAGTGTAAATTTGCGGTGCCCTCAAAAAAACTCAACATACAGCCATTAATGTCTAAACCGCTGGCAACAAAAGTGAGTACACCCCTAAGTGAAAATGTCCAAATTGATCCCAAAGTGGTCACAATTATTTTCCCAAAGTGGTCACAATAATTTTCCAGCACTGCCTTAACCCTCTTGAGCATGGAGTTCACCAGAGCTTTACAGGTTGCCCCTGGAGTCCTCTTCCACTCCTCCATTATGACATCACGGAGCTGGTGGATGTTAGAGACTTTGCGCTCCTCCACCTTTAGTTTGAGGATGCCCCGCAGATGCTCAATACTAGGGTTTTGGTGTGGAGACATGCTTGGCCAGTCCATCACCTTTACCTTCAGCTTCTTTAGCAAGGCAGTGGTCATCTTGGAGGTGTGTTTGGGGTCGGTATTATGTTGGAATACTGCCCTGTGGCCCAGTCTCCAAAGGGAGGGGATCATGCTCTGCTACATGCTTCATGCTCTGACACTCCCACCACCATGCTTGACTTAAGGCAAGACACACTTGTCTTTGTACTCCTCACCTGGTTGCCGCCACACACGCTTGATATCATCTGAACCAAATAAGTTTATCTTGGTCTCATCAGACCACAGGACATGGTTCCAGCAATCCATGTCCTTTGTCTGCTTGTCTTCAGCAAACTGTTTCCGGGCTTTCTTGTGCATCATTTTTAGAAGAGGCTTCCTTCTGGGACTACAGCCATGCAGACCACTTTGATGCAGTATGCGGCGTATGGTCTGAGCACAGACAGGTTGACCCCCACCCCTTCAACCTCTGCAACAATGCTGGCAGCACTTATACATCTATTTCTCAAAGACAACCTCTGGAGATGACACTGAGCACCTGCACTCAAATTCTTTGGTCGATCATGACGAGGACTGTTCTGAGTGGAACCTGTCCTGTTAAACTGCAGTATGGTCTTGTCCACCGTGTTGCAGCTCAGTTTTAGGGTCTTGGGAATCTTCTTATAGCCTAGGCCATCTTTATGTAGAGCAACAGTTGTTTTTTTCAGAGAGTTGTTTGCCATGAGGTGCCATGTTGAACTTCCAGTGACCAGTATGAGAGAGTGAGAGTGATAACACCAAATTTAACACACTTGTTCCCCATTCACACCTGAGACCTTGTAACACTAACCAGTCACATGATCCCGGGAGGGAAAAAGGCTAATTGGGCCCAATTTGGACATTTTTACTTAAGGGTGTACTCACTTTTGTGTGTTGAGTTATTTTGAGGGGACAACAATTTTACACTGTTATACAAGCTGTACACTCACTACTTTACATTGTAGCAAAGTGTCATTTCTTCAGTGTTGTCACATGAAAAGACATAATAAAATATTTACAAAAATGGGAGGGGTGTACTCTCTTTTGTGAGATACTGTAAACAGCCCAAAAGAGTCCAAAAAGAGGCATTACATATTATTTCAGAAGAACAACTGACTCCTAAAAGTGTCTTTAGGGGGAACTAAAATCAAAAGTTTTATCCTTTTCTTTCAGGTTTTACTGCTGCCTGTGTCCCCATTGGGACATAGCAAAGTTCCATGAAAAGAAGAAAATGAAGACTTACTTCTGCTCGTGTGAGCATTGCTGAACATTGCTCTAATGAAGAGGTTTGCCAACTGAAGCTTCTTCAGAAACCAACACTTTTGGAAGTTAGAATCTCTTGTGTCCCACCTGCTGACCCCTATGTCACAACAGGACATAGCAGTAACGTGGGTGTTGAAGATTAGGTCCATGACATGCAGTTGGGACACTGAAGAGTAGAATTCTGAAGATACTGGCTAAAGCTGCAATGTTGAAAATGCAGGTAAGGTAGGAGACATGGGCTGCTGCAAAGGAACTGGCCTTAAAGTGGATGTAAACCCAATACATGAAATTTGAACAAGGCACATATATTTGTAATGCTTACTTATCTCTCTCCAAAGCCCTAAGTCCGGTGTCTTTCTGCTGCTTAGTTCCTCAGCATGAAAACGTCTGACAAGTTCTCTGACATGACACAGGAGATAAAAGCAGCTGTGTCAGGGAGGTTGCTATAAACAGATTAGCAGAGAGCAGATTTTTTCACAGCACAGTTGTGCAAGTTTCTATCTTCCTCTGCCTATGTGGAGGGGAGAGGGGGGTGTGACTTTCCTCCAATCAACTGTCACACAGTGTATGCCAAGACTCCCCTCCCACTGCTGAAAGAGGAAGTAAAAATTCTGACAAGATGTTCACTTTCTAAAGAATTTTAGAAAAATGAAGCCAGCAGATATTATGTAAACGTAGGGAGATTTGTCTCATCTCTGTGTATCATCTGAGGCTGTACACGTCACTGGGATTATGTGAGGGTTTACACCCACTTTAAGGACTTGACACTTCAAGTAATGTAAACCAGCAGCTGGAATGTATTGTAGCAATCCAAGGCTCTTCCACATACCTTAGTCCTGTGTAGTCAGCACCCCAGGAGCCCCTAAACCCAGGGTTTCTTGCTATATACAGTATATCTCAAAATTTGTAAGGGTTGGCCCAATTCCAACTCTTGCAAATTTAAATTGGTATTGGGGATATGGATGGCCCCAGTGCCAAAAAATAGGAGCCAAGTAAAGTAGGAGGGGTTTTATCAGCTGTTGACTAGATAAAGGATATTAGAGCTCCTCAATATTTGGGAGCACTCAAGGTTCTGAAGACTCAGGACCAAGGTATGTGCAATCATGCAAGAGTTCCTACAAAGCAATATTTCAACTGCTACTTTACATTACATTGCATTACCGCCCACCTAAACTATTTTAAATAACAACTGACAACTTAAAGTCCAAATGCTCATTTCCACCAAAGCTCCTGGCATGTGGCCTGTTGATTATTATAATACTAGATTTCTATAGTTCCAGTGGTTTGCGCAGCACTTTACAATCTAAATTGAGACAATACAGTTACAATACAATAAATTGGAATATGTTAATGATACAAAGAAAAGCAGTAAAATAGATCCCCCACAGCTAGCAAAAATAGATCCCCCAGCAACAATGGATCACCTGCAACAAAATACCCCCACTGCAACAATAGACCCCCAGTGGCAACAACCGATCCCTCACAGCCAGCATCAGAAGACCCTCCGGCAGCCAGCAACAAAAGACCCTCCCCAGGCAACAATAGATCCCCCAGTAACAATGGACCACCCACAACAAAATACCCCCAAGCAACAATAGACCCCCAGCAGCTATAACAGATCCCCCCATAGCCAGCATCAGCAGCTTCTCAAGCTGCCAGCAACAATAGACCCCTCCGTCAACAGAAAATCCCTTCCAGCACCAACTGACCCCCCTGCAACAATAGATCCCCCACCAGGAGCAATAAACCATGGACCCCACCCCCCCCCCCACAACAATAGATCCCCCACCTGTCAGGTGACATTATATGCAGCTTATTTGTTAGTTTTTCCCTGACCAGAGGAAGAAGTGTACTTGAAATAATCTTTCAACTCTCCAAAGCGAATAAATTGCATTGGACTCACTTACTTTTGCTGGAGCTGTTGACCAAACACCCCACCAACCATTGACAATAGTCAATAAAACAAACACAATTCAGTGTAAATAAGACCACTAAAGAGTATATAGTAGCTGTATCATGATTCAGTCTCCCATTACTATTGGGTGCCAGGCTCCGTTTCCTCACCACATTGCCCCATGAAGTTCTTCCTAAAGGCTAGGCCTCACTTTTTGATTCTCCACACTTCTTCTGTGTCAGATGACCTTCCCATTGCTCAGGGACCACCACTAGGGAAGATAATGATCACTCCCAATAAAATGAATACCAATAGGTTACAACACATCCACGCTTACATTATAGTTTCTGAGAAAGAACCGGCTACCCACATTGGAATATCCAAAAACACTACCCGAATTTAAACTTGCTACACACTACTAGTTTTTTTTTTTTTGTTCAACCCGCTGAGTTGAGCGGAAAAAAAAATGACAGCTCAGGTCAGAGCCACTGTACTAACTATCTGATGTTAGTACAGTGATCTCTCCTGTTGTTATATTGTGTTCTGAAAGCCCCCCCCCCCCCCCACACCAGAACACTCTAGTCAGTGCTCTCAGCCATTGGCGAGGGCTAATCTGGAGCCCGTCGTCAGACCTTTTTCGGTCATGACCCTTCGACAGAAGCTGGCCGAACGGCCGGCTCCTACCGGAGCCAGCTGCTGTACACATAGGCCAAATGTTCAATAGAAACCGACTGATGTTGCCCGACATTCAGCCGTGTGTACTAGGCAGGGCCGGCCCTACCATGGGTCCCGGTGGGACCATGGGACCCAGGCGGCACTTAGAGCGGCCTTTTTTTTTGCGCCGGGCGGCGTCATTTTTAAATCCTAAGGCGCCCTTTAGGAACAGGTAAGTGAGACTGCTCCACACACAGCCACACTACCTGCCATTATGCGGGGCTGCAGGCATACTACAGAAGATGTAGTGCTGCGGGCATGGTACATGCCCACAGCACTGCATCTCCTGTAGTATGCCCGCAGACCCGCATTCTCCTCTACCATGCCCGCAGCACTGCATTCTCTTGCACCATGCCCGCAGCCCCGCATTCTCCTGCACCGTGCCCGCAGCCCCGCATTCTCCTGCACCATGCCCACAGCCCTGCATTCTCATGCACCATGCCCACACCCTGCATTCTCCTGTACCATGCCCGCAGCCCCGCATTCTTATGCACCATGCCCACAGCCCCGCATTCTCCTGTACCATGCCCACAGCCCCGCATTCTCCTGTACCATGCCTGCAGCCCCGCATTCTCCTGTACCATGCCCACAGCCCCGCATTCTCCTGTACCATGCCCGCGGCCCCACATTCTCCTGTACCATGCCCGCAGACCCACATTCTCCTGTACCATGTCCGCATCCCTGCATTCTCCTGTGCCATGTCCACATCCCTGCATTCTCCTGTACCATGCCCGCGGCACTGAATTTTCCTGTACCATGCCCACAGCCCCGCATTCTCCTGTACCATGCCCGCAGCACTGCATTCTCCTGTACCATGCCCGCAGCACTGCATTCTCCTGTACCATGCTCGCAGCCCTGCAGGGCACTGTGGCACTATAGACAGTAGAAAGCCTGGTGCGCTCATCTGCCCAGTGTCTACTGCTCTGTCCTGCTCTTGCTGTCACTCCGTACGCACTCACACCCCTCTAACTGCTTTCATAGTCCTATAGAATGTGGGGGCCTCTTGGAGGGCGTGAATTTTTTTATTTTTTTTTGGGGGGGGGGGGGGGCAGCATTTCATTCTCGGACCCAGGCAGCACAATGTCTTGGGCCAGCCCTGATACTAGGCTGGAGTAGGACTTTAGAATTACAGGTATGTACAATTTTGACTAACAACAATATAAATATCATTAGAATTCATTGCAAGCATCTGAGTGCAAGATTCTGGGATATTCCCATTCATTTACAGAAAACATTGTATTATTCCTTGACAGTCCTCAGATGCTTTGCAAAATGAGGCCCAGAGATCAATGTGCCTGTACATGTTGGAAGATATAACAACAGCTGTAAATTGGGCTTGTCTTGTGTAATACATTTATGAGTTTGTACAAATGACAAACTCATAAATGGGAGATGATGAGTCCTCCTTGGCTATAGAGTACTATGCTTTTCTGATAACATGCACCCATGCACGTGTATTTTACCAGGACAAGATATTTGAAGATTGAGCGATAATAGTCTTGTTATTTTTTCTTCTAATATAACAAGCATGTTATACTTACCTGCTCTGTGAAGAGATTTTGCACAGAGCAGCCCGGATTCTCCTCTTCTTGGGTCCCACGCCAGAGCTTCTGGCCCCTCCCTCCTGTGGGGGCATGCAAGGGCTCACACAAGGAGTCGTGGTTCGGCCCGACCCCTCCGTCTCCTGATTGGCTCACTGGCTCCCACTGCTGCCAAAAGCCAACAGGAGTGCAAGTCCCCGGAAAGGCAAAGCTCTCGTGGACATCGCTGGGGGGGCTTAGGTCTCCTGATTGGCTCACTGGCTCCCACTGCTGCCAAAAGCCAACAGGAGTGCAAGTCCCCGGAAAGGCAAAGCTCTCGTGGACATCGCTGGGGGGGCTTAGGTAAGTATTAGGGGGAATGGGGAGACTGCTGCAAATGCATAAAATTGAAAAAGGTAAAAGAAACCTTGTGTCTTTACAATCCATTTTTTTATTTTTTTTTTTATAAGTTTTATTATTTTCCAGGAAATTACAAAGTAATATAAGCAAACAGAAAATAAAATAAAATATTATAAAATTACACATTTTACAACCCACTTTAGCATGAATTGTATCAATGTTTGTTAGTGAGGCCTTGAACCCCCAAAAAAGTCAAGTAGAGAACAAGGGTATAGTCAGCAATATATCTGTGGTCTACCTGCATCTGATCTTTTCTCCATAACTAGGGTTGAGCGGACACCTAGATGTCCGTGTTCGACGGGTTCGGCCGAACTTTAAAAAAAAGTCCGGGTCCGTGTCCCGGACTTTTACCGAACTTTTCCCGGACACCGAACCCCATTGAAGTCAATGGGGACCCGAACTTTAAGGCACTAAAATGGCTCTAAAACACCAATGGAAAGGGCTAGAGTGCTGCAAATGGCAGCAAAACGTAGTTAAGAGCATGGCAAGTGCTCTGCAAACAAATGTGGATAGGGAAATAACTTAAAACAACAAAAAAAAAACAGAAAAATAAAACAATGTTCTTCATCTCTGAAGGACGAGGCCCATATGGAGTAGGAGGGAGGTTGAGGTGGTGGTGGATGTGGCGGTGTCATAGGCGTGCGCACAGGGTGTGCCTGGTGTACCTGGGCACACCCTAATCACCTAGGGCACATAGCATTATCGCTCTGTTTGTGTCACGGAACCATGAACCAGACGTACAACAACAGATAAGTGAAAATAAGAAAGCTTTATTGAAAAACAAGCTATAAAGCAAAAGTCCAAACGGATGGCGAAACCGATGCAGAGTCTTGCGAAGCCAGGGATCAGGAACCAGCAGGGTAGTCAGACGAAGCCAGGAACAGGAACCAGCAGGGTAGTCAGACGAAGCCAGGATCAGGAACCAGCAGGGTAGTCAGACGAAGCCAGGAACAGGAACCAGAAGTAGCAGCAGTCTTAGTAGCATGTGAACACAGGAGGACCAAGCAGGGAACTGAAGCCACAGATCTCCTATATATATGAGCTAGGTATCCAGCTCCTCCCAGTGGGAAGGAGGAGCCGCAGGGTGGGAGGCTACAAGAAACCCAGAAACCAAGATGGCCGCCAGCACATGTCAAACGAAGGAGAACAGCAAGAAGGTAAGACCATGACAGTACCTCCCCCTCAAGGGCCCCTCCTCCGCGGAGTAAAGAACGGTTTCTGAGGGAAGCGTGCGTGGAAGGCTCGGAGCAAGGCAGGAGCATGGACATCTGCGGAGGGAACCCAGGAACGCTCCTCTGGACCATAACCACGCCAATGAACCAAAAACTGCACCCGACCGCGGACCAGGCGTGAGTCCAGGATATTGCTCACCTCATACTCCTCACGATTGCCCACTCGGACCGGACGAGGCCGAGGAACCGAGGAAGTGAAACGATTACACACCAGAGGCTTCAACAGGGAGACATGAAACACGTTGGAGATCCGCATGCCAGGAGGAAGCGCAAGGGCATAGGCTACCGGGTTTACCCTGCGAAGCACTCAGAAGGGACCAACAAAGCGAGGCGCCAGCTTGGGAGTGGGCACTCGAAGGTTGAGGTTGCGGGTGGACAACCATACACGGTCTCCGGCCTGGTAGGAAGGAGCAGGCGCTCGTCTGCGATCAGCCTGGAGTCTCTGGCGCTGCGCAGAGACCTCAAGGGACTTCTGGATCTGTACCCAAGAAGCACGTAGGACGGAAAGGTGATCCTCCACAGCCGGAATATCCTGGGGAGAGAATACCTCCGGTAACACGGCAGGTTGGAACCCATAGTTGGCCATGAAGGGAGACGTCCCAGAGGAAGAGTTCACCGCCGTGTTCCTGGCAAACTCAGCCCAAGGCAGGAGGTCAACCCAATTGTCTTGGTGATCGGAGACATAGCAACGAAGGAATTGCTCCAAGGCCTGATTGGAACGTTCTGCGGCCCCATTGGACTGAGGGTGGTAGGCCGAGGAGAAGGAGAGATGAATCCCCAACTGGGAGCAAAAGGCGCGCCAGAACCTGGACACAAACTGACTCCCCCGATCCGACACAATCTCCTTGGGCAAACCGTGCAACCGGAAGACCTCCCTGGCAAAAATCGTGGCCAACTCCTGTGCAGAGGGTAACTTCTTGAGAGGAACACAGTGACACATTTTGGAAAACCGATCCACAATCATGAGAATGACCGTATGGCCTCGGGATGCAGGGAGGTCCACAATGAAATCCATCCCCAGGTGTGACCATGGGCGCTCCCCGGTGGCTAAGGGTTGCAGAAGGCCCAACGGAAGGTGCCGAGGGGACTTACTCTGGGCACAAACGGAGCATGCCGCTACATATGCGGCGATGTCGGAACGTAGGGAAGGCCACCAGAACAGACGTGAAACAGCCCAGGACAGCTGATTCTTTCCAGGATGCCCCGCGGTCTTGGAGTTATGGTAGGTTCGCAACAACCGAGTGCGCAACTCCTCAGGCACAAAACATCTGCCGTTGGGTCTCCCAGAGGGAGCACCAGATTGAGCCGCCAAAATCTGCTCACCCAGGGGAGAGGTCAGGCTGGTGCGAATGGCAGCCAGGATCTGATTCGGAGGTATGACCGAAGTCGGAATCGACTCCTCCCTGGACAGGTCGGAGTACTGCCGTGATAAGGCATCAGCCCTGATGTTCTTGGAACCGGGTAGGTAGGAGACCACGTAATTAAAACGTGACAAGAACAGAGCCCATCTGGCCTGACGTGGTGTCAATCTCTTGGCCTCAGAGAGGTAGGTCAGATTCTTGTGGTCCGTCAGGATGAGGACCGGAACCACCGAACCCTCGAGCAAGTGCCTCCATTCTTTAAGAGCCTGCACGATGGCCAATAACTCCCTGTCACCAATCTGGTAGTTGCACTCCGCGGAAGACAGTTTCCGGGAGTAAAACCCACAAGGAAGCAGAGGACCCTCTGGTGTTCTACGCTGAGACAGAAGGGCGCCTACTCCCGTCTCAGACGCGTCCACCTCGAGGACAAAGGGCAACCCAGGGTTGGGATGCGACAGAATCGGAGCCGACACAAAGGCGGACTTTAGAGCCTCAAAAGCTCGGATGGCCTCGGGCGGCCAGACCTGGGAATTACTGCCCTTCCTGGTCAGATCCGTGAGAGGCTTGGCTAGCATGGAAAAGTCCCTGATGAACTTCCGATAATAATTGGCAAAGCCCAAAAAGCGCTGCAGGGAGCGAAGACCACTGGGCTGGGGCCACTGTAAGACAGCCGAAACCTTCTCAGGATCCATGGAGAACCCCTCAGCGGAAATGATGTAACCTAAGAAGGTTACCTGGGATCGGTGAAATTCGCATTTCTCAAGCTTACCGAACAGCTTGTTCTCTCGTAACCGTTGCAACACTCGTTTGACATCCAGAATGTGGGTCTCCATGGACTCAGAATATACCAAGATGTCATCCAGGTAGACCACCACACACTGCTGCAACAGGTCACGGAAAACATCGTTGATGAATTCCTGAAAGACTGCGGGCGCATTGCACAGCCCAAAGGGCATAACCAAGGATTCATAATGACCGGTCCTGGTGTTAAACGCGGTCTTCCACTCATCGCCCGCCTTGATCCTTACGAGGTTATATGCCGCCCTCAGGTCGAGTTTGGTAAAGACCGTGGCCCCTTTAAGGCGATCGAACAGCTCGGAAATCAAGGGTATCGGGTAAGCGTTCTTGATCGTGATGCGATTGAGACCCCTGTAATCGATGCAAGGCCTCAACTCACCGCCCTTCTTTTTCACAAAGAAAAATCCAGCCCCTGCCGGGGACGAGGATTTGCGAATGTGTCCACGTGAAAGCGCCTCCCTCACGTACTCCTCCATGGCCTCATTCTCCGCTACCGACAGTGGATAGACTTTGCCACGAGGAGGAACGGCACCAGATTGTAACTCGATGGCACAATCGTATGGGCGGTGCGGAGGTAGGGCAACCGCGCGCACCTTATCGAATACATCCCGGTACTCCTCGTATTCAGGGGGCAACAGAGAGTCCGAGGAAGTACACAGCAACTTGACAGGCCCATGGATGCAACTAGCCCCACACTGCGGTGACCACGAGAGGATCTCGGCCGATCTCCAATCGAAAATCGGATTATGCTTCTGGAGCCAGGGGTACCCCAAGACCACCGAGTAGTGTGGAGACGAAATAACCTGGAAGCAGACCGACTCTCTGTGGACGGCACCAATGGCTAACCCCACTGGAAGGGTCTCATGAGTCACGTGTGGCGGCAGAAGGGGTCTGCCGTCTATCGCCTCAAGAGCCAGAGGAGAACCTCGAGCCTGCAGAGGAATGGAATTGGCGGCTGCGAACACACTATCAATGAACAAACCACCAGCACCAGAGTCCACCAACGCCTGGGTCGTCACCGAGCCCCCGACCCAGGAAAGGACAACAGTGATCAGTGGTTTGTCAACACGGGAAACCGGGGACGAGGAGACTCCACCCAAGATCTGCCCCCGACAGGATCTCAGGTGCGAGCGTTTCCCTGGACGGTTCGGACATGCCAACCGAAAATGCCCACCGAGACCACAGTACATGCATCGGCCCTCGCGTCTCCGGAGTACCCTCTCCCCCTCGGACAGGCGAGCAAACCCCAGCTGCATGGGTTCACCCCCAGACAAGTCATCCCCAGGAGGCGTGGGAGGAGAGGGAGGCACGGGTGGGACAACAAAGGTAGGCGCCAATCTGTTAGGAGGCCTCCGCAGACTCTCCTTAAAGGAAGGTCTCTCCCTGAGTCTGGTGTCAATCAAAATCAGGAAAGAAATAAGAGACTCGAGCTCCACTGGTAGGTCCTTAGCTGCAACCTCATCCTTCAAGGCATCCGAGAGACCATGAGAGAAAGCAGCGACCAGAGCCTCATTATTCCAGCCCACCTCTGCTGCCAGGGTACGAAACTCAATGGCGTATTCAGCTACGGATCGTGAACCCTGTCTGATGGACATAAGGAGCTTCGCAGCAGAGGCAGCACGAGCCGGCACATCGAATACCTTCCGAAGAGAAGCAACAAAACCGGAAAACTCGGAGACCACCGGATTGTTGTTCTCCCATAAAGGGCTGGCCCAGGCCAAGGCCTTGTCCGAGAGCAGCGAGATTAAGAAGCCCACCTTTGATCTCTCAGTAGGAAAGGCATGTGGCAGCAACTCAAAATAAATGCCCACCTGGTTAAGGAAACCTCGGCACTGAGTTGGCTCTCCCCCAAAGCGCTGTGGAAGGGGGGCAGAACCGGACATACCCTGAAACACCGCAGGCGCAACAACAGGTGTCGGGGTAGACTCTGGCGCAACAACCGGAGCGGCAGTAGGAGCGGACCCAGGAGCGACAACCGACCCATCGGCAACGGGAGCGAAATGAACCGTGCGTTCAAGCAGGGTTTGCAACGCCACGGCGAACTGACCCAACAGGTGATCCTGCTGATCAAGTCTGGCAACCAGCGTGGGTAGTGAGGATGGCCCTGCACCGTCAGAATTCGTGGCCTGGGGCACCGTGCGTTCAAGCAGGGTTTGCAACACCACGGCGAACCGACCCAACAGGTGATCCTGCTGATCAAGTCTGGCAACCAGCGTGGGTAGCGAGGATGGCCCTGTACCGTCAGAATTCATGGCTTGGTCCTAATGTCACGGAACCATGAACCAGACGTACAACAACAGATAAGTGAAAATAAGAAAGCTTTATTGAAAAACAAGCTATAAAGCAAAAGTCCAAACGGATGGCGAAACCGATGCAGAGTCTTGCGAAGCCAGGGATCAGGAACCAGCAGGGTAGTCAGACGAAGCCAGGAACAGGAACCAGCAGGGTAGTCAGACGAAGCCAGGATCAGGAACCAGCAGGGTAGTCAGACGAAGCCAGGAACAGGAACCAGAAGTAGCAGCAGTCTTAGTAGCATGTGAACACAGGAGGACCAAGCAGGGAACTGAAGCCACAGATCTCCTATATATATGAGCTAGGTATCCAGCTCCTCCCAGTGGGAAGGAGGAGCCGCAGGGTGGGAGGCTACAAGAAACCCAGAAACCAAGATGGCCGCCAGCACATGTCAAACGAAGGAGAACAGCAAGAAGGTAAGACCATGACAGTTTGCCAGTGAGGAGATGGGAAAGATCTCCCTCGCACCTGCTCTGCTCTATTTCTCTTTGCCAGCAGGGAGAGTAATGTATCGGGGCCATGTACATGTAGGCAAACACATGCATGTGTATTTCAACTTTGGGGTGCACACCCTAATGCAATAGGCTGCGCACACCTATGGGCGGTGTAGGTGGAAGCGGCGGTGGAGGAGGACCAGGGCCGGATTAAGAGCATCATGGTCTTGGTGCTGAGGATTTTGAAGGGCCTTAAGGGCCGTGCATTGGCATGCACCCAGAGGAGGAAGGGTGCAGCCATGCATGCCTAATTCAACATGGGATGCTGTCTCTGAATTCCATAAACACATCCATGCATCGGCAACTGTCCCTCCTTGTCCGGCCTTCGCGCTGTGTGGGGAGGTTCTGAGGGTGCTGCCTGGGGAAGCGAGCATAGAAGCCAGACTTCTGTGTTTACAAGTGACAGAAGAGCGGTCACAGTGAATATGGCCAACCCGGGGCCTATATAAAAGGTAGGGGCCTGCATGGAGCTGCAGCTCCAATAGCCCCTACGTTAATCTGGCCCTGAGGAAGAGGACGAGGTAGCCAACACTGCTTCTTTTCACAAATTTTAAATGAGGGTACACCCCAAAAGAGTGAGAAAGAGCAAAAATGGAACAATGGCTGGGTAAGGTCGGTATCCATTGCTATTCTGCACAAGGTACGGAAAAGTCCCGTGGGATCCATGCCTGGTTCATTTTAATGAACGTGAGCTTGTCCACATTGTCTCTGGACAGGCGGCTGCGCTTGTCTGTTATAACACCCCCAGCCGTGCTAAATACCCGTTCAGATAATACACTGGCTGCAGGGCACGCCAGTACCTCCAAGGCGTAAAGGGCAAGCTCAGGCCATGTGCCCAATTTGGAGACCCAGAAGTTGAAGGGGGCAGACCCCTCATTCACTACATGTAGGCGTGTGCACACATACTGCTCCACCATGTTGGTAAAATGCTGCCTCCTGCTAAGACGTTCCATCTGAGCTGCTGGTGCTGCTGTTTGTTGTGGCGTGCTGACAAAGCTTTTCCACATTTCGGCCATGCTAACCCTGCCTTCTGAGGTGCTGGCGGTGCCCTGGTTGAGTTGGCGACCTCCTCCTACTCCTCCTCTGCCTTGTGCTTCCACTGTGGCCCCGCTGTCAGATGGGAATGCCAGCAGCATCGCGTCTACCAGCGTGCGCTTGTACTCGCGCATCTTGCGATCGCGCTCCAGTGAGTGAATTAAGGACGGTACGTTGTCCTTGTAACGGGGATCCAGCAGCGTGGCCACCTAGTAATCAGCACAAGTTAGAATGTGGGCAACTCGGCGGTCGTTGTGGAGACACTGCAGCATGTAATAGCTCATGTGTGCCAGGCTGCCCAGAGGCGACGAAAGGCTGTCCTCTGTGGGAGGTGTATCGTCCGTGTCCTCTGTATCCCCCCAGCCACGCACCAGTGATGGCCATGAGCTGGCCTGGGTGCCACCCTGCTGTGAACATGGTTCCATCTCCTCCTCCAGCTCCTTCTCCTCCTCATCCTCCTCATCCTCCAGAACTGTGCCCCTGCTGGACAATTGTGTCCCTGGCGTTTGTGTGTGCAGGAACCCACCCTCGGAGCCCCTTGCGAATGACTGCCCTGAAAGCCTTTGAAATGTTACCTCTTCATCCTCCTCCTCCTCCTCCTCATCCTGTGCCACATCCTCTTCCATCATCGCCCGAATTGTTTTTTCAAGGAGGCATAGAAGTGGGATAGTTAAGCTGAGAACGGCGTCATTGCCACTGGCCATGTTGGTGGAGTACTCAAAACAGCGCAACAAGGCACACAGGTCTCGCATGGAGGCCCAGTTATTGGTGGTGAAGTGGTGCTGTTCCGCAGAGCGACTCACGCGTGCGTGCTGCAGCTGAAACTCCACTATGGCCTGCTGCTGCTCGCACAGTCTTTGCAGCATGTGCAAGGTGGAGTTCCACCTTGTGGGCACGTCACATATGAGGTGGTGAGCGGGAAGGCCGAAGTTACGCTGCAGCCCTGCCAGGCGAGCAGCAGCAGGGTGAGAACGCCGAAAGTGTGCACAGACGGCCCGCACTTTCTGCAGCAGCTCTGACATATCGGGGTAGTTTTTAAGGAACCTCTGCACCACCAAATTCAGCACATGCGCCAGGCAAGGGATGTGCGTCAAACCGGCTAGGCCCAGAGCTGCTATGAGATTTCGCCCGTTATCGCACACCACCAGGCCGGGCTTGAGGCTCGCTGGCAGCAACCACTCATTTGTCTGCTGTTCCATGCTCCTCCACAACTCCTGTGCGGTGTGTGGTTTGTCCCCCAAACAGGCAAGTTGTAAAACTGCCTGCTGTCGTTTAGCCCTGGCCGTGCTGAAGTTGGTGGTGAAGGTATTACGCTGTCCGGATGAGGAGGCGGTAGAGGATGAGGTAGCGGAGTAGGATGAGTTAGGAACAGGAGGCAAACTGAAGCGCCCTGCAATCCTCGGTGGTGGAAGGACATGTGCCAAATTGCTATCCGCCTCAGGCCCATCCGCCACTGCATTTACCCAGTGTGCCGTTAGGGAGATATAACGCCCCTGACCGTGCTTACTGGTCCACGTATCGGTAGTTAGGTGGACCTTGGCACAGATGGCGTTGCGCAGTGCACACCTGATTTTTTCCCCCACTTGGTTGTGCAGGGAAGGGATGGCTTGCCTGGAAAAGTAGTGGCGGCTGGGCACGACGTACTGTGGGACAGCCACCGACATAAGCTTTTTAAAACTGGGCGTCTCCACCAGACGGAATGACAGCATTTCAAAGGCCAATAATTGTGAAATGCTGGCATTCAGGGCCAGGGATCGCGGGTGGGTAGGGGGGTACTTCCTCTTCCTCTCAAGTGTTTGGGAGATGGAAAGCTGAACGCTTCCACAGGACATTGTGGAGATGGTTGTTGGTGACCCAGGTGGTGGTGTTGCTGACAGATCGTCTGTTTGCAGGGTGGCAGGTGCCGGTATGACTACAGAGGTGGCTGGAGCGGCCGAGACTGCAGCAGGAGAGGAAGCAGGATGAGCCAGAGACGTTTCTTGGTTTTGAAGGTGTGTACTCCACTGCAGCTCGTGCTTTGCACTTAGATGCCTGATCATGCAGGTTGTGCTCAGGTTGAGAAGGTTTATGCCTCGCTTCAGGCTCTGATTGCACAGGGTCCTGTCATCAGCACATTTTCTAAAGAACTTCCACGCTAGAGAACTCTTTTGAGCTGACTTTGGTGCGCTCGTTCCCTTGCTGCGTTGGGCAGTAGCAGGCGTAGTGTCTAGGGCACGGCCGCTCCGCTTCTGCACCCTGCTCCCTCTTCTGCTGTGCTGGTGGCTCTGTGCGACCACCGCCTCTTCCTCCAAACTACTCAGGTCACCTGCATGACCTTCATTCCATGTGGGGTCGAGGACCTCATCGTCCTCCACATCATCTTCCACCCAGTCTTCACCCCTGCCCTCCCTGTCGGTCTCCACAATGCTGAACGCCGCAGCAGTTGGCACCTGCGTTTCGTCATCATCGGAGACGTGCTGTCATGGTCCTTCCATGTACTCATCTTGAGAAATAAGTGGTTGGGCATCACTGCACTCAATCTCTTCCACTTCTGGGGCAGGGCTAGGTGGATGGCCCTGGGAAACCCTGCTGACAGAGTCCTCAAAAAGAATAAGAGACTGCTCTATGGCTTGGGGCTCAGACTGCTTGCCTGATTTGCAAGGGGGTGAGGTGAAAGACGGTTGGACATTGGCTGCAGGTGCCAACTCTGACCTTTCTGCAGTAGACTGGGTGGGAGACAATGTGAAGGAACTGGAGGCACTGTCAGCAGCAAACCAATCTACTATCGCCTCTCTGTGTTCTGGCCTCATCACTTCTAGAGGCGTATGATGCCCTACCAAATACTGATGCAGGTTCTGTCGCCTACTCACACTTGAGGAAGGTGTTTCACTTGTGCGTGTAGCTGGCACAGATCGACCACGTCCTCTCCTTTCAACAGGAGCTCTAGCAGCAGCACCACCACGACCCAGGCCACGGCCCCTATTTGACGCTCTCCTCATATTTCTGAAATTTAAGATCTTGCCCTAGAAAGGTCTTTATTGAATAGCGGAACAAAAGAACAACAGTATCGCACGGGTGTATCTCACAGTCAAATATGCAAACTATGCCACAATTTAATGTTTTTTACACCAAAAGGGTGTGTATTGAATAGCGGAATAGGATAAAAAACTGTGTATCTCACACGTACAAACACAGACTAGGCCCGATTAAATTTTTTCCTACCCTAAAGGGAGGATGAGGAAGAGGAGTATGGAACAGGCAGCACCCTCAAATCTTCAGAAGTATGAGATGAACCCCAAAAACTTGGAAAGGTGGATCTCACACGTACCGACACAGACTATTCCGCAATTTAATTGAGCCACAAAGGTTTTTATTGAATAGCGGAATAGGAAATATGATCAAAAAAAAGTGTATGTTTTTCACACGTACAGAAGCACACTAGGCCCCAATTACTATTGTTTGTACACCTAAAAGGATGGATGAGGAAGAGGAGGAGGAGGAGTATAGAACAGGCAGCACCCTCAAAGCTTCAGAAGTATGAGATGAACCCCAAAAACTTGGAAAGGTGGATCTCACACGTACTGACACAGACTATTCCGCAATTTAATTGAGCCCCAAAGGTTTTTATTGAATAGCGGAATAGGAAATATGATCAAAAAAAAGTGTATGTTTTTCACACGTACAGAAGCACACTAGGCCCCAATTACTATTGTTTGTACACCTAAAAGGATGGATGAGGAGGAGGAGGAGAAGGAGGAGTATAGAACAGGCAGCACCCTCAAAGCTTCAGAAGTATGAGATGAACCCCAAAAACTTGGAAAGGTGGATCTCACACGTACAGACACAGACTATTCCGCAATTTAATTGAGCCCCAAAGGTTTTTATTGAATAGCGGAATAGGAAATATGATCAAAAAAAAGTGTATGTTTTTCACACGTACAGAAGCACACTAGGCCCCAATTACTATTGTTTGTACACCTAAAAGGATGGATGAGGAGGAGGAGGAGGAGGAGTATAGAACAGGCAGCACCCTCAAAGCTTCAGAAGTATGAGATGAACCCCAAAAACTTGGAAAGGTGGATCTCACACGTACCGACACAGACTATTCCGCAATTTAATTGAGCCCCAAAGGTTTTTATTGAATAGCGGAATAGGAAATATGATCAAAAAAAAGTGTATGTTTTTCACACGTACAGAAGCACACTAGGCCCCAATTACTATTGTTTGTACACCTAAAAGGATGGATGAGGAAGAGGAGGAGGAGGAGGAGTATAGAACAGGCAGCACCCTCAAAGCTTCAGAAGTATGAGATGAACCCCAAAAACTTGGAAAGGTGGATCTCACACGTACCGACACAGACTATTCCGCAATTTAATTGAGCCCCAAAGGTTTTTATTGAATAGCGGAATAGGAAATATGATCAAAAAAAAGTGTATGTTTTTCACACGTACAGAAGCACACTAGGCCCCAATTACTATTGTTTGTACACCTAAAAGGATGGATGAGGAGGAGGAGGAGGAGGAGTATAGAACAGGCAGCACCCTCAAAGCTTCAGAAGTATGAGATGAACCCCAAAAACTTGGAAAGGTGGATCTCACACGTACAGACACAGACTATTCCGCAATTTAATTGAGCCCCAAAGGTTTTTATTGAATAGCGGAATAGGAAATATGATCAAAAAAAAGTGTATGTTTTTCACACGTACAGAAGCACACTAGGCCCCAATTACTATTGTTTGTACACCTAAAAGGATGGATGAGGAGGAGGAGGAGGAGGAGTATAGAACAGGCAGCACCCTCAAAGCTTCAGAAGTATGAGATGAACCCCAAAAACTTGGAAAGGTGGATCTCACACGTACCGACACAGACTATTCCGCAATTTAATTGAGCCCCAAAGGTTTTTATTGAATAGCGGAATAGGAAATATGATCAAAAAAAAGTGTATGTTTTTCACACGTACAGAAGCACACTAGGCCCCAATTACTATTGTTTGTACACCTAAAAGGATGGATGAGGAAGAGGAGGAGGAGTATAGAACAGGCAGCACCCTCAAAGCTTCAGAAGTATGAGATGAACCCCAAAAACTTGGAAAGGTGGATCTCACACGTACCGACACAGACTATTCCGCGATTTAATTGAGCCCCAAAGGTTTTTATTGAATAGCGGAATAGGAAATATGATCAAAAAAAAGTGTATGTTTTTCACACGTACAGAAGCACACTAGGCCCCAATTACTATTGTTTGTACACCTAAAAGGATGGATGAGGAGGAGGAGGAGGAGGAGTATAGAACAGGCAGCACCCTCAAAGCTTCAGAAGTATGAGATGAACCCCAAAAACTTGGAAAGGTGGATCTCACACGTACCGACACAGACTATTCCGCAATTTAATTGAGCCTCAAAGGTTTTTATTGAATAGCGGAATAGGAAATATGATCAAAAAAAAGTGTATGTTTTTCACACGTACAGAAGCACACTAGGCCCCAATTACTATTGTTTGTACACCTAAAAGGATGGATGAGGAAGAGGAGGAGGAGGAGTATAAAACAGGCAGCACCCTCAAAGCTTCAGAAGTATGAGATGAACCCCAAAAACTTGGAAAGGTGGATCTCACACGTACCGACACAGACTATTCCGCAATTTAATTGAGCCCCAAAGGTTTTTATTGAATAGCGGAATAGGAAATATGATCAAAAAAAGTGTATGTTTTTCACACGTACAGAAGCACACTAGGCCCCAATTACTATTGTTTGTACACCTAAAAGGATGGATGAGGAAGAGGAGGAGTATAGAACAGGCAGCACCCTCAAAGCTTCAGAAGTATGAGATGAACCCCAAAAACTTGGAAAGGTGGATCTCACACGTACCGACACAGACTATTCCGCAATTTAATTGAGCCCCAAAGGTTTTTATTGAATAGCGGAATAGGAAATATGATCAAAAAAAAGTGTATGTTTTTCACACGTACAGAAGCACACTAGGCCCCAATTACTATTGTTTGTACACCTAAAAGGATGGATGAGGAAGAGGAGGAGTATAGAACAGGCAGCACCCTCAAAGCTTCAGAAGTATGAGATGAACCCCAAAAACTTGGAAAGGTGGATCTCACACGTACCGACACAGACTATTCCGCAATTTAATTGAGCCCCAAAGGTTTTTATTGAATAACGGAATAGGAAATATGATCAAAAAAAGTGTATGTTTTTCACACGTACAGAAGCACACTAGGCCCCAATTACTATTGTTTGTACACCTAAAAGGATGGATGAGGAGGAGGAGGAGTATAGAACAGGCAGCACCCTCAAAGCTTCAGAAGTATGAGATTGTGTTCACTGTACCCCACAAAGATTGTGTTCACTGTACCCCACAAAGATTGTGTTCACTGCACCCCACAAGGATTGTCTTCACTGCACCCCACAAAGATTGTGTTCACTGTACCCCACAAAGGTTTTGTTCACTGCACCCCACAAAGATTGTGTTCACTGTACCCCACAAAGATTGTGTTCACTGCACCCCAAAAGGATTGTCTTCTCTGCACCCCACAAAGATTGTGTTCACTGTACCCCACAAAGGTTTTGTTCACTGTACCCCACAAAGATTGTGTTCACTGCACTCCAAAAGGATTGTCTTCACTGCACCCCACAAAGATTGTGTTCACTGAACCCCACAAAGGTTTTGTTCACTGCACCCCACAAAGATTGTGTTCACTGTACCCCACAAAGGTTTTGTTCACTGCACCCCACAAAGATTGTGTTCACTGTACCCCCCAAAGATTTTGTTCACTGCACCCCACAAGGATTGTTTGTCTTCACTGCACCCCACAAGGATTGTCTTCACTGCACCCCACAAGGATTGTCTTCACTGCACCCCACAAAGATTGTGTTCACTGCACCCCACAAAGGTTTTGTTCACTGCACCCCACAAAGATTGTGTTCACTGCACCCCACAAAGATTGTGTTCACTGTACCCCACAAAGATTGTGTTCACTGCACCCCAAAAGGATTGTCTTCTCTGCACCCCACAAAGATTGTGTTCACTGTACCCCACAAAGGTTTTGTTCACTGCACCCCACAAAGATTGTGTTCACTGTACCCCACAAAGGTTTTGTTCACTGCACCCCACAAAGATTGTGTTCACTGTACCCCACAAAGATTGTGTTCACTGTACCCCACAAAGGTTTTGTTCACTGCACCCCACAAAGATTGTGTTCACTGTACCCCACAAAGGTTGTGTTCACTGCACCCCACAAAGATTGTGTTCACTGCACCCCACAAAGATTGTGTTCACTGTACCCCACAAAGGTTTTGTTCACTGCACCCCACAAAGGTTTTGTTCACTGCACCCCACAAAGATTGTGTTCACTGTACCCCACAAAGATTGTGTTCACTGCACTCCAAAAGGATTGTCTTCACTGCACCCCACAAAGATTGTGTTCACTGTACCCCACAAAGGTTTTGTTCACTGCACCCCACAAAGATTGTGTTCACTGTACCCCCCAAAGATTTTGTTCACTGCACCCCACAAGGATTGTCTTCACTGCACCCCACAAAGATTGTGTTCACTGTACCCCACAAAGATTGTGTTCACTGCACTCCAAAAGGATTGTCTTCACTGCACCCCACAAAGATTGTGTTCACTGCACCCCACAAAGATTGTGTTCACTGTACCCCCCAAAGATTTTGTTCACTGCACCCCACAAGGATTGTCTTCACTGCACCCCACAAGGATTGTCTTCACTGCACCCCACAAGGATTGTCTTCACTGCACCCCACAAAGATTGTGTTCACTGTACCCCACAAAGATTGTGTTCACTGTACCCCACAAAGATTTTGTTCACTGCACTCCAAAAGGATTGTCTTCACTGCACCCCACAAAGATTGTGTTCACTGTACCCCACAAAGGTTTTGTTCACTGCACCCCACAAAGATTGTGTTCACTGTACCCCACAAAGGTTTTGTTCACTGCACCCCACAAAGATTGTGTTCACTGTACCCCACAAAGATTGTGTTCACTGCACCCCACAAAGATTGTGTTCACTGTACCCCACAAAGGTTGTGTTCACTGCACCCCACAAAGGTTTTGTTCACTGCACCCCACAAAGATTGTGTTCACTGCACCCCACAAAGGTTTTGTTCACTGCACCCCACAAAGATTGTGTTCACTGTACCCCACAAAGATTTTGTTCACTGCACTCCAAAAGGATTGTCTTCACTGCACCCCACAAAGATTGTGTTCACTGTACCCCACAAAGGTTTTGTTCACTGCACCCCACAAAGATTGTGTTCACTGTACCCCACAAAGGTTTTGTTCACTGCACCCCACAAAGATTGTGTTCACTGTACCCCACAAAGATTGTGTTCACTGTACCCCACAAAGGTTTTGTTCACTGCACCCCACAAAGATTGTGTTCACTGTACCCCACAAAGGTTGTGTTCACTGCACCCCACAAAGGTTTTGTTCACTGCACCCCACAAAGATTGTGTTCACTGCACCCCACAAAGATTGTGTTCACTGTACCCCACAAAGGTTTTGTTCACTGCACCCCACAAAGATTGTGTTCACTGTACCCCACAAAGATTGTGTTCACTGCACTCCAAAAGGATTGTCTTCACTGCACCCCACAAAGATTGTGTTCACTGTACCCCACAAAGGTTTTGTTCACTGCACCCCACAAAGATTGTGTTCACTGTACCCCACAAAGGTTTTGTTCACTGCACCCCACAAAGATTGTGTTCACTGTACCCCCCAAAGATTTTGTTCACTGCACCCCACAAGGATTGTCTTCACTGCACCCCACAAAGATTGTGTTCACTGCACCCCACAAAGATTGTGTTCACTGCACCCCACAAAGATTGTGTTCACTGTACCCCCCAAAGATTTTGTTCACTGCACCCCACAAGGATTGTCTTCACTGCACCCCACAAGGATTGTCTTCACTGCACCCCACAAAGATTGTGTTCACTGTACCCCACAAAGATTGTGTTCACTGTACCCCACAAAGATTTTGTTCACTGCACTCCAAAAGGATTGTCTTCACTGCACCCCACAAAGATTGTGTTCACTGTACCCCACAAAGGTTTTGTTCACTGCACCCCACAAAGATTGTGTTCACTGTACCCCACAAAGGTTTTGTTCACTGCACCCCACAAAGATTGTGTTCACTGTACCCCACAAAGATTGTGTTCACTGCACCCCACAAAGATTGTGTTCACTGTACCCCACAAAGGTTGTGTTCACTGCACCCCACAAAGGTTTTGTTCACTGCACCCCACAAAGATTGTGTTCACTGCACCCCACAAAGATTGTGTTCACTGTACCCCACAAAGGTTTTGTTCACTGCACCCCACAAAGATTGTGTTCACTGTACCCCACAAAGATTTTGTTCACTGCACTCCAAAAGGATTGTCTTCACTGCACCCCACAAAGATTGTGTTCACTGTACCCCACAAAGGTTTTGTTCACTGCACCCCACAAAGATTGTGTTCACTGTACCCCACAAAGGTTTTGTTCACTGCACCCCACAAAGATTGTGTTCACTGTACCCCACAAAGATTGTGTTCACTGTACCCCACAAAGGTTTTGTTCACTGCACCCCACAAAGATTGTGTTCACTGTACCCCACAAAGGTTGTGTTCACTGCACCCCACAAAGGTTTTGTTCACTGCACCCCACAAAGATTGTGTTCACTGCACCCCACAAAGATTGTGTTCACTGTACCCCACAAAGGTTTTGTTCACTGCACCCCACAAAGATTGTGTTCACTGTACCCCACAAAGATTGTGTTCACTGCACTCCAAAAGGATTGTCTTCACTGCACCCCACAAAGATTGTGTTCACTGTACCCCACAAAGGTTTTGTTCACTGCACCCCACAAAGATTGTGTTCACTGTACCCCACAAAGGTTTTGTTCACTGCACCCCACAAAGATTGTGTTCACTGTACCCCCCAAAGATTTTGTTCACTGCACCCCACAAGGATTGTCTTCACTGCACCCCACAAGGATTGTCTTCACTGCACCCCACAAGGATTGTCTTCACTGCACCCCACAAAGGTTTTGTTCACTGCACCCCACAAAGATTGTGTTCACTGTACCCCCCCAAAGATTTTGTTCACTGCACCCCACAAGGATTGTCTTCTCTGCACCCCACAAAGATTGTGTTCACTGTACCCCCCAACGATTTTGTTCACTGCACCCCACAAGGATTGTCTTCACTGCACCCCACAAGGATTGTCTTCACTGCACCCCACAAAGATTGTGTTCACTGTACCCCCACAAAGGTTTTGTTCACTGCACCCCACAAAGATTTTGTTCACTGAACTCCAAAAGGATTGTGTTCACTGCACCCCAAAAAGATTGTGTTCACTGCAGCCCACACACAGAAAAATGGATGTGGATCACTGACACCTGCCTATCTCCCCACAAAGATTTTGTTCACTGAACTCCAAAAGGATTGTCTTCACTGCACCCCACAAGGATTGTCTTCACTGCACCCCACAAGGATTGTCTTCACTGCACCCCACAAAGATTGTGTTCACTGCACCCCACAAAGGTTTTGTTCACTGCACCCCACAAAGATTGTGTTCACTGTACCCCCCCAAAGATTTTGTTCACTGCACCCCACAAGGATTGTCTTCTCTGCACCCCACAAAGATTGTGTTCACTGTACCCCCCAAAGATTTTGTTCACTGCACCCCACAAGGATTGTCTTCACTGCACCCCACAAGGATTGTCTTCACTGCACCCCACAAAGATTGTGTTCACTGTACCCCCACAAAGGTTTTGTTCACTGCACCCCACAAAGATTTTGTTCACTGAACTCCAAAAGGATTGTGTTCACTGCACCCCAAAAAGATTGTGTTCACTGCAGCCCACACACAGAAAAATGGATGTGGATCACTGACACCTGCCTATCTCCTATCCCACACCACACAGCAATATCGATTGTAGTTTGTAGAACACACTTTCCCTAAAATTCAGCAGACTCTGTCCCTAACAGGATTGAGAAGAGATCGTAGATCAGGAGAACTAAGTGCAGACCCCACCCCACACAGCAATATCGATTGTAGTTTGTAGAACACACTGACCCTATAATTCAGCAGACTCTATCCCTAAAATGCCTACAACTCGCCCTGCCTAAACACTCCGACCTGTCCCTCAATTCTATCCGGACACAAATGGTTTTTTCCTGCCTATCTTTCCCTAATCAGCAGCCAGCACGTTGATGTGTGCTCTGTCCCTGATCTAAGCAGCATAATGACGCCGCTGCGGCTGCCTCGAACTTATAAAGACTTGGTCACATGCTTCAGACGGCCAATCACAGCTACTGAGACATTTGCAGGCATGGCTGGGATGGCTTAAGGCACACCAGTTAAACGATTGTTGATTGGCTGTTGAAAGCCCGCCATGAAAAGAGCGCCAAAGCATGCAAAACCCGGAAATAAAACGACCGAACACGGATTTTTACCCGAATATACAGTAAAGTGTCCGTGTTCGTGTTCGGGTAACAAAAATCCAATTATTCGGTACGAACACGAATAATACAGTCCGTGTTCGCTCAAAACTCCCCATAACTGGCTTAGTTTGCCTTGTTCTGCACTGTTTCTCTGGGCGGAGGTGGCCATCTTGGTAGAGGAGCAGGACTTCACTTACTCACTTAAGAGCTGCCTCCCTAATTACTTGCTATATAATCACTGGTAAGAGAATATTCAGGAAGCAGGAGAAAAGGTGGAGAAAGCGCAGTTTCACAAAATGAATGAAACAGAAGGAAGGAGATCCTTGCGCTGCAGGTCCTCAGGTCCAGCTTCCTCTCCAGCAAGTAGAACAGGAGAAGGAGAAATCTCCCTCTAAATCTTATGAGCCTAGCAATTAGAGGCAACAGCACCTTAGATGTAACATCAGTGCCCACAGTCAGTGCCCATAGTGCTGCCAGTCAGTGCCCATCAGTGCCTGCTCATCTAGGCACTGATGGGCACTGATTAGCAGCACTATGGGCACTGAGTGTGGGCACTGATGGTGCTGCCCATCAGTGCTGATCAGTGCCACCCGTCAGTATCCATCAGTGCCACCCATCAGTGTCACCCATCAGTGCCCATCAGTGCTGTCTCTCAGTGCCCATCAGTGCCGCCTCTCAGTGCCCAGCAGTGCCACCTCTCAGTGCCCAGCAGTGCCACCTATCAGTGCTAATCAGTGCCGCCTATCAGTGCGCATCAGTGCCGCCTATCAGTGCACATCAGTGCGACATATTAGTACCTCCTCCTCAGTGCCACCTCATCAGTGCCCATAAGTGCCACCTCATCAGTGCCCATCAGTGCAGCCTATTAGTGCCCATCAGTGCCGCCTCATCAGCGCACATCAGTGAAGGAGAAAAATGTATTTATTTTCAAAATTTACTCACAGAAAATAAGAAAAACGTATTTCTTTTTTTTTGTAAGAAATAAAAAAGCCAGAGGTGATTAAATACCACCAAAAGAAAGCTCTGTTTGTGTGAAAAAAATTATAAAAATTTCATATGGGTACAGTGCAGCATGACCGTGCAATTGTCATTCAAAGCGTGAGAGCACTGAAAGCTGAAAATTGGCCTGGATAGGAAGGGGGTATAAGTGCCTAGTAGGCAAGTGGTTAATGACCAGGCCATTTTTTATGATACAGAACTGCGTTAATTTAACTGACAATTGCGCGGTCGTGCTACGATGTACCCAAATACAATTGATGTTCTTTTTTTTCCACAAATAGAGCTTTCTTTTGGTGGTATTTGATCACCTCTGTGATTTTTATTTTTTGCACTATAAACAAAAAAAGAACAACAATTCTGACAAAAAAAATATATTTTTTTACTTTCTGCTATAAAACATTCCCAATAAAAAAAAAAAAAAACAATCAAATTTTTTCATCAATTTAGGCCAATTTGTATTCTGCCACATCTTTTTGGTAAAAAAAATCCCAATAAGTGTATATTGATTGGTCTGCGCAAAAGTTATAGCATCTACAAACTAGGGGAAAGATTTTTGTCATTTTAATTAATTATTTTATTTATTTATTTTACTAGTAATGGCGGTGATCAGCAATTTTTTAGCTGGACTGCGACATTGTGGCGGACAAATCGGACACCTTACTGAAATACCTCACATGTGTGGTGCGAGCACCGTTTACATATGCGTGCGGGAGTAACGTATGCATTTGCATTTGCGCGTAAGCATGGTGGCACTTTAAATTTTTTTTTTGTTGATTATTTATTTATTTATTTTATACAACATTTTTTTTTTTTTTTACACTTTTTTTGTACTAACTTTATTGCTATCACAAGGGATGAACAACTTCCCTTGTGACAGCATGGGCCATGACAGGTCCTCTTTATGGAGAGATTTGGGGTCTATTAGACCCCAAATCTCTCCTCTGGCCCATAACATGCAGCCGATCAGACCGAGATCGGCCCGATCGGCTGCTTCTCCGGAGGCTGGTGGCCAGGTAAACAAACAGGCAGAACCGGAATTGCCAACTACTTGTCGCTCCCGGTTTCCAGGGTTACATAGAGAGGGGAACAATGCAGAGGCGTAACTAGAACCTTCAGGGCCCTGGTGCAAGAAACCATGAAGGGCCCCCCGGACCCCTGGCCGGGGCCCTTCCCTTCAAGCCTGGGGCTCTTCCCACTGATCCTGGGGCCCTTCACTCTTGTAATGGGGCCCTTTATCATGGTCCTGCAGCGGGACCCTTTCACAAGTTCTGCAGTGGGCCCCCTTTCCTGCGATCTTGGGGCATCCCCACAGTGGTGGAATGCTAGGGCCCTGTCACAAGTGTGACCTTTGCGATCCTGTAAGATCACCCACTGGTGTCAGTAGTTTTTATTTTTTGGTATTTTAAATTGTATTATTTTTTTATCATTTTATTTATTTTTTTTACAATGCCACTGACTATGACTCTGTCCATTCAGAAAAGGAAGGAGCTGGTAAATTACATATTTACTGATCCCTTCCTGGTTCTCTATTGTGACACAACTGCAGCAGCCGGCAGGAGAGGGAAGGGAGCATAGTGGGGCGGGGCACAGTTAGGGGGGGACCGGGGGAACACACAGGGGCCCAGAGACAGCAGAGCACAAGTGATCTGGATAGTAGGAGTGGCAGGGGAAGCATACAGAGGAACCAATCTCCAACATTTTCCTCCTGCAGCTACAGAAGGAAAAAGGAGGACAGTGATTTCTCTTCATGCTGCCCCCCCACTGCCCCTCCTATCCAGGTGTACAGGGGAGCTGCATGGGCCCCCTGGAGCATGGGGCCCGGTTGCAATTGCAACCCCTGCAACCCCTGTAGTTACGCC
This sequence comes from Pelophylax lessonae, assembly GCF_965119305.1. Taxonomy (NCBI): domain Eukaryota; kingdom Metazoa; phylum Chordata; class Amphibia; order Anura; family Ranidae; genus Pelophylax; species Pelophylax lessonae. The sequence goes on from NC_138770.1 coordinate 97,287,461, forward strand.
CCTGGAACAATGTCAGTTCCTCTCTCTCTCTGTATAGGGCAGCCATTGCCGCCAGCCAAATCGCTCCCGAGCATCGCAATCATACATTAGAGCATGGGAGAGGCGGCCACTCGGATCACTTCAGCCTGAAAGGGAATCGCCGGCTTACAAGAATGATACCAGGATGATGTAAGTGCAGGCATCATCCTGGTATAACCACTGAAACCCAAGGACGTGCAGGAACATCCATTTGGGGGAAGTGGTTAAGCTTGGACAATAAAACCTGGAAGCTGATTGGTTTCAATGTGGCATCACATTTTGCACTCTCCAGTTTTAGTAAACCAACCCCTGTGTATCTACTTTCATTTAATCGCCATTAAACAGTGTTTTTAGAGTGACTGCTATGAGTTACTATACACGATGGAGCCTTCAGTTTAGCCATCAAATAGGACCTAATGTTTTCAGCTTCCGCAACAACTCCTGAATGACATTTTATAGCCTCATAAATAATATATGCAATGCAAGCAGAGCTATCTGTACGTTTAGTTATACAGATTTATTAACCTTTACTATCAAAATTATATTAACCCGCTCAGCTATAACACCTGTATACTCCTTATGGACAAGAGATATTTTTACATATCTGCTATAGGCCTGTTTGTTTGGCACTAAACCTTGTCATTATTTAGGAACACACATACTTTTTTAGCACAGACAAGACTTTCGTTTATTTCTTTTATTGTTTTGCAAAAAATATTATTTATTTATTTATTTTTATGCAATACATATGCAAAACAACATTTTTGTTCTACAGTGTTGTTTAAAAAAATATTGTTAATTTAGACACAAGATTAATTGTACTTAAAAAATTAATAAATTGATATACAATTAATAATGGTGCAATATAAAAATGAATCAATTGCACTAAGTCATAAGTCCATTCAGCATATAAAGATGGTGGAGAGTCCACTTAAGGGTGAAGATCCCAAGATGTGAAAAGCAATGGAAACAAACAGTCACCCGTGCGGATAGGCAAGATGGCAGCTTACCGCAATGAGTGGGCCTCCAAATTAATGGATGGGCCACTAAGAGCATAAGGTAATAACTCCTATGGACTTGGTTCTCTCCTCTGCATGAACGGACCAAGCTTCGCTAGACTGCATCAACCCCTCACTCGCTCATAGATCCAGAAACAACTCCGATATGTATGGCAGAACAAGTGATGGGAGTAAATCTCATAACAAGGAAGCCTGTTCTATTGACAGCAAAGATTTTATCCGACTTCCTGTTGTGCCTCCGAGGCAGGATGTAAAAGCAAATCTCCAAATGCTTTGTGGCAGATGTCGGTCACTACTGAAGTTACAGATGTCGGTCACTTCTCTGTTCTCTCTAGCTGTTTTTCTCTTCTTAGCTCTACAGACAGTGAAGAGTGTAGAGCTAAGAAGAGAAAAACATCTTCACCCTTAAGTGGACTCTCCACCATCTTTATATGCTGAATGGACTTATGACTTAGTGCAATTGATTCATTTTTAAATTGCACCATTATTAATTGTATATCAATTTATTAATTTTTTAAGTACAATTAATCTTGTTGTTTTTAGCGCTGCACTACTTGACACACAATATGAATGGGATTACTATGAATCCAGTGTTCTAGCTGCTATTTTGTTTTATGTCATTTGTTTTATGTCATTTTATTATATTTTACTTATTCATCATTAAGCGCAGGATACCCCCCTTGATTTTATTAATTTAGACACAAGTATACATTTTTTTATTATAATTTGTGCCATTAAGATGGCACAAAAATTATGATTCTGGTAAAAACATTGTAAAATTATTAAAAATTAAATAAAGGTTTTTTTTTTTTTTTTTGCTTTTTTTAACGTTACACCTAAAAAATTCACAAACAAAATAAATGAAAAAGAAAAATATTTAAATATCAATGGTTAGAAAAACAGAAACAAAACGTCAGCGTTAAAATAATTGTTAAGGGGAGAATGGGAAGAAGGATTTAATTAGATCTGATAATGATATATTAAGGGTTAATAAGGGTTGAAATAGAAAAACATTTTAGTAAAACTTAAAGTTTTAATTTTTTTGCTTCAGGTTGATTTAACTGACATCATATGCACTGTGAAATGTGTCAAAGCTGTGCAAATGCTGGGAATAAATAAAAAGAGATGCAGATGAAAAATGTAGCAATATATCCATCAGGATACAGCATATACTTATTGTTCTTTATCTACAATGATTGCATCTCTGACTCATATAAAAGCGGATCAAATATTTCTGAAGTGTACGAGGATCAAAGTGACATTGAAGACCTTGAGAAATCGATAATGGTGGAGCCACAGGAGGTGTATGTAACCCAATCTCATGTATCCAGTATAGTGCCAACATTGTCCCCCGCAGTGACCACAGTACAGGGCTCTGTGCCCAGGTGGGAGGCCCAGACCTGTGTATTAGATACCCAAATCTGCCGCATGGTATATCTGTAAAAACTTCCCCTGGCACAAACACCAACAACAAGCAGAATCATGACCCGGTAATTATCATGCCATCTTACTTCCCGTTGTGCATTGACGGATGGCATTTTTGGCTGCTGTTCCACTTCAATATAAAACCCGTTCCGATGCCATCTTCTTTATTGTTAGGAGAGATTAAATTGCATGCATATTTAAACTCACATCAGAGCTATAAATCATAACATTTGGTGACATTACCATGAGGAAGGAAACAAACGTTTGGATGGCAGTCAATGTGAAGTTGTGTGAAAACAACCGGGTCAGACAATAGGCTTTTAATAAGGAGACAAAAAAGGCACTTGGCCCAGAACAAATTTCTTTATTTTCTATTTTTCAGTGGATTTCCTAATGATGGAACCTGAGAGTAGCAAAAAAAGCTTTCAGTAGCCAGCTGTGTCTGCTTTCATGTGGATAAAACTATGGTATTCTAAAAGCTGAACCTAGGAAAATTAAAAACTCTTCCTTGCCGGAATTGTAAGGGTTAACTGGTCATTGGTGGTTGTAAAGTTGTTGAAAAGACTAAAGTTTTTTTTTTTTACCAATCACCTCCTTCCCAAGCCTATTCTGACACTACGCTCCTACATGTAAAAATCTACATTAGTTTTGCTAGAAAATTACCCCCAAACATTATACATTTTTTAGCAGAGACCCTATAGAATAAAACGGTTGCAATTTTTTATGTCACACGATATTTGCGCAGCAGTTTTTCAAACACATTTTTTTGGAAAAAAAAAATATTCATGAATTATAAAAAACAACAGTAAAGTTAGCCTAACTTTTTTGTATAATGTGAAAGATGATGTTACACCGAGTAAATAGATACCTAACATGTCACGTTTTAATATTGCGACTACCCTTGGAATGGCGGCAAACTACAGCGCTTAAAATTCTCCATAGGCGACGCTTTAAACTAGTGATCGACCGATTATCGGCAAAGCCGATATATCGAGGGCCGATATGCACTTTCCCCGATATAACGGAATTGGCCACCAAGGTGACCGATATTGCAGATATTGCAGGAAAGTGCTTGTATTGGAGTGAGGCCTGCAGCTAGAGGCATCACCCCGGTACCGGCGTCCATAGCCGACGGTGGCTGTCTTGTAATGACAACCGATGTGGCTGCTGAGAAGCCGCTCGGCTGTCATTACAAGGAGCGGGAGGGGACGTTCCCCGCCCCCCCTCCCGCCACCTTCCGCAGCTCGCACGGGTCTCCTGTCCCACCGGGAGACCCGGGCAACCAGCCTGCACGGCCGCCGAAGACTCGATCAAAGCCGCATTCGGCTCTGATCGGGTCTCCATGCAAAAACCTGGAAGTGATGTCATGACTCATGACATCACTTCCGGGTACTCGGCACCAGATTAAAAAAATGACAGCATTCAAAACAGCCAAACTTGGCGTTTTGAATGCTTTTAAGTACAGAGGAGGGGTTTGGTTTTTTTTTAGACCCCCAGATCCCTCCTCAAGAGTACCTGTCAAGTAATAAAAAACAAAATGTTTTAAATGTACGAAAATATCGGCCGATACCGATATGCAATGGCCAAAATATCGGTATCGGTATCGGCAACGAAACACAGATATCGGTCAATCACTACTTTAAACGCCTCTACAGGTTTCCAGTTTAGAGTGGCACAGGAGGTCTGGTAGTAGTATTGCTCTCGCTCTGACATTCGCGACAATACCTCACATGTGTGGTGTGATCACCCTTTGCATATGCATGCGGGAGTAACGTATGCATTCGCATTTGCGCATAAACATGTTGGGACAGGGGCGCTTAAACTTTTTTCTTTATTATTTATTTTATACAAATTTTTTTTTTTTACACTTTTGTAGCATCCTACAGGTAGGTGCTAGGTAAAAGTATAGTGGGCCTTGGCTGCCTAACAGCAGGGCCATGATTTCAGCTGACTGTCATGTCTCCCAGGTGTGTTTGCTGAGAGGGGAGTCTCCCCACTGGCTCTGTGAGAGGATTCTCACTGGGCAGTGGAGGAAACCGTATCAGAGACACACTCAGGCTTGTATCTACCCCAGAAGGCAGATTCTGCCACAGAGGATTCTGGGAGTGGGTATAAGTTCTGAGGGAACGCATGACACAACGTCTTTGGTGGGAAGCAGAGTCCCAGGAGGGAGAGTACGGCTGTCTCCCCTCCTCAGGAAGCTGGTGTCTCGGGTGCGGCCCGGGAATCCAAAGAGTGCTGAGCTGCAGAGGGGATCTGGTGTGCTGAGAACCAGCAGAGAGAGAGAGGGGTCCAGTTCCAGGAAAGCCTTTAAAGGTCGTGAGTACTGTGGACTGCCCCTGGTGGTCTGCCTAGTGTCAGAGGGGACCACCCTGGAGAAGGTTCTAGGGATCCAGGAGTCAGCTAGTGGTTAAAGGGGTTGCCTGGTCAGAGGACCCTAAAGTGTAAAGGGGGTACCCGTGGTTGGGCCCTGAAGAGTCAGTGTACAGCGTGCAGTGTACAGAGTTAAGAGTTGCAGCAGTACAAGCAGTGACAAGGAGTTACCTCAGCCAGTGAAGGGTTGGAGGGAGCTGTTCGGTGACTTTTGAGCTAAATCGAGTGTCAGGAGTCAAGAGTTCTACAGTCCTGGATCTTCTGAGTTAACAAACAAGTTAAAGTCGAGGTTCCAGCACTAATTCAGCTAAGCAGTATTTGCAAATGTAAGGAAGCACTGGTCAGCATTCAGCTGGCGCCAAGACAACGCTGTACAAATTCCCAGTTAAGCCTAAAAGAGCCAAAGGACTACTACACTCATTCCCTTCTCCCATCCCCAATATACAATAAACAAAACAACCAAAGATGTCGGAATGGTCATTGTCTCAGTTCTCACACCTGGGTTCACAACTTAAATGTGTTGGAAATGTTATCGGTACTGATGGCAGACCCACCTCAGGCCCCAGGCCTGGAAATATTGCTACACTTTTTTAATTTTTTGCTCTAACTTTATTGCTATCACAAGGGATGAACAACATCCCTTGTGACAGGGTGGGCCATGACAGGTCCTCTTTGTGGAGAGATTTGGGGTCTATTAGACCCCAAATCTCTCCTCTGGACCCCCATTCAGCTAATGAGACACAGATCAGTCTCATCAGCTGCTTTCTAGGCCACTGGTGGTCAGGTAAACAAAGGGGCAGACCAGGAAGTTTACTCGTTGGTTCCCGGTTTCCAGGGTTACAGAGAGAGGGGAACGATGTCAGTTCTCTCTCTCTCTCTCTCTGTACAGGGCAGCCATTGCCACTGGCCACATCACTCCTAGCCTCCGCAATGGGACTGGAAATCCTAAGATAGGCGGCAGCAGCACCGAGGAGGGGTGGGACCCCCTTCTGCCACCCGCAGAAGTGATCGAGTGACTAATTATCCACTCAGATCACTTCTGCTTTGTAGAGAATCGCCAGCTGAAAACAATTGTACCCAGGTGATGTAGGTGCAGGCATCATCCCGGTATAACCACTAAAATCCAAGGACATACAGGAACAACCTTGGGTGGGAAGTGGTAAAAAAGTAACGCCACGTTGGTTAAGAAAAAAAAAGATTCCACTCTGGGTGATCTATTTACATTACAAGGATTTTAACAAACTTTGCTGCAGATTCCTACCTTTTGTTATTCTAAAGAAAAAGCTGTTTGTTTTTAGGTGTCCATGTACAAAGTGAATATAATGGGAGTGGTTTCATAATTATCAATCAGCTGCTGCACCTGAGGGGTCTGCATTCCTATAGATGTGGTTTCCTATTGGAAGTCTCTCCCTAAAAATGAAATTTTTGTTGCAGGGGATGCCAAAAATCTGACTTAGTGCAGACTTCTGGGAAAATCAAAGTCAATCACACAAGCAGGAAATTATATTTCTGTATACATTCTGTATATAATTTGTATACAAAACACCTCCAGGTGGCCATATTGCATTTTTATAGAAAATTACAGCGGCTGCAGATTGAAAAGGAAAGGTAATTTTTAATAACATTCAACTACAATATGACTTGTGTTGCCATTGTATACACTATATTATTTTTTCATTATTTGCTATTTTTTTTTTCCCACGAAAGTGGAGTTACCCTTTAATGCATTCTTTGCATTACAGTAAAAATATTTCAGGTGCAGCTCCCCCCTGTCCCCCATAAATACTTACCTGAGCTCAATCTCAGTCCTGTGATAATGCCAGAGAGCAGCGGCACTGCTCTATCTCTCTGTCCTTACTGTACTCAGTGAGCCATTGGCTCCTGCTGCTGTCAATCAAATCCAGTGACAAGCCAGCGGGAGCACACACATAGTGAGGCTCAGGATTGAGCCTGCACAAGTACCGCCCCCTCTCAAGCAACCAGGTTGTACTCAAAGGCAGGAGGAACCAGGAGCTACAGCAGGGGACCCCAGAAGAGAAGGATCAAGGCAGGTAAGCAGAGAGCCGGTAAGTATGACATGTTTGTTAAAAAAAAAAAAAAGTCCAGAGAAGAGCAGTTTTACTCACTCAACAATAAAAAAAATTCCCATTTTCTATTTTATTCTATGGAGCAAATTCACATCTGAATAATGTGTTGTCGCTTCTAACACCAAGGAAGTAACAGGCACTTCTTTGGGGCAGGATTTATAGTTTTAAGCATCTGACCGCTACTCACCTCTTTCTAGTAACCTTCTTTCCATTGGCCTAAACAAAAATGCTTATGCCTAAAAATGCATTAAAAAAGTGTGTAAAATGCACATATAATAAAAAAATGCTTCAGAAATGCCTGTGGAAGCCGACACTCAACTGTGAACCTAGCCATAGGCTAGGTTTGCCCTTGTGCATCTGCATTTACATACAGTTTTATACATTTTTTATGTGTTTTTTCATTCTTTTTTATATGATTCCCATGTACTCCTATTGAAGTCTATGGGACCACAATTTTGCATAGATGCCCTGAAAAAATAGGTTACTTTTTTTTCCAAGACAGTAAGACAGTTAAAACAACTCCCAATATATGTATTTCAGTATCAATACATCTTTATTGAGCAGCTATTATAAAATATAGTTGCATATAAATTGCAACTTAGTGGCCGGACAAGATCATCTAGAGCCCAGGGTGAAAATGCCAAACTGTGCTCTTGTGAGCATTATATGTCAGCAAAAATCCCCCCCCCCCCCTCAAAAAAATTAAATAAAATTGAGCACTAATCTGCATGCTTACCCCCTAAGCATAAATTCCCCCTCCTCCCAGTACAAATCCACCTCCCTGCTGGAATCCCCTCTCCTAGCACAAATATTTGCCCCCCCCCCATGCCTCCTCACAGCTGAAATCCCCTCTCTCTCTGCAAATCCCCCCCTCGCACAAATTGTCCCCACAAAAAATCACTCTTATAGCACAAATTCACCCCTCAAACTTCCCTTCCCAGTACACATCCTCTCCCTCCCCAGCACAAATTTCCCCCCATCCACCCTCCTGGCACAAATAATCATGCCTACTAGCACAAATAACCCCAATCCTGTCTACTAGCACAACGCCCCCCCCCCCCCCCCATCTCCACTATGTCACCTCTTCTAGCACAAATACTCTTCCTCCAACCCCCCTCCCTACCCAAATTCCCCCGAATCACAACTTATAGCACCCCCAAATTTTCCCTCCTAGAACAATTCATACCCCCTGCTTACCCCCACACCCCCCCCCCCCTCCCAGCATAAATCCCCTCCCCCCTAATCTTGTTATGAATTGCAACTGCGAAGTGACAAAAAGGGATTAACTGTAGGCTATTTCTTTCAAATACACAAAATTATTTACTACTACTTGCAGGGTATGGGGATTTTAGGTATTCCCCCAAGGCAATACATATCATCACAAAAAATAAAGTACTGGTAGTATAAAAGAATAGCACATAATATTCACCCTACAGTAAACCCCCCTCCATTGCGGGGGTTACGTTCCGGACCCAGCCGCGAAAAGTGAAATTCCGCGAAATAGAAAAACCCTATTAAAATGCATTGTAGGCATGTTTTTTTTACTGTCACTGTACGTGTAAAAGCATTTTAAGGTCTTTAAACACACTTTTAAAACAATAGAAACTCATTTAAACACATAAAAGATACTAAGAGACCGAGCAAGAGCTATGGAAAACACAAAAATATTTCATTTTTAATGATTTATATAGTAAAATAACATTACAAAAAAAAACGTGAATTACCGGGACCGCAAGAACTGAACCGCGATGGAGCGGGGGATTACTGTATTACCTTTATAGAGTTATTGAAAATACCCTCACTATAAAAGTAATCTTCGTAAAACCTTAAGTTGGATAGAAAAAGGGAAAACGTGAAAGGTAAAGAAAGAAAAACCCAGGAGTAGAGAGGTAAAGGAAAAAACGGTAAACTGGGTCAAAGCCAGATTAAGTCCCACACTCATCAATTAGCTGATTTATAGTAAGTGTCCCTATAGCTTCCCCATTAAATGTATTTCAGTTGTGTATTTAGCTGTTTGTCCAAAGTTCAGCTTTAAAATATTCCTTTTTTTATGGAGAATACTGAGAAATTCTCCCTATTAGGTTCTATAGACATCACCCTTTTTGTACTATGAACGTCATCAGGCATAGAAGAAGATGATGGTATAGAGTCACAGTCCAACAGCTGTTTCCTAAGCTCTCCACACATATTTGTTTGAGGAAGTAAGAAATCTGCTTGGGAATTCCTTTCCTTATATAAACGTCAGAAGTGGAGCTAGCTCCCTACTATTATAAGGAACATGCCTGAGTAATTCACTCCCGTGGCATTTGTCCAATTTTGCTGTGGAGGTGATTGCTTTATATTATCTCCCATTTGCCACTAGTAAAAGAAGTTGTCTTTTGGAAGCATTATAGTTGGCAAGGACACACGCCCGTGGCAGCATGTTAACCATCATGAGGACCTCACTTGGTAAAGGAGGAAGAGCTTACCCTCTTTGGGAAGATAAAACCAATTATTACAACCTGCAATACCACTGGCCGCCACTGGACAGGCAGTTACAAATCTTGCACACAATGTGTTGCAATCTACGGGCTGTGAAGCAATCTAGTGATTCCCACACCTTTTGAAGATTCCCCAAGCTATTCTGCAACCTAAAAGCTTGGTTTACTCACTTTTCACACTGTCCCCATGGTGACCTAGTGCCATTACTGCATGGGGAGGGGAGCCCTATAAGGGAATTTCTCCATTCAGTGCCCTAAAAGAGGAAAGTAGTCTGATTGGACATAGAACTCAAGAGTCTTTCGTGGCCATCTTGGTTGAGGGAACCTTTTGAAAAAAGGGACCCCACATAATTTTGGCATGCTTCTAGCAAGCGTGAGTGTTGGCAGGTGCAAAGAGCTTGACTGACACTAGACAGCTCTGTTCCCATTATAGTATGGTAAAGGGAATGTTGTAATTAGGTGTTAGCTCCTCTTTTCAGAGAAATCACTTACCTAGTGATGTAATGGGTGGAGTTATAGCCCACATAAAGAGCAGTGGTGGGTTGAGCCTAGGTAGGCGGAGAATAAGACCCAAACACCCCAGAGCTGTGAAGATATATACCCCTGTAGTGCTGATCTGAAGGGTCTTTTGCCTGGCTGAAGTCCTAGGCGGTACAGAGCATGCAAAAAATAACTGTAGTCACCCTGTTTCCCCTGACCTTCTTCTGCAGGTCCTGTAGCAGGGTTTTGTGGCTTTTTGGGTCATACATATCACACCGGTCGATATACAGTATACACACAGGGGGAAGGCTGAGCTATGAGGGTTTTTTTGGAGCCTGACCGCATAGGAGCTGGAGGGTCCAAGCCAGACAGAATGTAGCCTGTACCTGCCTCCTCAAGGATGCTACGAGTTATGGACACCACTGATATTGGACCTCACAATTTCAGGTACGGCTTGACAGTCACAGGTAGTTAGCTAGGGACAGTGCTATCTTAAGAGCATTAAAGGGCCTCAGGCAATGCAGTGCACTGGGGCCCTGCCTACACAATCACCCACGAGAATAAAAATGTTAATTATGGATAAGGCGATATTTATTGGTACAGCAGTGCAAGGCTAATGACACTTTCCAAGTTTGGCGGCTGGGTCCGGTGAACACACACACGGACGGGAGTCAGACTCGACTGTCCTGTGTGTGCCTGTTCCCATTTAGGCGGACAGGCATTCCTGCAGTTGTGGGCTCCCCCTCCACAGCCCAAGTGACCTGACAGCAGTGCAGGGCCGACAGGCGCTTATCACCTGCTAAGTTTGGTGGCGGCATGCACATGGGAATTGGGACTAAAGCTTGGCTGGGGCAGGGGCGCTAGGCAGGTGGGGGCAACTGCCCCACATGCCCATTCGGTAAGATGGCCCTGGCTAAGGATCAGACTAAGATACACATAAATGCTGTAATGGTTCTGAAAGATTTTAAGTAAAGTTCTTGTACTGATCTTGAGCCTGGTCTGAAGTTATTCAAGGGGTGGAACATGGCGTAACAAAGTGACGGAGCCTGTAAAGCACAAATGGGGTATAAAGCAAGGTCACTACAAAGGGTTGGATTCGGCAGAAGAGTGAGCGCAGGAGAGTAGTTGCCACAGGTAACCAAGAACTGGTGGAAATGCATAGCAGCTGGTCACCGAGTACATCTAGCGTAGGTGACAGGTAGCAAGGCTGACGGTGTTCTGGCTTCCTCTCTAGCGGTTGGTTTCCCTAAAAGCAATGCACCATTTTTTGGCTGTGCACCGCAATGCAGATTAGTGCACTGCAACACACATCTGTCAGCAAGGTATTCCTGGGTACCATTCAAATTATTTACACAAATGCATTTATTGTGCTTTGCCGCATATTACCACGACCCCATAGTGTGAATGGGCCTTAAATGAATGTTTTGATGAGAGAATTATTGTTAAATAAAATAAAGAAAAGAATGGCTAATGAACTCATACCATGCATAATATTTTCAAAAGGTATGACAATGTTTTTTTCCCCTTTTTCTGTGTTTAGGATATTTTTACATGACATTTGGCTATATGTTGTAGCAGTATTGTGAAACATTAGCTGCAGACGGAGCGGAAAGTCTTCCGGGAACTCTCACCCGCGCCGTTCATTCACACACAATGATGGGAATTTCTGGGAGCTTGTTCTATTCTTCACAAGCCAGGCTGAACTGTGCCATTCTTCTGTAACAAAACAACAACACCAATCTTCTCCTCGTAATAATCCTCCGACACTGGAGACTGTACAGAACCACTGGGGCAATCAATTGATTATAGTTCTCTAAAGCTAACAACCAAAGAAAAACAGAGCAGTGCTAAATAGCATGTTGGGGATTTCAAAGGATTTCTACTCTACTCTGTGTTTGCAATGAGTACCATTTCCCTAAAAACGAATTCCTTTGTTACTTTTACATTTTTATTGCTTATTGTTTCATATTTCAATACTGTGTTTTTGAGCATCTAATGGTCATATGGTAATATGTTTTGTATTCCCAGCTTGCAGGCAGGTGGGGTTAGGCAGGGGTCCCCTTTAACCACTTGCTTACTGGACACTTTCACCCCCTTCCTGCCCAGACCAATTTTCAGCTTTCAGCGCTGTCACACTTTGAATAACAATTGCGCGGTCATGCAACACTGTACCCATATACATTTAAAAAATCAAAATAACACAAATAGAGCTTTTGGTGGCATTTAATCACCACTGGGTTTCTTATTTTTTGCTAAACAAACAAAAAAAAAAAAGACAACAAATTTTGAAAAAAACAAAATGTTTTTCATATTTTGTTATAAAATTTTGCAAACAGTTAATTTTTCTCCTTCACTGATGGGTACTGATGAGGCGACACTGATGGGCACTGATAGACTGCATTGATGGGCACTGATCAGGCTATCGGAAGTGGAAGTCCTCTTTTCACTTGACAGGTCCTAGAAGACTTTGGGACCAGTCACAGAGTGCAGCGCTGCTCGTGCATGCACAGTGGGCACCTGGCTGTGAAGCCGCAAGCTGTCACAGCAAGGTGCCAATAGAAGAAATGCCAGTGCCGCCGAGGTAGGACACAGGGTGAACGCAGCTGGGGTGAGTACAACGCTGGATCGTGGGACAGGTGAGTGGCTATTCATTAAAAGTCAGCAGCTACGCTTTTTGTAGCTGCTGACTTTTGGCTGGTGGCTGTGGACGTAGTATACTTGGATTTTGCAAAAGCGTTTGACACAGTTCCCCACACATGCCTAATATGTAAGGTAAAGTCTACTGGCTTGGAAAGATCGGTTTGTAATTGGATAGAAAATTGGCTAAAATATAGAATTCAGAGAGTAGTGGTTAATGATTCTTATTCTGAATGGTCTAAGTTTATCAGTGGTGTACCCCAAGGTTTAGTGTTGGGACCCTTACTTTTTAATACCTTTATAAATTATATAGGGTCTGGGATTAAGAGTACCATTTTAGTCTTTGCAGATGACATCAAGCTTTGCAGTGGAATAACTTCTTTACAGGATGTCTCCAACTTACAAGCTGACCTCAATGCACTGTTTCATTGGGCAACTATGTGACAAATGAAGTTTAATGTTGATAATAAATGTAAAGTTATGCAGTTGGGGGCTAAGAATATGCATGCATCATACATACTAGGGGGAGTAGAACTGGGGGAATCCATAGCGGAGAAGGATCTGGGTGTTCTGGTAGATCATAAGCAATGCAATGCAATGCCAAGCTGCTGTTTCCAAAGCAAGCAAAGTCCTTTCTTGTATTAACAGAGGCATGGACTCCAGAGAGAGAGATATCATTTTGCCCCTGTACAAATCATTAGTAAGCCCTCATCTGGAATATGCAGTTCAGTTTTGGGAACCAGCTCTTAAAAAGGATATCAGGGAACTGGAGAAAGTGCAGAGAAGGGCAACCAAACTGATAAGAGGCATGGAGGACCTCAGCTATGAGAAAAGATTAGAGGAACTGAATTTATTATCTCTTGAGAAGAGGAGATTAAGGGGGGATATGATCAACATGTATAAATACATAAGGTGTCCATATAGTGAACTTGGTGTTGAGTTGTTCACTTTAAGGTCAACACAGAGGACAAGGGGGCACTCTTTACGTCTAGAGGAAATTAGATTTTGTCTCCAAATACGGAAAGGTTTCTTCACCGTAAGAGCTGTGAAAATGTGGAATAGACTCCCTCCAGAGGTGGTTCTGGCTAGCTCACTAAATTGCTTTAAAAAAGGCCTGGATTCTTTCCTAGGTGTACATAATATAAATGGGTACTAAAAGTTTTTTAGGTAAAGTTGATCCAGGCAATACCTGATTGCCTCTCGGGGGGATCAGGAAGGAAATTTTTTACCTGCTGTAGCAAATTGGATCATGCTTTGCTGGGATTTATTTTTTTTTGCTTTCCTCTGGATCAACTGCGGGTATAGGATTGTGTATATGGGATTGTATGGTTGGGTTTTCAATACTGTTTTTTTTTTTTTTTTGGTTGAACCAGATGGACTTGTGTCTTTTTTCAACCTGACTAACTATGTAACTATGTAAAAAAAAATGACTGGAACTCTGCTTTAAGTAAGTAAAGAAGTGTGTTTACTACTATGAGCCTCCATGTGAATAACTGGAGAAGTGCCTATTATAGCCAAAGCTTTGCGTAAGAAAGTGAAAACCTGGTTTGTACTTTGGGGTTTGATTAGGTTAAGCAGCAAGGACAAGGAGAATGGTAATAAGAGACCTCAGGCACCCATCCATACACGTTACACCATGCGGTTTAGGGCTGGAATGCTGGTGGTGCCTGTACTCCATGCAGAGACCCAGCTGCTCATGATGGCCACATGCGAGGCAGCTCAGTTTTGCTTACATACTGTATATAATAGCATTGTAGCACTGTCCCCGTAGGGCTTGCTGTATAATGACTTCTCGGGCCTCCTCTGATTACCAGTACACAGTCACTTAGGGAACAATTCACACATCCCTTCTTACTCCCGATGGCTTGTCACACAATAAACAGTCCAGGGGTATTGGTTTTTAGTGCTTATTTTGGAACTTGGATGGGAGAAGGGAATAGTGGGATACTCCAACTGTAACTATTCACAATGGATAAGGACAACTCCCACTTGGCCTCACTAAGTTGCTTTTGGAAGCAGCTGCATTGCCTAATTCATCCTGCCACATGTAAGGAAAGGCTTAAGTCTCCTTCCTCTTTTCTCTCCAGAAATAGACTCAGTGAGTCTACATTATCTGCGGGACACTCACTAGCATTCCCTTTACTGACACCCATCCACTGACTCTTCTAGCTGCAGGGTTGGCCCCCCTCAGGTCAAGCCCCTTGACACAGACCTGTACTCTCTGTACTGCAGAATCAGATCCTCCAGTGTCTCCCCTTTCAGTCAGCTTCACCAGACCTCTGGGTTCAGTTCCTCACTAGCACTCTCCAGGCCCTCATGTCGACTACCTGAGGCCACATGGTACCTGTACAGAGTAGGATTCAGCTGCCCCCTCCCTCCGAGACTCTGCTATCCAGCCGAAAGAGCCCAAGCACATGTGCTCCTGGCTTTTATCCCAGCATGCACCAAGGCCCTTTTCCTCTGCCAAACCACCAGGGCTGTATCAAACTCCTGTGCACATATTTTTCAAGTTTCCACTAACTGTCCAATATACCTCCCTATTGGACCAGTGTGAAACACTCTGCAGCCAGAATGAGTTGCACTTGAGCACATTGAGCAGACCTCACTAACAGATCCTGCTCTCTGGTAGGCACAAAACAATATAGATTTACCTGCAGTCCTTCTGGTAAGCAGACAGGACTCAAAACTTTACTTTCTCTCTAGCACCTACCTAGGAGGGTGCTACATCTGCCCCCTGCCAAACTGAGCCATGTCCTCATTGGCTCTGGGCATCCGCCCTTACGAAAATACTTGTACAAATATTTACAAGGAGTATCGTACAAACTTGGAAAGAGGGAAAAGGGAAATAACATGTGTACAGGGCCATGAGGCACACCCTATATGTGGCCAATGAATACAATAAATTACGTGAAAAAATATATTTCTCTGCTGTACAATATTTACATATAGAAAGGTACCAGGTGCATTTGGACCAATGCACCCCCCCCCCCCCGCCAAACAAAAGTCTGCCTGACAGGTAAAGGTAAACATCCTAACATACTAAATTTCACATGACGACTTTACATATGTACAACGAGGACAGTGACTCTCCAAAGCCCGAAGGTCCCCTGCAAGCCTGCAAAGGAAAAGGTGAGTACACAGCAATTTGTACATCCTATATACTCATAGTGAGACTGTGAGGTGACCTTCTCACCAGCATCATCTCTAGCTCTAACATTTTCATAGAGATCTCCAACACCGCTGGCCCCCTAAGGACACACTTGACTCATCGCTCTGTTGTGCACCTGTAATAGACAAAACAGAACAAATCCTGCCAAGCTAACTAACACATTATCACCGATTCCACCTGGGAACCATGTTTGACTAGTAATAGGCAAAGTCCCTCTCAGATACCAGGGCACTGACTCTTCCCTATTCTAGTCAGACCCACAAGTTAGGATGAGAGTCCACAGTTCACAGTGTCCTTTCCTTCTGTAACACCATGGCAACACATCTTCTCCTGGCGGCAAGCTATTCTTGCAAGCTATTCTTGCTGGAGCCTGAGCAAAGCTTGCCTTACTTGTTAGTCTCTGTAAGAAGGCTTGAAGGGATCCTTCATTCTGGCATCCCTTTCTCTGAAGAGGCAATGAGCCACCACCCTTCTCTCACAAGGTGGCAACTCACACAAAGTTTTCTTCAGCATTTCTCTGACCCACTGGTCCAATCGATCTCTGCAAAGTGTCCTTTAAACAAAGTATCTTCACAAAGTGTCCCTTCTCAACACGTAGTTATCCTGGCCCATTGGCTCAAAGGATCTTTTTAAAGTGTCCTTTAAACAAAGTGTCTTCACAAAGTGTCCTTTCTCAACACTTAGTTATCCTGACTCCTTGGCCCAAAGGATTTCCGCAAGTTGTCCTTTGTCAACACTCCTTCTTGTGACAACAGTGGCCCAAAAGCAAAGAAGATCTTTACAAAAGTCCTCTAAATAGGAAATCTCTGTAAAGTAGGAGGGTTGCCCCCTCCATGTAGCAGCCCCTGGCTTTAAAGAGGAAGTAAACCCTCCTCAGGAAGTTGTACCTATAGGTAAGCCTATGATAAGGCTTACCTATAGGTACTGTAAATATCTCCTAAACTTGCACCGTTTAGGAGATATTTACCTTTAATGGAGCCAGTGACGTCACTGGCGCATGCGCTCTGAAGGAACGGCTGATCGTGCCGTTCCTTCAGAGCCCCGTGCCGTGACCGTCGGCTCCCGTGCGCGTGCGCGGGAGTGACGTCACCGCGGCTCCGGCCAATCAGATGGCCGGATGCCGCGATCCCGGAAGACGGGCGACATGTCATGTCGCCCGTCATACAGGTAAGAGAGCGGCACGGCGGGGGCTCGTTCTAAGGTAAGTATTTCATAATGAGCTAGTATGCGATGCATACTAGCTCATTATGTCTTTCTCTTGCAGGTTGTAAAAAAAAAAAAAATTTTTAAAACGAGTTTACAACCTCTTTAACAGAAGTTATTTGTGGCAAAAGTTCTTCTCCCAAGTGAAGAAACTGTAGCAGTTTCGCTGAATCCCATCTTCTTTTGCAAGGCTAGAAGGGAAGGGGATTCGGGAACAGGGCCTCCAGCCCTAATAGCTACTCTAGTATCAAAGGAACTCTTTGGGCACCCTAGCCCCTTTGTAACTCTCTCCACCTAACATATCACACTTTTCAGGCCAATTAGCCCCTTTGTAATTCAATGTTTCTGACAGGAACAATAACTCTGACCACCTCAGTAGTAATGATCAGGATGCGGTATGCAAATGATCTTTCCTTTAGAGTTTTGAATGCTGACGGCCCAGGCTTGGCCTTTTCCATCTGGGCGGTTAACTTCCACTCTATCAATGTAAATGGACTGCCCCAGATTCCAATTTGCCTTAACAGATTGAAAGGTGTCCCAATTCTGTGGCTTTAACTTGTTCCAGTATGGTTAAGGGACATAGAAAAAGTCCCAGACGGCTTCATCCCACCAAGCCCCTCTCTTCTCCTCGATTGCCTCCATTATTTACCAGGGAGCATACGGATAGTCATATACATATTGCAATGCCACCTTCCTCTGAACAAGATGTTGAAAGTGAGAGAACCTGGGAAGTTTCTGCCTGTCTCCTCTGCCAGGTGGGGTGTATAGGGTCTCCACTCTCTTGATTAGACTGGCATAGGCCTTGTTCTGAAACCGGGCCCGGGTGTAGTTGGGAGGTGGGGACAGGTCTGGGACCCTAGTGGCATAGGCCTCACAGAACCCCAAATTCCTTGCTTACTGCATGCGGACAATGGCAGCCTCAGTCTCTTTACTGAGTGAACTGGGACTCACAGGGCTGCTTCTCTCCTTAGTTCCTCAGTCCCACTCAGTCTCCACTTCAGACTTCCAATTATCAATTCCCTCTTCCAGGGACCCACACTGATGCTGGAAACTGGGTGACCCTACATCAATGACCCCGGCCTCCTGCTCACTGGACAAACTTCGGGACTCCGCTATCCAGCTGAAAGATCCAGAGCACATGTGCTCTTTATACAGTATCCCAGCATGCACAAGGCACTTTTCCTCTGCCAAATCACCAGGGCTGTATCAAATGCCTGTGCACTCATTTGTCAGGTTTCCTCCCACTGTCCAATATGGCTCCCTATTGGACAAATGTGAAACACTCTGCAGACAGAACGAGTTGCACCTGAGCACAATGAGCAGACCTTACTAAGAGATACTGCTCTCTGGTAGGCAGAGAACAATACAGATTTGCCTGCAGTCCTTCTGGTAAGCAGACAGGACTCAAAACTATTCTTTCTCTCTAGCACCTACCTAGAAGGGTGCTACATTATTAAATCCTTAGAATGTAGGCAGAGAGTTAAGGCCTTTTACTTTATATGAAAACCCTGCCCTTAGGAATTGTTGGGGGCTGAGCCACCTTTTTGCAAATATATTGCCCCTAAGGGATGGGAGGAGGATTCGATGGGAAGATAGTGACTTGGCATCAGCAATAATGAGGGTATTAGGGTTTGGAGAAATACCTTTCTGGGGGTATTTTGGGACTGAATTCGGGAAGGCTGAGGGTACATCCATGTAAGCATTGCCAACATTTGGGAAGAGAGTTTGAAGGAAAAGTACGGGAACTATTTTGTATGTGGGAACTGCTTTATACCATCTTCACCATTAATATTTTTTTGAGTAAAGCATCTAAAAAGGTTAACCATGTGAACAATCATTTATTAACAAAGAATACCAAGTGTACTTAGAATCAAGCTTCAGGTCAAAAGTATGTGAGTAGCCAAGATGGTAGAATTCCTTACAGGAAGATGAAATTGAGGAGTCCTTGGCCAGCACGGTCTTAGCAGATGGCCAATCAAGGACCTGCTAACCGGTGTTTTTTGGAAGATTTGCTGTCATCTCACTTTTATCAAAGGATTTTTATGCTGCATTCATGTCTGATCCTTTCCACATCTAATTATTGTGTTGATTTTTACATTTTTAGCTTTTAAGCATTTAAAATATGCTCAGAGGACAAGATGCTCTGTTCTCACAGCCAGAACAGAAAGTTTCCAATACATCACATTTTCAAGGGTCATGTTTATTTGTTGGATTATTGGAAATGGCAGAAGTATTCCACAATTAAAACACATTGAACTTTTTGTTTTGTTTTTTTGTTTCCACAGAGTATGAATAAGGCTCTATTTACATCTGTGCATTGTGGTAATAAATTTGTTTTACTGCACATAATTGCAATACACAGTAACGCATGATGTGTAGTGCATTCATTTTTAATGACACCTCAGTGCACCTACGCAGCGCACCACACCTCACATACATTGGAATGCACTGCAAAACACAGATGGAAACCAATTGTGTGTTATGCTGCAGTAAAAAAAAGAAAAAAGAGATGCAGGTCATTTAAAACTTGAGTTGTGGTGCATTTTGAATGCGGTGCCTTACCACAACGAAAATCAACACAGAAAATATTGCACAATAATGTGGTTATTGCCAACAATGCAGTGAAAATTAATGAAAAAATTGGAACACATTTTGGCATAATGTGGACCAATCACTTTACAGGGATTTTTTTTTTTTGCCTGAAACTTGGCAATTTACCCTATTGCCGCCTGCGGCACTGGCCTGATGCTCCCTGCTCACTGCCGTCACCTGTAAACACAGAAAGTTTTTTGCTCTACTCACTTCTTATACCAGCCTCTGTTTTTAAAAGTGACACCCACCTCTCCTAAAGGTTTACACAGAATCCTCCCTGCCCTGCGCCGTCCCTATGACATCAGAGCAGGAGGTGGCGCGATTTACATAGCAGTCTTGTGGCAGTAGCTCTCCCTGCAGCCCTTGCCCCCAGCCAGCACTCTGCACTCTGTTGCTATCAGTACTAAATTATTTTCCATGGCATCCTCTCTCTCCGCCACTCTGTAGGGGTGGGGGCAATTTGGGAGTGGGGGGAGAGCTCTGTACTGGGGGGGGGGAATTTGGAGGAGTGGTCTGTACTAGGGGAATTATAGGGGGAGAACTCTGTACTGGGGAGTAAGGTTGTGGGGGGGGGGGGCTTTGTACTGGGGGGCGGATTGGGGGAGGGTCCTGTACTGGGAGGGGGCTTACTTTTGTAAAGTGGCCTATGTGTTATGCAATCCTGAGCTCTGCAGCCTGTGCATTACTCATTCCCGAGCCCTGCACCCGATGTAATACGCATGTAGTGCTCACTCCTGAAGGAGGTGCTTAATGTGTTGGGACCCCTGTTCCTGTGCCCATGACTCGGCAAATAGACCTACACACTCTGACACGCCTGACTGGGTGGGAAGGGAATATTTTATCTTCAAGGTTCAGGAGTGTGTCGTTGATTAAAGATTCTTCCAGAAGCGTATTTGTGAAGTTAGGCACTGATGTGAATGAGAAGGACTGGTTCGCAGTCTCTGCTCTAATTTATTCTAAAGGTGTTCTATCGGTTGAGGTCAGGACTCTGTGCAGGCCAGTCAATTTCCTCCACCTGAAACTCACTCATCCATGTGTTCATGGACCTTGCTTTGTGCACTGGTGCGCAGTCATATTGCAACAGGAAGGGGCCATCCTCAAACTGTTTCCACAAAGTTGGGAGCATGAAATTGCCCAAAATGTCTTGGTATACTGACACCTTAAGAGTTCCCTTCACTGGAACTAAGGGGCCAAGCCCAAGCCCTGAAAAACAACCCCACACCATAATCCCCCCCCCTCCACCAAATGATTTGGACCAGCGCAAAAAGCAAGGTCCATAAAGACATGGATGAGAAAGTTTGGGGTGGAGGAACTTGACTGGTATGCACAGAGTCCTGACCTCAACCCTATAGGACACCTTTGGGATGAATTAGAGCAGAGACGGCCAGCCAGGCCTTCTTGTCTAACATCAGTGCCCTACCTCACAAATGCGCCTCTGGAAGAATGGTCAAACATTCTCAAAGGCACACTCCTAAACCTTGTGGACAGCCGTACCAGAAGATATGATGCTGTCATAGCAGCAAAGGGTGGACCAACTCATAATTGAACCATTAAAGTTCAGGTATATATGTACTTTTGACAATATAGTGTGTGTGTGTATATATATATATATATATATATATATATATATATGTATATATATATATATATATATATATATATATATATATATATACTGTATATATATATATATATATATATATATGTATATATATATATATATATATATATATATATATATATATATATATATATATACACTGTATACTGTATACATAGTTGCCAACATTTAAAAAAATTCCAGGGACACTTTGCAGCACAGCTATCAATTACCACACCCACTTTGCATAATTAATCTCACCTATTTATCAGATTATAGAGTCTACTCAATATAGAGAGAATTACAGGAAATTAAAAAGGGAATTTCAAACTTAAGGCCACAGTAGCAGAGTTGGAATAATTCTCCCATCCAGCTGCACTACTTCTGCGTAACATTTATGGGCAGCCCGATTAACAGGCGCTTCCAGGGACAATATAAATTACCTGGGACAGGCTTCTATTTGCAGGGACTGTCCCAGGAAAAAAGGGACAGTTGGCAAGTATGTGTATATATGTATATATATATATATATACACACATATATATATATCGCACCCTCCTAGATAGGTGCTAGGTAGGGAGAGTGGTTTTGGCTCTGCCTGCTTATCAGGAGAGCAGCAGGCAAAACATAGATGCACTCTGCCTATCAGGGGAGCATGGTTCATAGTTAGGCCTGCTCCATGTGCTCAGGGTGTGATTCATTTGGGCTGAGGGAGTGTCCCCACTGTGTCCAAAAGGGAGGCACATTGGACAGTGGAGAAAACCCAGCCAATGACACACAGGCTTTGATACTATCCCATGGTTTTGGCACAGAGAGTGATGCATTATAGTATAGGTATAGGATATACAAGCCAGGGGCACATGAGGCAGAGGTAAAAAGTGCAAGTGATGTTGGGACCGGCGCTACCACATAAATATTGTGTCTGTGCAATTCCATACACTGTAGAATTCATATAAAACATATAAAAGTGCATATAGTGCTTAAACCAAAGTGCTGCGTGCTGTAAACCTTTTATATATTCGCATGGGCTGTGCTCAGTGTACCATATAAACACATGTGTACATATAAAGTGCTGAGTGCTATTGATAACCACGTGTGTGATTGCGTGCTAAACAAAGTTTGGCGCCAGTGGGTGTACCACCAATTGCACCGTTGCTTACCGCACTCTTAGGAAGGTGGCTCAGCACTCCCTGGTCACTAGAACAGAAAACAAGCCTCCATTGCGTAGTATATCCTTGTTAGGGTAAAACAACGTAGCATCCACTCACATTTATGGAGTTCACTATCAGCTTGAGGTGTTCGCCGGGTCGCTTCCGCGTTCCACCAGCTCAAACCACCGTTCCCGGAAGTGACGTACTGACGTACGCAAACCACGCCCTACGCGTTTCGTCATACGACGTCATCTGGAGCCCGTCATCTGAGGCAGAGGGTCTTTGGGCGGGAAGCCGGGTCCCAGAAGAAGGGTGACGGCTGTCTCCTCTTCTGCAGCAGTGGATGGTGGTCACAGGCGGTCGGCCTGGTGAACCAGAGTGTGTGTCTGAATCCAGAGGTCCAAGAGAAGACTGGTGGAGTTGGGGGCATCTGTGACTCTGGAAAAACAGTGTCCATGAGTACAGAGGAACTTGCTCAGGGTCTGCCCAGGAAGGGGACCACTCCAGAGTACAGGAGTCAGTGGACAGGTGTCAGCTACACAGGAGAGAAAGAAGGGGGGTGCCAAGTTAGAACCCTGAAGATAATTACAAGCATAAACACTTAAATTACCTTCATTCCTGTGGCAGAGTGAAGCAGCGGCCTTGCAGCATCCTCACGTCAGATGTCCTCAATACTGTGAATAGTTATTAGTTGGAGTATCCCACTCATATATCATATCTGTGACAACACTGAAGAAATGACACTTTGCTACAATGTAAAATAGTGAGTGTACAGCTTGTATAACAGTGTAAATTTGCTGTCCCCTCAAAATAACCTCTACTACTAGACATAGTATCCTTGTCCTGTCAGTGCTGCAGAATGTGCTACATGCACCCATGAGCCCTACATCCTGTGTATTAGGTACTCCTGAGCCCTGCAGCCTGTGTTATATGCAGTTCTAAATGCTGCACTCTTTGCAATACAGACTTCTGAGCCCTATATGCTGCATGATATGCACTCCTGAGCCTTTCAAACAGTGTAGAACACACGTCTGAGCCCTGCACCCTCTGTGTTACTTATTGTTGAGCCTTGCACCCAATGGGATTTGCACTCCTAAGCCCTGTGTGTTTTGCACTCCTGAGCCCTGCACCCTATGTGATACAAACTCCTGAGCCCTGCACCCAGTATGATACGCACTCCCGAGCCTTGCATCCTGTGTGATACAAACTGCTGAGCCTTGCACCTTATGAGTTACGCACTACTGAGCCCTGCATCCTGTGCAATACACACTTCTGAGCCCTGAACGCTGTATGATACATAATTTTGAGTCTTGCACCTTGTGTGATATGCATTTCTGAGCCCTGGATTATGTTAGTTACCCACTCATGAGCCCAGTGTTTTTAGTGACGTGCATTCCTGAACTCTGCGGCCTGGGTGTCACACACTCCTAAGTGCTGCACACTTCTGTGTGATACACATTCCAGAGCCCTGCACTCTTTGCATTACATACTCCTGAGCCCTGCACTCTCATTACGATACATACTCCTGAGTCCTGCACCCTGTGTGATATGCAATCCTGAGCTCTCCGCCTTGTGTGTCACACACTCCTAAGCGCTGCACACTGCTCTGTGATACACAATCCAGACCCCTGCACCTTCTCTAAAAAAAACACTCCTGGGCCCCTTTCTCTGGAAACTAAAGAGGGCAGAGCCTGGAAGCAGGTAACACCAAGGCTCAGAGTAGTCGGCCATTATGGTTCTCCAGCAGGCATTGGGATTTATTTGGGCATCTGGTTGTACAGAGTTAATTTCAGGAGGAAATTTCAGGATGCCAGTTGGCAGGGAGGCTTTGTCTGGAGGGAGAGTAAAGCATGTCTGTACTGATCCTACATGTAGTCTGAGCTCTCCTCTTGAATGCCCTGGGATTCCCAAAACTTCAGGTGGTCTATCTGTGCTTGTAGTCTCCATGGGACAGGGTCATGCTTCCTTACATAATGGTCCTGGATCCTAGGATACGTTAACCATGCCCATGGTTTGCATTTTATCCTCTTACTTTTTAGGAAGGTGTGTCCCACTAATGCCCACATTACATGTTGGTTTCCTCTGGTCCACACCTCTAAAAAGGCGGGATTGATAACTATACCCATTCTGTGGGTTGGTCCCACCCAGATTCCACCTCTAAACATGTTGGTTCTCACTTGTGGCCCCAATCTATGTATTTAGTACCTTTGTATATTACTGCACATGTGCAGTAACTCAAACTGGGTCAA
Source organism: Pelophylax lessonae (assembly GCF_965119305.1). Classification (NCBI taxonomy): domain Eukaryota; kingdom Metazoa; phylum Chordata; class Amphibia; order Anura; family Ranidae; genus Pelophylax; species Pelophylax lessonae. Next base: position 97,311,944 of record NC_138770.1, read on the forward strand.
CTATGTGATCCCAGGATATGACCGGGACTCATCATAGGTGGAACATAGAACATAGAACCAAGAAATGGGACTTTAGAGGAACATGTGACTAGTTGTCATCTATGACAGTTGTCAATGTTGGCAGTGTAACAATGCAGAAGCACAATTAGAAGACAGTTTTCACCCCACAAGAGGAAGTGACAAATTTTGGAGTTTGAGAGGAACAGGGCACACACCATAGATGACAACTAGTCACGTGTTCCTCTAAAGTCCCATTTGGCAGTATCATGCAGCACACACTGCAAACCCCACCCCAATCCCCCAAGCCATGCCACTAACGTGTTTCACCCATGACAGGGTTTAATCATAGGAGTAAGGTTTGCAGTGTGTGGTGTATGTTACTCCTGCCAGCTCAAAAAACTTGAACTTGACTGAAGTTCTAGGATGTCATTGGTGTGCTCCACATTCCTTTTACTTGCAAGCAGCATGGAGTGAAAGTTCCTGGGGCTTTTTGCAGCCAACTGGACTGCGGCAGTACTGTATCTTGGCCTAGGCCAACAAGGCCCAGGCCTAGGGCAGCACTTTGCAGGGGGGGCAGCAAAAAAGCTGCACCATTAACGAGAAAAAAACAGCCTCCTCCCGGCTCCCCCACTAAAAAGGGTCCCTGTCGGCTTATGCTACACTTTTAGTATAGTGCCAGTCTTATAGGGTGAATTGGGCTGGAGGGCAGGGTCCAGGAGGCAAATCAGTCTGGCACCCCCATAAAGCGGTCACACCGCTAGCTCCTGGTATGATATGATGGTATGATGATGGGCACTGCTGAGGCTGACCTTCTGGGAACTGATGAGGCTACACTGATGGGCACTGATAGACTGTGGTTGTGGTCTGTGGTTTACAGATGACAGGGCGGGTGATAAACCGGAAGAGGTGTGGCCTTTACAGGAAGGGGTGCGTCATATTTAAATTAGGGGGTGCACAAGTTTAGTCAGGTCTAGGGCAGCACAAAACCTAAATACACCACTGGACTGCGGAGGTCCTGAACTTCTTCTTTTCCCCCTCACTTCCCTTTCTTTGGAACGAGCAGTGCACACTAGTTGTGGTCATGTGCAGTAGTATGCTTTATGCATACTACAAATCTCATAGTCCGTAGTCCATCTCGGGCGCAAGAAAGAGAGGGTGGCTACATTCCTACATACAGTGGGACCATGGAGAAAAAACATAGCCACCCTCTAACACAGCCTTTCTCAAACTTTTCAATGTGGAGGAACCCTTGAAATATTTTAAGGTCTCAGTGAACCCCTGCTAAAAATGACTATATCTACAACTCATCATACATTAGTGTGATGGTCAGTGGGATGAATGCTCCTTACACTTGTGGACATTGTGAATAATTACCTTCTTCCAGATAGCTAAAAAGATCAATGGTGTCAGGGGAACTTATCTGATAGGCAGAAATTGTTCATTGCTCACGGAGCCCCTAGCAACCTCTGGAGGAACCCTAGAGTTCCATGGAACCCTGGTTGAGAACCACTGCTCTAATAGGAAGTCAAATCAGCAGCAATAAAAAAAAGGATCTGGTGTGTGTTGTTTGAAATGTAATAGGAACTTTAGTGGGTTTCATTTCTCAAAAAAATCTTGTGTTTACAGGTGAGGAAAGAAGTTTCAGACTATTGCTTACCAGTGACCCAGGCTTATTTTCAGTCTTGCTTGCATTTGCCCACTGGAACGCAAACCAGGCTATTGGTGCTAAAGTTTACTGTACTGGATTTGTTTTTAACTCTAAAAAAAAAAAAAAAAAAAAAAAAAAAAAAGAAATGTAATAGGAACTTATTTTTTAGATGAACATGAATGCAAGTACATTTAGCAAAATTGCTGAATTCACAATTCTCAGAGCATGTCCTTACTTTGCTTCCTACAGAATGTAAACCAAAAACATCTACAATTACAGTCAGGTCCATAAATATTGGGACATCGACACAATTCTAATCTTTTTGGCTCTATACACCACCACAATGGATTTGACATGAAACAAACAAGGTGTGCTTTAACTGCAGACTTTCAGTAATTTGAGGGTATTTACATCCAAATCAGGTGAATGGTATAGGAATTACAACAGTTTGTATATGTGCCTCCCACTTTTTAAGGGACCAAAAGTAATGGGACAGATTAACAATCATAAATCAAACTTTCGCTTTTTAATACTTGGTTGCAAATCCTTTGCAGTCAATTACAGCCTGAAGTCTGGAATGCATAGACATCACCAGACGCTGGGTTTCATCTCTGGTGATGCTCTGCCAGGCCTCTACTGCAACTGTCTTCAGTTCCTGCTTGTTCTTGGGGCATTTTCCCTTCAGTTTTGTCTTTAGCAAGTGAAATGCTTGCTCAATTGGATTCAGGTCAGGTGATTGACTTGGCCATTGCATAACATTCCACTTCTTTCCCTTAAAAAACTCTTTGGTTGCTTTCGCAGTATGCTTCGGGTCATTGTCCATCTGCACTGTGAAGCGCCGTCTAATGAGTTCTGCAGCATTTGGCTGAATATGAGCAAATAATATTGCCCGAAACACTTCAGAATTCATCCTGCTGCTTTTGTCAGCAGTCACATCATCAATAAATACAACCAGTTCCATTGGCAGCCATACATGCCCACGCCATGACACTACCACCATCATGCTTCACTGATGAGGTGGTATGCTTTGGATCATGAGCGGTTCCTTTCCTTCTCCATACTCTTCTCTTCCCATCACTCTGGTACAAGTTAATCTTGGTCTCATCTGTCCATAGGATGTTGTTCCAGAACTGTGAAGGCTTTTTTAGATGTTGTTTGGCAAACTCTAATCCGGCCTTCCTGTTTTTGAGGCTCACCAATGGTTTACATCTTGTGGTGAACCACTCTGGTGAAGTCTTCTCTTGATTGTTGACTTTGACACACATACACCTACCTCCTGGAGAGTGGTCTTGATCTGGCCAACTGTTAAGGGTGTTATCTTCACCAGGGAAATAATTCTTCGGTCATCCACCACAGTTGTTTTCCATGGTCTTCTGGGTCTTTTGGTGTTGCTGAGCTCACCGGTGCGTTCTTTCTTTTTAAGAATGTTCCAAACAGTTGATTTGGCCACACCTAATGTTTTTGCTATCTCTGATGGGTTTGTTTTGTTTTTTCAGCCTAATGATGACTTGCTTCACTGATAGTGACAGCTCTTTGGATCTCAAATTGAGAGTTGACAGCAACAGATTCCAAATGCAAATAGCACACTTGAAATAAACTCTGGACCTTTTATCTGCTCCTTGTAAATGGGATAATAAGGGAATAACACACACCTGGCCATGGAACAGATGAGCAGCCAATTGTCCAATTACTTTTGGTCCCTTAAAAGTGGGAGGCAAATACAAACTGTTGTAATTCCTACACCTTTCACCTGATTTGGAAGTAAATACCCTCAAATAAAAGCTGAAAGTCTGCAGTTAAAGCACATATTGTTTGTTTCATTTTAAATCCATTGTCGTGGTGTATAGAGCCAAAAAGATTAGAATGGTGTCAATGTCCCAATATTTATGGACCTGACTGTACATTTGTCATTGTACAAAAAACATGAAACATATAAGTGAGTAAGGGACTGGCAAACCATGTACTATGGGACCCCGTGATTTCTGACTTCTAAAGAGTCTCATGTCCTCTTATCCTCTGCTTATATTTCCCAGAAGTCAAAGAATTTTTATAAATGTAAATCATGGTCATAGATAAATTTTATTAGCCAGATGAGTCACTGTTTATTATGCTTCATTAACGTCCAGAGAAGTCTTGTGGAAGGAAAAGAAAGTAAGTCTGTGAAAGTGAGTGAAACCAGATTTTATAGAAATTCAATAAAATAAATGAAAAAAATACAGTGATTTGTCTAATAAAAAACCCGACAGATATGTAAACTTCCTTCAGTGCCCTTAAAATATGCAATTCAGAATCTTGCCTAGTAATTCTGTCACACAGGACACAATGCACTGTTCTTAGGTTCTTAGAAATATACAGTACAATATATACAGTATATATGTACAGTATATAAACTATTGTATACACAGAAATAAGGTTTCCTAAAATAATAACATTCAAAAAAATAATCCTCAACAGTGTGATTACATTTGCATAGTATATCTAAAATATACATTATAAAACTGTAATATCGATTGTATCTTTTTAAAGAGACAGTTCATCCAAAGTAAAATTTTAGTTTTAGATGAAGCATGGTGGTTGGAGTCAGCCCTGGGTTTCTCATTGTCTTGGATAATCAAAAATGATCTCCATCTACCATAATTCTTGACTCTTTTCCTGTCCCCGAGGAGTTTTTGGTATTTTCACCCACCATGGTGTGTTCCGGCTCCTCCTGTTACAGTCTTCATATTATAAGATACATGAAGACTCAGCAGGAGAACAGGTGTACAGATCAGTAACTGATGGAATGGTGGGAATCCCTCCTAATGGGTACAGCAGGTATGCATGCAGACCTGGGAACTTAGCGTAAGGATATTGAGAACCCCCATAATGGACAATGTGGGTGGGCGAACCCAGCAGGAACTCATGGCAGTGATGTTGAGAAGCCCTCACAATAGGTACAGCAGGTGTGCACACATGGGAACTCAGAAAAAGGATGGAGGGAACCCCTCATAATGGGCACAGCAGATGTGCAGACCTGGGAACTCAGCACAGGGATGGTGGGAAACCCTCACAATGGGTACAGCAGGTATGCATGCAGACCTAGGAACTCAGGATGGTGGGATACCCCTCATAACACAAACAGCAGGTGTGCAGAGCTAGGCACAGTGATCTCACCAATAGAGTCCTCCAGAGATAGAAGTCAGGGAGCTTAACTCTCCAGCGCCTATCAAACACTGAAAAATGAGTTTAGGGTGGACCAGTCCTTTTTAAGGCTGGGTTCACTCTGTTTTGGTGCAATTACCCAGATAGCAAGCAATTGTGCTGCAAGTTTGAAAATCATTTGCTAAGCTATTGCTAGACTTGCCAGGCTTCACAAGTTTGTTGCACAATTGCAGTAAGTCCGCATTGCATGACTTCAGATCAACTTTAATTGCAAATATTCTGCAAGTTCTTGTTCATTTATGTTGTGCAATAGTCATCCCACTACAGGGGGGTCACTATGGCTGATTTTTCATGCTGTGGACTTGCAGAGCTCTTGCTGTAGACTCAGGACTGCAACTTTGCTCTTGCTAGAGACTTGCAGGGCTTTTTTTCAGCGGGAACGCGGGGGAAGGCAGTTCCGGCACCTCCAGCACTGAATGTATGTAATGGCAAGGGGTGTGCTCTAGGGTCTGCTATTGCTGGATGCTAGGAGATCTATTGTTGCTGTAGGGGATCTATTTATGCAAGGTGGTCTATTGTTGCTGTGGAGGTCTATTGTTGCTGGCGGGGGATCTATTGTTGCTGTGGGGGTCAATTGTTGCTGGAAGGCATCTACTGTTGATGGAGGGATCTATTGTACCAAACTGCTGGAGAGCCTAATAATGCTGGCTTTTGGGAGATCTCTGTTGTTGCTTCCAGGGGTCTATTGTTACTGTGGTGATATAGTGTTGCAGGGGTCAACTGTTGCTGGGGCAATCTATTGTCTCGGGGGGGGGGGGGTATATTGCTGCTGGCTGCAGGGGGGTCTATTTTACAGCTTTTCTTGTTATCATTAACAATTTCCATACAAATTACCTAGCACAGCAAAATGATACTTGGCCCTGTATTCCCTAAATTAGGTGGTGCTTGGAGGTGGGAAGGGGGTGGAACCAAGGGATGGTGCTCGGAGGTGGGTAGGGGCGAAGACCTGAAGTGACTCAGAAGGGGAGGGGGGGGGTAGCTCCAGTACCTTTATACTGAGAAAAAAAGCCCTGGAGACTTGCCACGCAAATTTACTACAAATTAGAAAAGTGTCAAATAGAACTTGTGCTTCAAGTGCTCTGCAAGTGTACAACTTACCAGTGAAAATGTGCAGCAAGTTAACAGACTTGCAATTCAACACTGCCACAAATTTGTGGCAACTTATCCTTGCTAACTGGGTAATGCTCATGTATTATGCTGCACATTAACATGCGTTGTGTTAGGGCAGCCAATTCATTTGAAAGGGCTGCTTTACGTACCAAAGCACAACAAAGAAGGTGCATGTACTTTATTTTGTAATGCAGTGCACCTCAATGCACAGTAGTATGTTGCTTTGCGCTGCAATGCATAACCATTGGCAAGGTGTGTTTGAGTGAAGTTAAGAATAAATTACACTACTACAGCACAAAAATGCGCAAAACACACCTTTTCCAGTAAAGAGCACAAACTAAGCACATGTTACTGCAGCTTGACAGCATGAATCCAGTCTAAAAGATTACAGAATGCAAAAAGAAATTCTAAGGACATGAGAACGCAGGAATCCATGCGCAGTTTGGCAGCTACGTTCTGTCACTTCCTGCGTCTCCTCGTGGTTATCCACAGATAAATCCTCTTCTCTCTGATGTCCATTCCGCCTTAATCACATAGAAAATTTCCAGAATAAACATATACAGATTGTGGCATCGTGTGACAAGTGCTGATAAACATGTGCATCAGGCCTTTGTCCTCGCAGGCTATTTCCACATCAGACACATGAGAATATTTTGACTGTGGGGTGATTACACATCGTTCTTAATGTCTGCTTATATCTTTATACAATCACAGTGATTGGGATCACAGGGCAGCCACATTCCTCCCTGGGGGGGTCACACTAAGGCCATTTCCTATGTCCCAATCATGTTATACCGAGAATGGCACAAAATACCATACAAAACTAGACTGTCCACATACTATAACCCCAATAGCATTCTAGAAACAAAACCACTTATTTGAAAAACAAAATGGGGGACATTTATGAAAATTTTTTATATTTATGAAAAAAGTTGTTACATTTATGAAAGTAGTTTGCAGTTGTTAACCACTTAAGCCCCGGAGGATTTGGCTGCTCAAAGACCAGAGCCTATTTTGCGATTTGGCACTGCGTGAGTTTAAAGGACAATAGCGCGGTCCTGCGACGCTGTACCCAAATCAAATTGACGTTGTTTTTTTCCCACAAACAGAGCTTTCTTTTTGTGCTATTTGATCACCTGTGCAATTTTTACTTTTTGCGCTATAAACAAAAAAAGAGAGAAATTTTTGAAAAAATAACAATATTTTTCACATTTTTTTATATGAAATTCCCCCCAAAAATATGTAAAAATCAAAATTTTTTAACATTTTAGGCCAATTTGTTTTCTGCTACATATTTTTGGTAAAAAAAATCGCAATAAGTGTATTTTGATTGGTTTGCGCAAAAGTTATTGCGTTTACTTTTTTTTTTTTTAAAGAGTAATGGCGGCGATCTGCGATTTTTTTTGCGGGACTGCGACATTGCGGCGGAAAGATCGGACCCTTGACTGACATTTTTGACACTTTTGGGGGTACCAGTGACATTACTACAGTAATCAGTGCTATACATATGCACTGTTACTGTAAAAATGACACTGGCAGGGAAGGGGTTAACTTTATTAGAGATGCAGGGGTTAAATGTGTTTCTAACTGTAAGGGGGCGTGGCTTTTCATGTAACCACAGAGACATACGATCCTACATAGCAGGATCGTATGATCTCTGCAGTTACACCAGGGAGAAAGACAGGCGGCTTTGTTTACATCAGCCGCCTGCCTTTCTCCCTCTCCAGCGGGAGATCGCGAGTGGCCGGCGGACATCGTGCCGCCGGTCACTCGCGCTGGAATGTCCGTGAACGAGCGGGGTCCTGGGTGAACGATGTAGCCCTACGTCGGTTTGCCCAGGAGCGCCAGACTGCCGCAGTAAATAGTCGTGTGGCAGTCGGCAAGTGGTTAAAGAATAACTAAACCCATAAAAAAAGTGAAGCCAACTTATCTAAACACTGGTAGGTTACCATATAGATTCAATTGTTGTTATCGGATTTAGATACGCTTTAAAGTGAATGTAAAGCCAAAACATTTTTTTTTTTTTTAATTCTGCATGAATTAAATTAATTCTCCTGTCGCTTTATTTTTTTGTTGGTGTCTTAGCAGGGAAATTTCCCTTTTCTGTTCTGGAGAATGTAAGAGGAAATCTTTACAAAATGAACCTTTATTTCCAATGGAGGATTCACCCCCACCACTTGTTTTGGTGACAGCTATAACATTGTGGATGTGCCTTAACTTTTAACCCCGGGGATAATGATCACCAAACAAAGAAGAGGGTGAATCTCCCTAGTAATAAAATCCTAACAGGCCTTCTAATCCTTCCTTGTTCTATCCAAAACTAATAAACAAAGTTTTGGTTTTGCATACACTTTAAAGCTGAATGTAGAGCACAGAAACTTTCATTTTATATATACAGTATTCCTCAATAGCTACAAAGCTCTAAATCTTCTTAGTTTGCATGAATGGCTTTGAAAGCCCAGATTCTTGTAGGCTGGTGCCTACTATAGGGGTGCACATTATGTTATATTAACCTATTGCACTGAGTTACAGTAAAGTCTGTGTTAGTTTCTTTAAGCACTGCTCAAAAAAATGAAAGGAACACTTTTTAATCAGAGTACAGCATCAAGTGAGTTAAACTCCTGGGATATTGATCTGGTCAGTTAAGTAGTAGAGGGGGTTATTAATCAGTTTCAGCTGCTTTGGTGTTAATGAAATTAATAACAGGTGCACTAAATGGGCTACAATGAGACCACCTCCAAAACAGGAATGGTTTACAGGTGGAGGCCACTGACATTTTTTTCCCTATGCTTCTTTTCTAACTGTTTTTCACTAGTTTAGCATTTGGCTAGGGTCAGTGTCACTACTGGTAACACGAGGCGATACCTGGACCCTATAGAGGTTGCACAGGCAGTCCAGCTCCTCCAGAATAGCACATCACTCTGTGCCATTGCCACAAGGTTTGCTGTGTCTCCCAGCACAATCTCAAGAGCATGAAGGAGATTCCAGGAGACAGGCAGTTACTCTAGGAGAGCTGGACAGGGCCATAGAAGGTCCTTAACCCATCAGCAGGACCGGTATCTGCTCCTTTTGCAAGAAGGAACAGGATGAGCACTGCTAGAGCCCTACAAAATGACCTCCAGCAGGCCACTGGCGTGAATGTCTCTGACCAAACAATCAGAAACAGACTTCATGAGTGTGGCCTGAGGGCCCAATGTCCTCTAGTGGGCCCTGTGCTCACTCTCCGGGCACCGTGGAGCTAGATTCTCATTTGCCATTGACCACCAGAATTGGTAGGTCACCACTAGCACCCTGTGCTTTTCACAGATGAGAGCAGGGTCACCCTGAGCACATGTGACAGACATGAAAGGGTCTGGAGAAGCCCTGGAGAATGTTATGCTGCTTGTAACTTCGTTCAGCATGACCAGTTTGGTGGTGGGTCAGGGATGGTCTAGAGAGGCATATCCATGGAGGGACGCACAGACCTTTACAGGCTAGACAATGGTACCCTGACTGCCATTAAGTATCAGGATAAAATCCTTGGACCCATTGTCAGATCCTACGCTGGTACAGTGGGTCCTGAGTTCCTCCTGGTACATGGAAATGCCCGGCCCCATGTGGTGAGAGTATGCAGCCAGTTCCTGTAGGGTGAAGGAATTGATACAATTGAATGGCCCACATGCTCGCCTGGCCTAAATTCAATAGAAGACCTCTGAGACATTATGGTAATGTGTTAGGATCAATGGAAATAAAAATTATCAACCTACAGAGGGCTGAACAGCTGACCGTTCTTCTCACTCAGCGGGGAGCGATCGCAGGTGTCTGGCGGCAATTGCGGCCGCCGGTCCTGTGGATTTGCATCCCCGCTGCCTAGAAAAGTGTAAGAAAAGCCTGTTCCTTTTCTAGGGTGATAACGCCTACTTAATTCAGCTGTGGCGTTGTCACCCTTTCCTGCCTGTTCCAGAGTTGGGCCATAAGTAGATAGCTCAGTGCCAGCTCAATAGAACGCTTGCATTCCACCACCATGGGAACATGCACACGTCCACAGGAACTTCATACAAAGGGGTTAATTTACTCAAACTTGAGAGTACAAAATCTGGTGCAGCTGTGCCTGATAGCCAATCAGCTTCTAACTTCAGCTTGTTCAATTAAGCTTTAACAAAAAAAAAAATTCCTAGAGGCTGATTGGTTTCTATGCAGAGCTGCATCAGATTTTGCACTCTCCAGTTTTAGCAAATCAACCCCAAAGAGTCTACAGAATGTTTACACTCCTGGGAGAGAAAATATGAACAAAGTAAACAGAAAACTTGAATTTTTATTAAAAAATATTTATAGTGATCTACAAAACAAAGTATTCTTTTCTAAAAATGTAGCTCTCCTATAAGTAATTTGTTCTATATACTGTAGATAATAGTGTTCTTTAAAAAATTAATTAGTTACGCTTATGAACTTTGTATGGAAGGAATAACACATCTGTATTGCAGACTTAACATGATATAATCTCAGCATTTATATATTAGGTGAAGGGTTTATAAGCTCAGCAAGCTTTCATTTAGCCTGTCCTTATTTACCCCCAGCAGGTCACAGAAATGACAAGAGGCTCTCAAAAAACAAGTCTGTGTGGCTCTTGGTGCTTATAAGTGAATGTAATCCCCAACACTCAACTTCTCGCATTTGCTCCAGTTTGTTCAGTTATATGTACCATTGAAAGTGTTTTTTTTTGTTGTACCTGTTTGACAAGTGCAAACAAAAATAAGTAAAAATATTTTTTGATCCTGCCAGAAATTAAGTGAAAAAAGTATCACCGCGGTGTCACCCCCATCAGGGTTACCATCCCTATCCAGGTTACCTCTGTGACCTATGGACACCCCCCCCCCCGCCCCTCCCCTCCTTTAGTTTATAGAGGAGGAGAGGAGGAGAGGTGGAGGTACTCTGACACACTTTCTGATCTAGGGTGACAACACTGCTTCTCCAAGAGTGAAGGATTGTTGGTAACCTAGGACAGGCAGGATCAACAGGTGACAAAAGGCAGTCACTGCATGTAAGGACTTGTAAGCTGCAATATATTACATTTTTGTTCTAGTGAGGCCTGTAGGAGAGAATAGACGAAAGGGCGGCATGACTAGGGGAGGAACAGGGGAACAGGGTCAAGGAAGGGTCAGCTAGGTCAGTGTAGGCCTTACCTGATTGGAGGTAGAGGTTGGTGGGCAGGGTTCAGATGTGCGGGGCAAACAAAAACACAAAGACGGGTGCACTGACCTAGCGCGTTATCCTCAATATTGGCTTTATTAATATAACATAAAAATGGCTACTCACAAACGAAGGTGAAAAATAATCATATCGGACTCAATAGTTTGAGTGTCAGGAGTAGTCCACACAATTGTCCATTGTCTTGTTTGGATGACGGTTGACGCGTTTCGAGGCTACGCCTCTTCCTCAGAGCCACCTTTGGAGCGCAGGAGAAAAGTGGTTTATACACCATATCGGTTTGGTACAGATGTGTGGGGGTCTGCGTAGGTAGGTCCATCCAGTCAATCTGAAGAATTTCAGGAGAAGAGGTGACTTCCCTCCCGCCCTTGGGTTAGCGGTTATTGAAGTGCATGTTTTTTCCTTTGCTGGTGTCCAGGACAGTGGATGTAGTTTAAAAAAAAAAAAAAATCGGGAAAAATGGCATAAATCAATTACTAAATCAAAAACAAAAAAAATAAATACATTAAATTAAATAAATAAATAAATAAATAAAATAAAAATACAATAAATAAATAAAGAAATATATAAAATACATGAAATAAGATTAAATGGAAGAAGTGAATCCGTAAAAAAAATAAATAAAATAAATTGATTTGTTTGATTTGTTTGTTTAAATGATGCAGTTTTTTACACTTTGTCACAGCAGCGGTGGGTCAAGGGGTCTTTGGGAGGGTCAGTGAGCAAGTAAATTGTTAAAGGAATTGTGGGGCCCATCTAAGGTATGGTGCTTTCATTTGGTTAGTGGTGGTCCTCCCAGGAGCTAGCTCCCCTGGGGGGAAAAATGGAAGTATGTGCTGTGTCGTAACGTCTTCGAGCCAGTTGGGGTGCAGCTGAGGACATGGACGATTACAGTTACAATCATTGTTGATGTTTTATTGTTATGTTATTTACTCTTTGGTTAAAAAAGGCAGCTGTGGCCATATTAAACCCATGTCACGCAGTCCGTGTCATTATTTTGTAGTATTAAGGACCCCAGGTTGACAAATCCTTTAGTCATGGGTTTAGATACCTAAATAAAAATAAAAAAAATATATGAAATATATGTGTCAAACACTAATGTTTTGATATATGGCAATAATACCACTAAATACTTGCAATCAGGTGAGAAATATAAAAGAAATCATCACAATAAAACATGATATGCATTCGTAAATCAATTTAATAAAAAATCAGTGAACAAATCACAGCAATCCTAAATAGGTGTCCCTTTGTGACTTCACAATACAGTCTCTATAATGCTCCCCAAGTGGCTCCCCAAGTGACACCACGACTCGAGTGCTGCACAGCAAACATTCATCCAAGAAAAGTGTTCCACCACTTTGCAATATATGCCCTAACATTGGATCATGGACTGATAAAAATTATAGGACAAATGTGCCTTACCATGTCCATGCATCACTTATGGTTTGCGTGATGACATCACCCGGGAACTCGCGCAACCGCGCACGCACGTTCGTGAGTACGCAATGTGCGTTAGACATTGGCGCCAAAGGGACTATTTAAACCCAGTCCTTACACTGCTCTAGTGCTGCTTTGTCTTCAGCCTTGGATACCTGTTACCTGTTTACCTGCATCTTGTTCCTAGTTCCAGACCCGGCTTGTCTTGACGATTCTCTGCTCTCCGCCTGCACCAACCTTGGCTTGTCCTGTGACCTCTCTTCCTGTCTGCTACTACTGGCTTCTACGTTACCGATTGGCTCCTGACCCGGCTTGTCTTACCACGCTTCTGTCATTCCCAGATCCGTCCATCCTGCCCAGGAGGCTCATCGGGCTCCTCCTGTTACCCAGGAACTCCTGCTTCCAGCACCTGCTGCCTGCTCATCACCCTGCTCTACTTCCCTGGCGACCCTCACCAGTGGCCATCGTCCGCTTCAAGCAAACCTCCAGGCACTCGTGCTACTCTATACTCCGGTGCCCCCTGTCTGCACTATCAGGGGTCCCGAGTCGGAGGCGCAAGAGAGGCCTTCCTCACAGTATCAGGCTCATCTCCAGGTACGTGATACCCCTGCAACAACAACTGACCCCCTCCAGCAACTTAGATCCCCACCAGTGAAATTATTTCCCCCAGCAGCCTGCACCAATAAACCCTAGGACACCCCTTGCCGTTAGGGATGGGGTCATGTGACGTCAGAAGGGGGCCCCCAAAAGCACCCACCCCCCCATGCTGAGGGCATGTGGTCTGGTATGGTTCAGGAGGGGGGTGCTTGCTTGTCCCCCCCCCTTTCCTGGCCTGCCAGGCTGCATGCTCGGTTAAGGGTCTGGTATGGATTTTGGGAGGGGGGGGAGGCCCCACGCAGTTTTTTATTTTTGGCGTGGGGTTTCCCTTATGTATACCTGGCCCGAAGAGCCTGGCATGAACTGGGGGGCTACATTGTTTTGTTTTTTTTTTTTCATTTTTTGTAATCTGTCGAGACCTGACAATACATTACAGCCGCGGGCAAGTTTAAATTACATTTTTTCCTTTGGAAATGTCAGTATTGCTGCAGCAGGCTCCATACATTGTACAGATGTGCCACTTTACGATTGTTTTAAAAAACATTTTTTGCATTGATACATGTCCCTCAGGGCAGTACCCGGGTCCCCATATACTTTTTATGGCAATATCTTGCATATAAGCCTTTAAAATTAGGACTTTTGATTTTTCATGTTCGTGTCCCATAGACTTTAATAGAGTTTGCATGTTCGCTAGAACTTTTTTCCTGTTTGGGATGTTCTGGGGCGAACTGAACAGGGGGGTGTTTGGCCCATCACTACTTGTCATTACATACATTCAGTGCTGTCTATATGCAGTTTTGTTTTTTTTTTAATATATGAGTGCATTTACATCTAATAAACTGTCTTAAATGAGAATACTGCACTATGGTGGACCTTTATCTATTCTGAGAAAATTCTAGTGATCCAGCCAGCAGTTCGGCCCCTTAAAGGGGATGTAGCACCCTCTAGTGTGTGTTAGACGTAGTTGTTAGTGTAGGAAAATTTTGGCTTGGCTGAGATCCAGGCCTCGGTGGTGAATCAGGGTCAGGATTTAGTGACTAGGGGCTGGATGACTCATCTGACTCTTTCGGTGCCTTCACCTGTTTTCTGGAACACTGGAGTATGTTCTAGATGTAGTGGGTGGAAGCTAGGAGGGGCTGTCATGCAAACTTATGAAGACCTCTACCAATCCCAGCATAAAGGGGCTGGAAGGGGGCAGGCTACCTCAAATAGACATGAGTCATGCCAGCAGGGGCAGTTGGGTGGAAGATGGAGTGCTGAGGAGGCTGTCAGTGGCCCATGAGGGTGCCCCCTAATCTGGGGGAGCAGGGTGCCTGGGGCTCAGGTGCTGGACGATTCCCCTAAAAAAAAACCCTCTCAGAGGCACAGGAGCAAGGAGAGGACAGCTGGACAGCACATCTAAGGGATCTCCTGAGAGTCAGCTGGATGGGCTGGTGTGTGTCAGTCTGGAGAACTGTGGGGATAGGTTAGCCAGGAGGATTAGTGAAAGGGGCAGCTGCAGCCAGGTGGGTTGGCAGTGCCTGAAGAGGTGGTGCTGGGATCAGTAGCCTTTTGAGGAATGTAAGCTAAACACTGAACTTTTGCTGCACATCCAAGGGGCCTCGGGTTCCTGCCTATAACAGGCTATTGCGTGTTGTCAGATCTTTACAGTGTGCCAGCTGGGTTTCTGCAAGCAAGTGAGTGCTGGACGAAGAAGTTAACTGTATATAGAGACTGTGTATAGGAAGAGATGTCCCTGAAGTTGTTCTGAAGTCAAGTTAGCATCCCGTAATCTCCAATCCCTATCCAAGTTATCATCTCTCAATAAATAACAAAAACAAAGTCACGGACAGTACTCTGACCCAGTTTACCAGTATACTTGCAGCTCCTTAGGGGGTGAATATTCCTATTTTTTCTGATGTAGTAAAGTGTGTAAGATATTCTGATCCCCATTTAACCCTGGAAGTAAGAGGAAGGCACATTTGACCTATAATTGGTATGGGTTTATGGTCCAAGTTGAGGGCATATCTTGCACGGCGGTGAAGCACCTTTCGATGGATGCTTGCTGTGCAGCATTGGAGTTGTAGTATCACAAGTTTAATATACACTGCTCAAAAAAAATTAAAGGAACACTTTGACAACACATCAGATCTCAATATGGAAAAATATCATGCTGGAAGTCTATACTGATATGGACTGGGTAATATGTTAGAAATGAAAGGATGCCACATCGTTTGATGGAAATGAAAGTTTCAACCTAGGGCTGAATTCAAAGACACCCCGAAAATAAAAGTAAAAAAAATGATGCAGCAGGCTAGTCCATTTTGCTAAAATTTCATTGCAGCAACTCAAAATGGTACTCAGTAGTTTGTATGGCCCCCACGAGCTTGTTAGCATGCCTGACAACATTGGGGCCTGCTCCCTAATGAGACAACGGATGGTGTACTGGGGTATTTCTTCCCAGATCAGGACCAGGGCATCACTGAGCTCCTAAACAGACTGAGGTGCATCCTGGCGGCATTGGATGGACCAAAACATAATGTCCCAGAGGTGTTCTATTGGATTTAGGTCAGGGGAGCGTGGGGGTCATTTAATGGTATCAATGGCCATTTAATGGTATCTTTAGGAACTGGCTGCATACTCTCACCACATGAGGCTGGGCATTGTCGTGCCCCAGGAGGAACCCTGGATCCACTGTACCAGCGTAGGGTTTGACAATGGGTCAAAGGATTTCATCTTGAATCCTAATGGCCGTCAGGGTGCCATTGTGTACAGCCTGTAGAGGTCTGTGCGTCCCTCCATGGATATGCCTCCCAGAGCATGACTAACCCAACACCAAACTGGTCATGCTGAACAATGTTACAAGCAGCATAACATTCTTCACGGCTTCTCCAGACCCTTTCATTTCTGTCACATGTGCTCAGGGTAACCTTGCTCTCATCTGTGAAAAGCACAGGACACCAGTGGCGGACCTGCCAATTCTGGTGTTGGTCAAAAACATTCACACCAGTGGCCTGTTGGAGGTAATTTTGTAGGGCTCTGGCAGTGCTCATCCTGTTTATCCATGTGCAAAGGAACAAATACCAGTCCTGCTGATGGGTTAAAGACCTTCTATGGGCCCGTCCAGCTCTCCTAAAGTAACTGCCTGTCTCCCGGAATCTCCTCCATGCTCTTGAAACTGTGCTGGGAGACACAGCAAACCTTCTGGCAATGGCACGTATTGATGTGCCATCCTGGAGGAGTTGGACTGCCTGTGCAACCTCTATAGGGTCCAGGTATCGCCTCATGCTATCAGTAGTGACACTGACCCTAGCCAAATGCAAAACTAGTGAAAAACACTCAGAAAAAATGAGTAGGGAAAAAACTGTCAGTGGCCTTCACCTGTAAAACCATTCTTGTTTTGGCGGTTGTCTCATTGTCGCCCATCTAGTGCACCTGTTGCTAATTTCATTAACACCAAAGCAGCTAAAACTGATTAACAAGCCCCTCTGCTACTTAACTGACCAGATCAATATCCCAGGAGTTTAATTGACTTGATTCTATACTCTGATCAAAAAGTGTTCCTTTAATTTTTTTGGGAAGCAAGCAAGAGACTTTATTGCAGTCACGAAAATATATCCATTTGGATTGCTGTGATGTGTTTAATTATATTTGAATATATGAATTCACGATTGCACAACATGTTTTTATTGTGATGATTTGTTTTATATTTTCACCTAATTGCAAGTATTTAGTGTTATTGTTGCCATATATTAACACATTATTCGTGTTTGACACATATTTTAGCAGCACAGCGCTATTTTTATTTAGTATTTGATGTGGGAATACATTCAAGATGCCAGCAGTAAATGAGTCATATTTTGCATGCTGTTTGGATCACACCTGTAACAAGTGGCATCGCATGAGTAATGGGCTTTACCACTTTTATATTTAATATTACACTGTAATATTTTTTTTCCTCTTTGTGTCCTTTTGGGGAGATTTCACTTAATTTCCTGCCGTAGAGGAGGTCTCTCTAAAGTTATTCCACAATTAGACAGTTGCCACCAGGGCTGATGTCAGAAATCACAGGGCTCAATTCGGCCTACCTGACAGCACTGCAGGGGGAGGCAGAAGAGGATTTGTAACTTAGTAGCCCGGTCCCAGTTCAGGAGGGCACGCTGCATGGGCATCCGCAGGTAGGGGCAAATGCCCCCCCCCCCCCTGGAATCTCAACTTCCCCCTTTAAAGTGATTGTTAAGCCACTTTATACCATCCTGTCTGGTCTTTTTAATAGACCTGTTTGCCCCAGAGTCTGTGTTTTAAAAAAATAAGCCATTCTTTACCAGTTTTCAGAGGGCTGAGGCCGCTCACGTGACCAGTTGTCTCTCTCCTCTCCCTATCTGACAGCTGCCTGCAGCGGAGAGGACAGAGGAGGACAGGAGAGCTATGGATGACGGAGGCACGTAAACTGACCACAGTGTCAGGGCACAGCAGCCATGGTATACCGTGGTCAGTTTACAGAGGGGAGGACATAGCCAGGCAGGATCAGCCAGGTATTTTAGGTGATAGAAGGGGCCAAATTACACAGCACAAGCACTGTGCTGTATAACATGCTTTAAGGGAACAGGATCAATTTTTTTTTTTTTAGGTTAACAAATGCTTTAAAAATAAATGCTCCTGTTTGCTCTTTAAAAACTAATACTCAAAATAAGTATACGGAATAAGCCCCTCCCCTTCATGACATTGTTGAAAAAGGGGCAGAGCATTGGTGACCTTAAAATGTTGCCCCCTCCCTGAAAAAAGTTGTGGACGCCCATGGCACGCTGTACTGCTTTATCAGCAGCCCTTGTTGCCACCAGAGCAGGCTTATTTCGTAAAACATTTCCCTCACCTTTCTTTAAAAACAGTAACATTTTGGATTTTCCTTTACTTTCTGTATCAGTCAAAATGGTCACCAGGGAAAATAGAGAGGGTGAGAACACAGACACACATACAGCAATAAAAAGCTCAAAGAACAAAAATAGCAAGCACCTCAAGCCAAACATCCACAATTTATACAGGTTACCTTCTCAATAGTAAAACCATATTCCACTGACTTATCAGGGTCTTGCAGAACCCATTTACCATTGAAACAGACTGGTCTAAAACTATAATAAGATGGTCCTGTAAAGCCCTGAAATGTTGGTGCAATATAGTTTTTTAACTCTTTACTTCTGAGATGGTAACCTCATTATAATTTTTGATTCTTGGCTCGGAGTGCTGGCTATTTTTGTTCTTTGTGCTATGATACGGTTTCACTATTGGCCATGCATTCCTGTACAGTGACATTCTAGGTCTGGTTTGGGATGGCTATAGCAATGTAAACCAAAGAGGTAATACTTTTACATTCTATCCAAAACCTTTAAAAAAAGGTTGGCTTTATATACACTTTTAATATTTCAAATCTATGGTTCGTTCACTTTAGGGCAGGGGTGGACTGACCATTTGGGGGTTAGGGCACTGCCCGAGGGCCCAGGGTCAGTAGGGGGCCCTATGAGAGGCTACACACTACAGAAAGAAGCCAGGAACTTCCATGCAGGCTATGCTGTGGTGGATATTTAAATGCCCACTCTATGTGGCTTAGCTGCAATTTGTAGGTGGGGCTTTGTGTGGCTTGAGTCTGGACACAGGGGGCCCCATGATCTCTGATTGCCCAGGGGCCCCATGAGTTGTCAGTCCACCCCTGCTTTAGGGTAAAGCATCTAACTAATAGGGATTACGTCAGTCGCTTCATTGCATTAAAAATACCACATGGATACATGTGTACAGGGAGTCTATAATGCTGCCTAATTACATCAAAAGAGACTTGTATTACTGCAAGCTTTTACTGCTGTAACATGTTATATTACAGTTTATATCTCATTTTGGTCTGTAACACCCACTTAATTATGTTAGGCTTTGCAAATAATAATTAAAAGTAATTAAAATGCAATTTAATACATGCGGCAAGATGATAGAGTGGTAGAGCATACAGCAGAAACTCTTTACCTTTGACTTAAAGCCTAACTTCACAAAAAAATACAAATAAAAAAAAAATAGTTTCCAGGGAAAAATTTAACCACTTTAGGTCTGCTCACATTGCTGCTACTGCGGCAATGTGGCTCGTTATCGTCCAGCGACGTAGTACTGCGTCGCTGGACTCCTCCCCCTGTAGGCGGCGCTCGCACGCCGCCGGAGGCGCGCTCCCGCTGTTTTCAGTCACAGCGGGAGTCGGGCCAGGGGAGGAGCGGCGGTGATCGCCGCTGCTCTTCCCCAATCGTCGGGGAATCGAGTCTGGAGATCCGCCCGCTTGTGTAAACAGAGCGGGCGGATCTCCTAAGTGACAGGCAGGGACAGATAGCATGGTTCAGCATAGCTGAACATGCGATCTGTCCCTGTGTCACTCAGTCACCTCCCCCCACACACGTTAGTAAGCACCAGGCATACATTAACCCCTCCTTCTCCAATAAAATTAACCCCTTCCCTGCCAGTGTCATTTTTACAGTAACAGTGCATATATATAGCACTGATTACTGCAGTAATGTCACTGGTTCCCCCAAAAGTGTCAAAAATGTCAGTCAAGGGTCCGATCTGTCCGCCGCAATGTCGCAGTCCCGCAAAAAAAATAGCAGATCGCCGCCATTACTCGTTAAAAAAAAAACACCAAAAATGACAGAAATCTTTCCCTTCGTTAGTAAACGCGATAACTTTTGCGCAAACCAATCAAAATACGCTTATTGTGATTTTTTTTACCAAACATATGTAGCAGAAAACAAATTGGCCAAAAATTTAAAAAAAATTAGATTTTTACATTTTTTTCGGGGGGAATTTCATATAAAAAAATGTTAAAAATATTGTTATTTTTTTAAAATAAACCCTCTTTTTTGTTTATAGCGCAAAAAGTAAAAATCGCATAGGTGATCAAATACCACCAAAAGAAAGCTCTGTCTGTGGGGAAAACAGGACATAAATTTAGTTTGGGTACGGCATCGCACGACCGCGCAATTGTCAGTTAAATTCGCACAGCGCCGAATCACAAAAAGTGGCCCAGACGTAAGACAGCAAAATCCTAAAGTGGTAAAGTGGTTAAATGAAAAAAGCCACTGCAATACACTGAAGTCCCCTCTACCATTAGATGGTGCTTTTTTCTAAATAAAAAATGTCCATATATAAATCTTGTATGATAATAATACCAATCATCATCATTCAACCCACTTCCTGGGACCCCCAGGTGGTCAAGGATTGGCCACCCACCCTGGATTCACAGAAGAATGCATGAGAGAGCATTACACCAGAGGAAGAAGAAGAGAAATAGCCATAAAAGGAAAAACCTGGCCTGAAGATAATCTCAATACTTCAAAGGCTATAGAGAGGTTGAGAGGGCACAGGGCACAGTTGGCTCGGACCACTGGAGAAGCAGCAAGGGCCAGAGAATGTGGGTGAGGTCAACTGGATATGGTGGGCTTCTTATGGGAATCTGAGTTTTCCCTCAGGGAAACTCAGTGAAAAAGAGAGAGATAGGTGATCTTTTCTTTACTTGGGAAAGGCACTAGTGGAGTGCAGATGTGCCTGTCCATGGCAGGTTGTATCCGGTTTTAGGGGTAAGAAGCTTAAGGCTCAGAAGTTTTGTCCATGGGGAAAAAAGCATGTAAGACCCATTTGGGGTGCTTCCGTCTGGGGAGGCATCTGGAGAAATTCAGCTCTGCACTATTGTGACCACTACCTAGAGAAGGCTCCTATAGAACCATCACCTATAAACCACATTTGAAATGTGCTAGACCCCTGTTAAACTGCTGAGGGTGACAGTTCTCTGACCATGATGAATTTATTGGGCAAACAAAGAGAGAAGATAATGGCCCAGAATTTGTGAGATCCGTCTGAGGTTCTTACAGGGTAGAATCTGAAAAAGAATCCCTGACATATCATAGTTACCATTAGAGAAGCCTCTGCTATAGAACAGGTGCTCAACTCACTCCCTCCTTTTCTGAAGTGTATTTCGTATTGTCAGTTACATCAGACTGTTGCCTACAAGTAGTTACATTTCCATCAAAAAGCACTTTTTTCCTCCTATATTTTCACCATCTTGATTCCTCAACTTTTTTATGGCCATATTTTAAATTGGCATCTGGAGGTGGGTGGGATACATGTTAGCAGTGGCGTAGCGTGGGTTGCCAGCACCCGGGGCAAGGCAAGTAATTTGCGCCCCCTAACCCGCGGGATTTTAGCACTCGAGTCTCTTCCACTAGATTAGTTAAAGAAACCCTTACCCCCTAAGCACATGTATTGTTTGTTATGAAAATACTAATTTAATTAAAGTAAAATGCATCTAAATACAAGTTTGAATGACCAGCGTGCCCCCTCTCAATGCAGAATGACCAGCGTGCCCCCTTTCAACGTAGAGAGACCAGCGTGCCCCCTTTCAATGCAGAATGACCAGCATGCCCCCTTTCAATGCAGAGAGACCAGCGTGCCCCCTTTTAATGCAGAGTGACCAGCGTGCCCCCTTTCAATGCAGAATGACCAGCGTGCCCTCTTTCAATGCAGAATGACCAGCGTGCCCTCTTTCAATGCAGAATGACCAGCGTGCCCCCTTTCAATGCAGAGTGACCAGCGTGCCCCCTTTCAATGCAGAATGACCAGCGTTCCCCCTTTCAATGCAGAGTGACCAGCGTGCCCCCTTTCAATGCAGAATGACCAGCGTGCCCCCATTCAATGCAGAGAGACCAGCGTGCCCCCTTTCAATGCAGAATGACTAGCATGCTCCCTTGCAATGCAGAGAGACCAGCGTGCCCCCTTTCAATGCAGAATGACCAGCGTGCCCCCTTTCAATGCAGAGAGACTAGCGTGCCCCCATTCAATGCATAGAGACCAGCGTGCCCCCTTTCAATGCAGAGTGACCAGCATGCCCCCTTTCAATGCAGAATGACCAGCGTGCCCCCTTTCAATGCAGAGAGATCAGCGTGCCCCCTTCAATGCAGAGAGACTTACCTGCAGTGGCTGCTTCTCCTCAGTTCCCCGCGTCTCCTCGAGTCCTCCCGCCCCCCTCCTCGGCCAATGGCATGCGTTCACCTTTCGGCCAATCAGGAAGCGGGTCTCGCTTCCTGATTGGCCAGGAGGATCCGTGTGACAATAGCGAATTTTCATTCGCTATTGTCACACAATGGGTGGGCTCGGGGCGGACTGCTCTGCCCCCCGGGTCCACCCTTTTTTTAAGCCTATTAGAGCCTCTGGCTCTAATCAGGTGATTAAAAAAAAAAAAAAACACTCTGTAACAGCACCAGGCTGCTGACTCACTCGCTGCTAAACTGCCTGAGCAGTGAGGAGAGGCAGCATAGGCGGGGCTTGGCTTGCAACGCCACCCCACCTTACACCAATGGACAGGTGAGGCACAGTCCAGCCCCGCCCTGACCCGCCATTTTCAGCCATAGGGCGGCTGCGCTGGACATCTCCCAGCCTAAAGATGGAGGCAGCCGCAGACAGTGTGTGAACTGTGTATGTCAGAATAAAACAGACAGAGTGACACTGCGGATGCGCCCCCCCAGATGTTGCACCCGGTGCGGCTGGCCCCCCCTGCACCCCCCACGCTACGCCACTGCATGTTAGCATTTTGCCCCTGAAGTTCATGTGTTAGAAGAAGACAAATTGGGCAATCGTAAGGAGTTGAGCAAATTTTGACATGGGTCAAATTTCAATGGCTGGACAACTGGTTCACAGCAACTCTTGTGGGATGTTCCTGGTCCGCAGTGGGGTCAGGACCGACCAAAAGTGGAAAAAGGAAGGAAAACAGAAACCGAAAGCCTAACCTGTGTAGTCTGAACCAATAGAAGAGCCACTGTAGCTCATATTGCTGAAAAACATAATGCTGGTTTCAATAGAAAGGTGTCAGAATACACAATGCATTGCATGTGGTTATGTAAGGGGCTATGTAGTCACAGACTGATCAGGGTGCCCATGCTGACCCGTGTCCAGAGCCAAAAGCACCTACAATGGACATGTGAGCATCAGAACTGGACCATGGAGCAATGGAAGAAGGTGACCTGGTCTGATGAATCACGCTTTCTTTTGCATCATGTGAATGGTGCGTGTGCATCACTTAGCTGGGGAAGAGATGATACCAGGATGCACTATGGGAAGAAGGCGAGCTGGCGGAGGTGTGATGCTTTGTCTAGTCTATGCTGTTGTCAGGGCTGTTTTAGTGGCAAAAGGGTTATGGTGGGTGGTCATAATGGTATGGCTGATTGGTGTGAACACTAATTTTACTGATCTACTGGGATTGGGATAGAGTGAGATGTGAATCAGAAGTTTACACATTTTTGGTGAAAAAAAATGTAAATAATTAATTTGTCACTGTTTTTAATGCACAACATAGATCCATCCTGTCATGTTTCAGGCTTGTATCAAATTATGGGAATATAAAGGCTGCTTAAATCCTTAAGAAAAGAGACCTTAACTTCTGACTGACAGGATATTAGTGGGTCCTTAGTGCCCCCTCTTCCCAACAAATAATTTCCAACACAGGGCACTATTGGTTGTTCTGTATCATGGGAGGGGGATGGGGATCCAGATAATTACCTAAGTAAAGTGAGCGGTGGGACTATAGACCTGAAGACGAGCAGCCACAATGGAAAGTTTCCACCTGTTCTCCTTTTTTGTTGCTGTTGGTTTTATTGGCAGATTTTATCTTGCCAGCCTTTCAATGGTCCCTGTTTTATGTCCTCTGGGTTTTGGCTAGTCAAATACCTATTTGGAACCTATGGCATTTTGGCAATGGATGCTAATTGGGTGCTCACAATTTATCTGTGATTATATAAAGCTACTATCAAATAAAATCTTTATTTGTCTAGATAATTTATAGTAAATGCTGTGGCCTTGCCATTTCAACACCAATACTGTTGGCATAGTCATTTGAGCAAGGACCTACTTTTGGAAGGGGGATGTATTCTTTTGCATGCTTACAATATGCTTTTATGATTTTCTACATATGAACCAGAATCTCTAAACAACAATGTTGCCACCTCTTTGTGACAAAGTATTTGGGCTTGTTCTAAAGGAAAAAGGTAGGTCTTGTCCAATATTAGATAAGTGCATCTAATAAGCTGCCCCAAGAATACATGTTATAACAAGAGGTTTGCTTTAAGACTTCCCAAGTTATGCTGAGTGGTGTTCAGTAGACTATGTGTTTATAGGGGCAGGCAGGGGCACCAATCTTTGTTTATACTGACACTGGTGTGAATAGGAGCCATCATGCTGTGAGTGCACCGTTTATGTTTTCAATTTTAATTTTATTATCTTAGATTGAAGGAACAGTCCTCTTTTATCCTGCAGTCCCTGTGTAATTTGTCCCGTCTTTTCTTCTGACTGGACCTTTAGCCTTCCTGAGATTTCTGCTCACCTACTTGTCAAGCCCGATTGCCTCAAAACACAGCCAGGGGCCCTCCTGGGTTTCCCAAGTCTGTGTTTTACTGCAATTTGTAAGATCTGTCTTGAAGTGGAATTCTTAGCTATAAATAAAACATTTTTGTATATTCATTACATTTATCACATGTTTTTTTTTTTTTTTTAAATAGTTACTGTATGTATAGCTGCTTTAAAAAACCTTTTTTTTATTGTGTTCCTGTGATCGTCTGGACACCAGAAATAAGACAACAGAAGATTATGCAGTGTACAGTATACGGGGAGCTGTCTGATTCAAATAGATAGAAAAAGAGATTGACCTCCCCAATGTATTTCTGATTCTTCAATATTTAGTTTCAAGCTAGGGTGGTTTTGACCAAGATGTATTGCTACAGTCAGGGCTGCTGTTAGAAATTGCGGGGGCCCCATACAGACTACCTGGCAGGGCCCCCCCAAGAAAATATTAAAGATATATTTAGCTAAAATTACAACAAAATCACTATTAGCAGACACAAATATAACATAACTCGCATAATTCCTGCTAAATCTAGAAAAAAAAAACGATGTTAAATAAAAATGAAGATGAGATGAGAAAAATATACAGGCTGGGCAGTTGGAGCTCAGTGGTCAGAGAGACAGAGGAAGAGAAACAAAGTTACAAATAAACTCCTGAGCAGAGATAACATTAGAGCCAGTGCTGGGAGGGGGGCCCTCTAAGGGAGGGGGATTAGTGAGAGACGACTGTCTCTTTCTCAGCAGATAAAAGCTGATAGCAGGGAGAGGGACAGATCAGATTCAGGTGCTGGAGGAAGATTTCTGTATTTGTTGTCCATCACTAATCCCCCTCTCTGTGTGGGCCCCCCTGTGTGCTCGGGCCCCCTACAAGAGGGCTGGTGGTCCCCCCCTATCAGCGGCCCTGGCTACAGTGCATCCGAAAAGTATTCACAGCGCTTCACTTTTTTCACAATTTGTTATGTTACAGCCTTATTTCAAAATGGATTTAATTAATTAATTTCCTCAAGATTCTACAAGCAATACCTCATAATGACAACATGAAAGAAGTTTGTTTGCAATTTATGTAAAAAAATTGGTGAACCAACAAAACTGCACAAATGAATGTGATCTAAAATTAAGTAAACACTAATCATAAATGTGACTTTGATGAAATCTCTTCCACTATGCAAGCTGCCACATAAACGTAAATAACGTGCTGAATAAAAAAGTGAAAAATTGCAGCGCTCAACAATCAAATATAAATCTCGATTAAATTCCAATGTGCAAAGATCGTGCAAAAAAATATAGTCTCTAATGTCCAAATCAATTGGGTTAAACAAACAGCCAATATTAGAAACATAGACTTGATAGAAGTGATTCTTAGAACACTTCCGGGTCTAAGGAGCGCAAGCGTGGAGCGGCGTCTCCTATCCCCAGCAATTGACTCTGATTTTAAGGCATTTATCTACTTGGATTGTAGTAAGTGCATTTTATCTCAATAAAATGATCCTTAATGAGAAATACTGCACCATGAGAGCCTGTCTTATCATTTCCCCTATTTATGACTTGGTTCCTGAATGCTCCTTAATCTGATTAGCTGATTGAAGACAGGAGGTGTTCAGATCATATTGTCATAAAAGACGGGTCCGCAGTATGGTACGTGACCCTCGCTGAAGAAGTCCCGCTTACCTTTACGGACGCAACGCGTACGGGGGACATCACGTGACCCGCGGCCGCCTCTCACTCTTCCGGGTTGGTGGACCTGATGCACGCCTGCTTGCAAACTCTGCAGATATGCGCTGTTATTTTCTTCAAAAATGTGAGTTGTTTACTTATATGGATTAAAGAGTGCTTGATTGCATACAGAGAGTATTAGATCTTTCTTTCTTTTCTCCTACACATATTGGTAACATTGTTTGAGGAGCTGACAGTGCATCGGAGGTGTAATCATTTACTACGCTTAAGGAAGAAAGTTTGAGGATGCTTTGATTCTGAGATGACATGCTGGTTGACCCTGTAGGGTCTCTTTGTTAAGGTGAGCGGCAGTGTGAACAGGTGGTGGGATTGCATGAGCACTCGTGGAGACAAGCCCCTTATGGAATTGCCCTAGGACCACTTTACACTGGAGACTTTTATCTGTTTATACGGACACCTACTAACATTGGGACTCTGCATGATTATATGATTTATTAATTTTACCACTAGGATTGCGCTGCACTATTTTTCTATTATGTATTCAGAAGGTGTTTTGGAGATAGTGCCCTTGAGTGCTTAGCTGCTGATCCATTTATTAGTGGTGTGTACAAGAGTCCAGCGCTGAATATTTTTCTTTATTTGATAATCATGCACAACAATATGATTCATATTAATGATAATGGAGAGATTCCACAAAAACTGTGCTGTGTAGTCCCAAATGCAAACATGCAAGTAATCCACAATCCAAAGCCAAGTGTGAAAACAGCCGCCACCATAGGAAATGAATTGGCCTTGTTACAGGGATCATAGTTAGTGGAGGGTCAAGCCTAGATCTGCAATAAGAGAGGTCTCACACCAGCTCCTTCCTCGATTGTACCCACTCCTCTCAGGGATAAGTCATATGGAGAGAAAGGACAGCTTACATTGCACCTCTACAGAGGAGGAGGCAGCTGCACTCCGCTTTCCAGCCGAAAGACCCTGAGCACATGTGCTACTGACTTTTATACAGTATCCCAGTATGCACCAAGGCACTTTCCTCTGCCAAATAACCAGGGCTGTATTAAACTCCTGTGCACTCATTCGTCAGGTTTCCTCCCATTGTCCAATATTACTTCCCTTTTGGACCAGTGTGAAACATACTGCAGAGAGACAGAGTTACACCTGAGCACATTGAGCAGACCTCACTAGCAGATCCTGCTCTCCGGTAGGCAGAGAGCAATATAGATTAACCTGCAATCCCTCTGGTAAGCAGAAAGGATCTAAGTTTTCAGACTTTTGGCTTTGTATGCCACCAGTGTAAAATTAAAATAAAACAATCCAAATGAATTTGAAGTGCAGACTTTCAGCTTTAAGTCAAGGGATTGAACATAAATATCAAGTACAAATTTTAGGAACTGCAACAATTTTATACACAGCCCCCCCCCCCCCCACACACACACACACCCTCCCATTTTCAGGGGTTCAAATGTAATTGGACAAATGAATATAATCAGAAATAAAATGTTAATTTTGTTGAGAAACCTTTTCCTGGCAATGACTGCCGGAAGTCTGGAACCCATGGACATTACTGAAGACTGGGTCTCCTCCTTTTTAATGCTTTGCCAGGCTCTAACTGCAGCTGTATTCAGATGTTCTTTGTTTGTAGATCTTTATGCCTTTAGTTTTGCCTTAATCAAGTGAAATACATGCTCAATTGGGTTGAGATCAGGTGATTGACTCAGCCATTGCAGAATATTCCACTTCTTTTGCTTTAAAAGCTCCTAGGTTGCTTTTGCAGTATGTTTTGGATCATTGCTCATTTGTCCAATCGACTTTGCTGCATTTGGCTGAATCTGGACTGACAGTATACATATCCCTAAACACTGCAGAATTCTTCTGGCTACTTCTGTCTTCTGTCACATCATCAATAAACACCAATGACCCAGTGCCACTTGAAGCTATGCATGCCCATGCCATCACACAGCCTCCACCATGTTTTACAGATGATGTTGTGTGCTATGGATCACGAGCTGTTCCAAGTCTTCTCCACACTTTTTTTCTTCCCATCATTCTGGTACAGATTAATCTTAGTTCATTCCAAAGAATGCTTTTCCAGAACTGGTCTTGATTTTTTAGATGTTTTTTGGCAAAGTCTAATCTGGTCTTTCTATTCTTCAGGCTTTTAAATGGTTTGCACCTTTTGGTGAACCCTCTGTATTTGCTCTCGTGAAGTCTTCTTTTGAGTGTAGACTTTGACAATTAAACGTTCGTTCCTGAAGAGTGTCCTTCACTTGTCCGAATGTTGTGAATGGGTTTTTCTTTACTATGGAGAGGATCCTTCGATCATCCACCACTGTTGTCTTCCATGGATGTCCAAGCTTTTTTATGTTTCTGAGCTCCCCAGTACATTCTTCTCAGAATGTATCAGACTGTTTATTTGGCCACTCGTAATGTTACTGTTATCTCCCTGATGGATTTGTTTCGTTTTTGAAGCCTTAGAATGGCCACTTGCATGGACAGCTCCTTTGAACGCATGATGTAGGTTCCAAATGCAAATACCACACTTAG
Organism: Pelophylax lessonae; assembly: GCF_965119305.1. Taxonomy (NCBI): domain Eukaryota; kingdom Metazoa; phylum Chordata; class Amphibia; order Anura; family Ranidae; genus Pelophylax; species Pelophylax lessonae. The sequence continues at coordinate 97,340,736 of NC_138770.1, forward strand.
AATCAACTCCAGACCTTAATAGATGAAGAAATAATGAAGGAGTAGCCCACACATGGCCTTGAAACAGCTTTTGATTAACTTGTTCAATTACATTAGGTCCCCTAAAAAGGGGGATGGCTATTCTTAAGAGCTGTAGTTCCTAAACCTTTCCTCCGATTTGGATGTACATACCCTAAAATTAAACACGAGAGTGTGCACTGTCAGCCCATATCCATTATATAACTATAGCTTGAATATGTTTTGGTAAATACCTGAAAAAAATGAACATTGTGCCTGTGTCCAAATATATATGGACCTAACTGTATACAGTGGTGATCAAAAGTTTGGGCACCCCAGGTAAAAATTTGTATTAATGTGTATAAAGAAGTCAAGGAAAGATGGAAAAATCTCCAAAAGGCATCAAATTACAGATTAGACATAATATAATAAACATTATAATATGTCAACAAAAGTTAGATTTTATTTCCATCATTTACACTTTCAAAATAACAGAAAATAAAAAAATGGTGTCTGCAAAAGTTTGGGCACCCTGTAGGGTTAATATCTTGTACTGCCCCCTTTGGCAAGTATCACAGCTTGTAAACGCTTTTTGTAGCCAGCCAAGAGTCTTTCAATTCTTGTTTGAGGTATCTTTGCCCATTCTTCCTTACAAAAGTCTTCCAGTTCTTTGAGATTTCTGGGCTGTCTGTCACGCGCTGCTCTTTTAAGGTTTATCCATAGATTTTCAATTATGTTGAGGTCAGGAGATTGTGAAGGCCATGGCAAAACCTTCAGTTTACACCTCTTGATGTAACCCCCCCGTGGATTAGGATCATTATCCATTTGTAGAAGCCATCCTCTCTTTAACTTCAGCTTTTTCACAGATGGCATCAAGTTACCATCCAAAATTTGCTGAAATTTTATTGAATCCATTTTTCCTTCTTCTCGTGAGATATTCCCTGTGCCACTGGCTGCAATACAACCCCAAAGCATGATTGATCCACCCCAATGCTTAACAGTTGGACAGAGGTTATTTTCATTAAATTCTGTGCCCCTTCTTCTCCAAACATACCTTTGCTCATTCCGGCTAAAAAGTTCAATTTTAACCTCATCGGTCCACAGAACTTGTTTCCAAAATGCATCAGGCTTGTCTATATGTTCATTTGCACAGTTCAAACGCTGATTTTTGTGGTGAGGACGTAGAAGAGGTTTTCTTCTGATGACTCTTCCATGAAGACCATATTTGTACAAGTATCTCTTTATAGTGGAACAGTGTACCACAACTCCAGTGTCTGCCAGATCTTTCTGGAGGGATCGCACAGTCAAACGTGGGTTTTGAATTGTTTTTCTCACAATCCTGCGAGCTGTTCTGTCTGATATTTTTCTTGGTCTTCCGGATCTTGCTTTAACTTCCACTGTTCCTGATGACTGCCATTTCTTAATTACATTCCAAACAGAGGATATTGACATCTGAAAACGCTTTGCTATCTTCTTATAGCCTTCTCTAGCTTTGTGAGCGTCAACTATTTTCAGTTTCAGTTTTCTAGACAACTGTTTAGAAGATCCCATGGTGCTGATTGTTGGGGCAAGGTCAGATGAGTCTGGGCATTTAAAACCTTTGAGATTGACATCACCTGGTCTTCCCAGACGATGATTGAGAACAATCCATGACACTGGCAGTGGCAGGTCTCAGCCTTGCAAAGAGGGCAGTGCATGCTATAGATTCTGCAGGGTGCCCAAACTTTTGCAGACACCATTTTTTTGTTTTCTGTAATTTTGAAAGTGTAAATGATGGAAAGAAAATCTAACTTTTTTTGACATATTATAAGAATGTCTAATCTGTAATTTGATGCCTTTTGGAGATTTTTCCATCTTTCCTTGGCTTCTTTATGCATATTAATACAAACTTTCACCTGGGGTGCCCAAACTTTCAATCACCACTGTATATGTGTGTGTATATATACAGTATATATATATATATATATATATATATATATATATATATATATACACACACAGTATCCCACTAAAGTGAGTACACCCCTCACATTTTATTATATCATATATATATATATAGATATACAGCTTGTATAACAGTGTAAATTTGCTGCCCCCTCAAAATAACTCAACACACAAAAATTAATGTCTAAACCGCTGGCAACAAAAGTGAGTACACCTGTAAGTGAAAATAACCAAATTGGGCCAAAAGTGTCAATATTTTGTCTGGCCATCATTATTTTCCAGCACTGCCTTAACCCTCTTGGACATGGAGTTCACCAGAGCTTCACAGGTTGCCACTGGAGTCCTCTTCCACTCCTTCATGATGACATCATGGAGCTGGGGGATGTTAGAGACCTTGCGCTTCTCCACCTTCCGTTTGAGGATGCCCCACAGATGCTAAATAGGGTTTAGGTCTGGAGACATGCTTGGCCAGTCCATCACCTTTACCCTCAGCTTCTTTAGCAAGTCAGATGTTGTCTTGGAGGTGTGCTTGGGGTCGTTATCATGTTGGAATACTGCCCTGTGGCCCAGTCTCCAAAGGGAGGGGATCATGCTCTGCTTCAGTATATCACAGTACATGTTGGCATTCATGGTTCCCTCAATGAACTGTAGCTCCCCAGTGCCAGCAGCGCTCATACAGCCCCAGACCATGACACCCCCACCACCATGCTTCACTGTCTGTAGGTAAGACAAACTTGTCTTTGTACTCCTCACCAGGTTGCCACCACACACGCTTGACACCATCTAAACCAAATATGTTTATCTTGGTCTCATCAGACCACAGGACATGGTTCCAGTAATCCATGTCCTTAGTCTTTTTGTCTTCAGCAAACTGTTTGCGGTCTTTCTTGTGCATCGTCTTTAGGAAAGGCTTCCTTCTGGGATGATAGACATGCAGACCAATCTGATGCAGTGTGCGGCGTATGGTCTGAGCACTGACAGTCTGACCCCCCACCCCTTCAACCTCTGCAGCAATCTACCTTACATAAAGGCATATAGTGCCAAAAACATATACATCCGATGTGCAAATAATACAACGTATTAGAGCAAGCAAGTAACCAGTGAAAGTGCTTGCATTCTAAAAAATAAGTTCATAAAGTGATAAGCAAGTAGCCAGTGAAGACTCCTTGATATTCCTCAAAATAAAGTGCTTCTGTGTCAAAGTGTTGAAATTGTTGGATATCTCATGCAGTGCTCAGTGTTCCACTCCCCAGCAGCAAACACACTTACCAGATATCATGGACCCCTTAGCCATATAGCATGTGTGTTTAGCAGGCTTTTCTGGTAAGTGAGACCAGGTGCAATTCCTATACGTCCTTGCCAGAGTTATGGTTCATGGAAGGGAAGAGAAGGATCCAGATATAGTGTAATACGTCCCTTTATTTTGATATGAACAATAAAAAATACATTTACAATACTGTAGACATAATGTCTCCATGATATGGACATAAGCAAGGGCAGATGTATTGTGCTAGTTATTTTAACAGCCTGCGCCGGGACCTGCACTCCATGTGCTTTCCAACATGCATACCACGGATGCCAGATGTGACGAACTGAGAGATCGAAAACCACGTTGCCGCGTTTCGCCCCTCCCACAGGGCGTTCTCAAAGACAACAGCCAGCTCTGAGGAAACGCGTAAGCTCTGAGGGAACGCATAAAATAGAGTCAATGTTTGTGATTTTACCATGCAAGTCGAGCCTGTCTACAATGCGCACTAGTTCCCAAGTACCATTGATTTTTTTACATTACAGGCTGGATTTTATCTGGAGTTTTGTGAGTTTTTAGTATCATTTCCTTTAAAGAGGAAGTAAACTATATTAAGGCTTACCTATAGGTAGTGTAATTATCTCCTAAACATGCACCGTTTAGGAGACATTTACTGTCCTAACAGCCAGTTACGTCATTGGCGCGTACGCACTGAAGGAACAGCTGCCCGTGTCCTTTCTTCAGAGCAGGGTGCTGTGACTGGCGGCTCCCGCACGCATGCCCGGAAGGAAGACTGGCTAAAGATGGAAGCCGTCTATCGCTGGAATGCTTAGTGTTCAGGTAAGTTTAACATAATGTGCTAGTATGCGATGCATACTAGCACATTAGGCCTTTGCATTGCAGGTAAGGAAAAAAAAAGTGCAGTGGTTTACAACTGTTTTATTAAAATAACATACAGTTCTACACAATGTGGACCATTTTTCTTTTCCCTATGGTTTGTGTGTTGGAGCGATTTACATTGTCAGCCATGACACTATCTTACTCATCCTAAACAGAGGGAACCAAATAGATCTTCTGTGTATCACTCACGCTTATCTAAACTCTTATCACTTAGAGTCTGGATCTTTGGTAAGAAAGTATTTCACATGATTCAAGGTGGAGGTGCACCTGGGAGAAAATTCCACAATTTTTTTGTTTACTTACATTGCTTATCCACTTCAAGAGACTGTGCTCTTTTATATTGTTTTTCATGTTATGAGAGGTTTATATATATATATATATATATATATATATATATACATATACATATACATATATATACACTATTTTGACTATTTTTATTATTTTAATTGTTTAGCGTGGCAACTTTTGTTCTATTTACTCCATGCCTATATAAGTTAATATGAATGGCAAAACCTATACAAAGATAAATAATATTTGTCTTTGTTGTCCTCTTTCTTGGCTGAGTAGCCCACATGTGCGCGGTAGCTGGAGGGATTTTTGCAAATCACAAGATTCAGTTACATTTAGAATCTTCTGTTTTTTCAGAGTTGCTCGTTCTCTAATAGCGGAGTTCAGAGGCTGAAGATACCATCTAGGAGGGAAGTGCTGATTAACATTTCGTTTTGTCAGAAAAGCTATTTGGCTCTCCCTTTGGGACTAATGTGAAAGTTTAGGTCAGCTAAATATAGCCGGATCTGTACGAGTTCCATGGTGTACTCTGTGAATTATTAACAGCTTCAACTTTACAAAATAAGAAAGAACCATTAAGAGTTAGAAAACAGTAACCAAAACCCTAAGCGCTATAAAAGGTGCAGGATTAAGTTATTATAGAAGCAAAGTCATGGAGACAGTGACCTCAGAAATCAATCCATGTCTGTCTTATTTCTTCACTCCCTCCACTCCCCTCTGGCTCCCTTTTTTTACTCTCTACTTGGTTTAGCAGCAATATTTTCCTTTCACCATTCCCCTTTTCTTCATCTCTCCTTTATGGCTATGAATGGCCTGATGGTAGGTGTGAAGGGAGTCACTGTGGTTGGGGGGCCTGTGGAACCCAGCTTACCTTAGAGAGGTTGGAAAAATCCCTGCCCCAGCTCCCTGGGCCCCTCTTATGTGTAAGTCACCCTGTGTCTATTAGGGACACAGCTTGACCAAGGAAATTATGGACAGATAATTAATGGGCACTGAGAATATGGTCTGAATTACTTCAAATGGGACAGTAATATGTATCAACCGTATGTCTCAAGATATATATGGAGACTAATATTGGCCTGATTGATTCTGAACATGTTGATTGAAAGAGCTAATCACATTGGCCTCTGTTCCATGTTCTTTAATGTCAAAGATGGACAGTCTGTCACTGGTGGTCTCTTCCTATTGTCTGTAAAATAAGGTGTTCTGTGTTTATACTTATGATAATGTGTAATTTTGTATTATGTTTTAGCCTAGGTTGCCGGCAGTCTGGTCTTCCAAGCTGGTTTAAGTGAGTTGAGTTAATTAGCATGTTAATGACAACCTTGTCTAGATGGGATTAGCCATGAGTCAGCTGTACCTCGTTATCTAACCATTGTGTGATGTTTTGGGTAAATATTCAGGTCATTGTTCATGTAGTGACTGACATACTTCTCAAGTGTATAAAAAGTCTGTTTCTTGTTCAATAAATGAGTTAGTTGTTTTCAGATACATACATGTATGTAGGGCAGCTGGAATATCTGATACAGTATCTATGTTCAAGAGTGGAGGAAGTCATATACTGACGGAAACCCACAAACAACAGTGTTGGGGGTAACTTATTACAATGTAATGCGTTACGTTAACTACGTTACCTTTTTTGGTAACTTAGTAACGTAACGCGTTACATTCGTAACATTTGTAACTGCATTACTTTACTCGGCTTGAGTAACGCGCTTTCCTGCATTACCCAAGCCGTTGACATCTCATGCGGACCGAGGAGGAGGCGGGAGGACGGACTCGAGGAGACGCGGGGATCGTGTGGCGAGGAGGAGGCGGGAGGATGGACTCGAGGAGACGCGGGGGATCGTGTGGCCAAGGAGGAGGCAGGAGGATGGACTCGAGGAGACGCGGGGGATCGTGTGGCCGAGGAGGAGGCGGGAGGACAGCTCGAGGAGATGCGGGGGATTGTGTGGCCGAGGAGGAGGCGAGAGGACTGAGGAAAAGACGCCCGCCACTGCAGGTAAATGCACTGGTCTCTCTGGCGTGGTCACTCTGGCATTGAAAGGGGGCACACTGTGGTCAATCTGGGGGCACGCTGTGGTCAATCTGGTGGCACGCTGTGGTCACTCTGGGGGCACACTGTGGTCAATCTGGGGGCACGCTGTGGTCACTCTGGGGGCACACTGTGGTCAATCTGGGGGCACGCTGTGGTCACTCTGGGGGCACACAGTGGTCAATCTGGGGGCACACTATGGTCACTTTGGGGGCACACTGTGGTCAATCTGGGGGCACGCTGTGGTCAATCTGGGGGCACATTGTGGTCAATCTGGGGGCATGCTGTGGTCAATCTGGGGGCACGATGTGGTCAATCTGGGGGCACGATGTGGTCAATCTGGGGCACGATGTGGTCACTCTGGGGGCACACAATGGTCAATCTGGGGGCACGCTGTGGTCACTTTGGGGGCACACTGTGGTCAATCTGGGGGCACGCTGTGGTCACTCTGGGGACACATTGTGGTCAATCTGGGGACACGCTGTGGTCAATCTGGGGGCACGATGTGGTCAATCTGGGGGCACGATGTGGTCACTCTGGCATTGAAAGGGGGCACACTGTGGTCACTCTGGCATTGAAAAGGGGCATGCTGTGGTCAGTCTGGCATTGAAAGGGGGCACACTGTGGTCACTCTGGCATTGAAAGGAGGCACGCTGTGGTCACTCTGGCATTGAAAGGGGGCACACTGTGGTCACTCTAGCATTGAAAGGGGGCACGCTGTGGTCACTCTAGCATTGAAAGGGGGCACAATGTGGTCACTCTGGCATTGAAAGGGGGCACGCTGTGGTCACTCTGGCATTGAAAGGGGGCACGCTGTGGTCATATATATATAAATAAAACAATAAATATTGTATTGTTTTTTTGTGCACTACAAATAAATATGCGCATTGAAATTGGTTCATATTTTTTTCAAAAGTAAAGTAAAGTAATAAGTAGTGAAGTTACTTTTCAAATGCAGTAACTAGTAAAGTAATCTCATTACAATTTACAGAACTAGTAACTAGTTACATTTTTTGAGTAACTACCCCAACACATGCCTTTGGTCACTTATGAACTCATGCACATGTAGCACTCTCATTGTTGCTAGTGTATATAAATTTATTTTGGCTCCCCTGAATCTAAGAAACTACTTAAAGGGGACTGAGGGAGCACAAATCAGCACCACACCCAAAGCTACAGAGAGGACAGTGTAGAGCAATGCCGCACATGTCTGGGACCTAAGGGGACAGCTTGAGAGCAGTGCAAGACAGCCAGGAGCACTCTGATATCTCTACTTTGGGCCTACAGTGTGGTGTACTTTTATGAACGGGTGAATTTTTTTCTCTGTTGGCTTCTCTACAGTTTTCCGGGGAAAATGATCACATCTGGCACCCTTTTTATGAATCGGAGAACTTCAGTTCGCCCAGGGTGATCAGAGGAGAACGGTTTTCTCGGAGATCTGTGTAGAAGTCAATGGGGCGTCTGTAATCTCGTGAGACAAAGCGAGATTACAGTAGTATGAAAATCCCTGGCGCGCTTTAACAAGCAGTGATAAATTATCACTGCTGAGTACAGGAGGTTAATAAATAATAGTCCCCTTACATAAATATATATATATATATATACACTGAATACACACACACATACATTGTATATATATATATACACATTAAATATATATATATATACATGTATGTGTGTGTATATATATACATGTATATATATACATAAATATGGCAGGGGGACATGATTACTGTGTTGGGGGGTCTGAACGAGGAAGAAGGAAGTCGATAATCTTCCTTTTTCCCCCTCAGTTCTCCCCCGATTCTGTCTTCACTCCCCGCTTCACAAGCTCCAGGCTGGTGAATCTGGGAATGTGAATTCTGACCCAGATCGCCAGTGAAGTGCGGGGATCGCAGCTTCATAGCCTGGCTGTTTCTGTGTCTGTCAATGACAGATTCCCATGTGAAGAGATGATTAGCGGAGAACATGTTCTCCCCCGATCATTTCTGTTTCATAAACTGAGAATGATCGGAAATGAGCTGTGATCAGCAGGATCACTGCTCATCTCCGTTTCATAAAAGGACACCTGTATCTGGAAAGTATTCACCACGCTTCACTTTTTCCACATTTTGTTATGTTACAGCCTTATTCCAAAATTGATTAAATTCATTATTTTCCTCAAAACTCTACAAAAAAACCCATATTGACAACATGAAAGATGTTTGTTTGAAATCTTTTCAAATGTATTAAAAAATAAAAATAAAAAGACCCACTTACATAAGTATTCAAAGCGCTTGCTCAATACTTTGTTGAAGCACCTTTGGCACCAATTACAGTCTCAAGTCTTTTTGAGTATGATGCTACAAGCTTGGCACACCTATTTTTGGGCAGTTTCTCCAATTCTTCTTTGCAGGACCTTTTCCTTGTTCAATTGGGTTCTAATCTGGGCTCTAGCTGGGCCACTCAAGGACATTCACAGAGTTGACAAGTAGCCACTCCTTTGTTATCTTGGCTGTGTGATTAGGGTCGTTGTCCTGTTGAAAGATGAACCTTCACCCCAGTCTGAGGTCCAGAACACTCTGGAGCAGGTTTCCATCAAGGATGTCTCTGTACATTGCTGCATTCATCTTTCCCTCGATACTGACTAGTCTCCCAGTTCCTGCCGCTAAAAAACATCACCACAGCATGATGCTGCCACCACCATGCTTCACTGTAGGGATTGTATTGGCCAGGTAATGATCGGTGCCTGGTTTCCTCCAAATATGACGCTTGCCATTCAGGCCAAAGAGTTAAATCTTTGTTTCGTCAGACCAGAGAATGTTGTTTTTAATGGTCTGAGAGTCTTTTAGGGGCCTTTTGGCAAACTCCAGGTGGGCTGTCATGTGCCTTTTACTGAGGAGTGGCTTCCGTCTGGCCATTCTATCATGCAGGCCTGATTGGGAGAGTGCTGCAGAGATGGTTGTCCTTCTGGAAGGTTCTCCTCTCTCCACAGAGAAATGCTGGAGCTCTTTCAGAGTGATCATTGGTTCTTGGTCACCTCCCTGACTAAGGCCCTTCTTCCCTGATCGCTCAGTTGGCTGGGTGCCTCGCTCTAGGAAGAGTCTTGGTGGTTTCAAACTTCTCCTGTTTATGGATGATGGAGGCCACTGTAATCATTGGGACCTTCAATGCTGCAGAAAATTTTCTGTACCCTTCCCCAGATCTGTGTCTCGATATAATTCTGTCTTGGAGGTCTACAGACAATTCCTTGGACTTCATGACTTGGTTTGTGCTCTGACATGCACTGTTAACTGTGGGACCTTATATAGACAGGTGTGCACCTTTCCAAATCATGTCCACTCAACCGAATTTACCACAGGTGGACTCCAATCAAGTTGTAGAAACATCTCAAGGATGATCAGTGGAAACAGGATTCACTTGAGCTCAATTTTGAGTGTAATGGCAAAGGCTTTGAATACTTATGTACATGGGATTTTTATTTTATTTTTTTAATTCATTTGCAAAGATTACCAACAAACTTCTTTCCTGTTGTCATTATGGTGTATGGTTTGTAGAATTTTGAGGAAAATAATGCATTGAATCCATTTTGGAATAAGGCTGTAACATACCAAAGTGTGGAAAAAGTGAATCGCTGTGAATACTTTCCGGATGCACTGTAAGAGCAGCCAAGTGCTGTGCAATACAGCCAGGTGCTGTCTCTTGATAACTGACTTGTTTGTCAGAACCTTTTGCCATTTTTTGTGCAGCTGCATCATTACTCCCACTAGTGAGCAGCATAAGGCTGGCCATACACTATACAATTTTCTTGATCAATTTTTTACCAAAACCATAAAATATGAGGTCAAACCTAAACACTTTCAAATTTGTATGGAATCAGGCCGGCCCTTGCACTTCACAGTTGAAGGTAAATCTAAAGGAATTTGAATAAGAAAATGGTATATTGTAAGGCCAGCCAAAGTCAGCTGGAGTTTAGCAGTCACAGATTTTAGCAGTTCCTCAACAGTTTTGAAAGTTTACGAGTTCCTCAGCTTTGGGCATCCCATGTACCCCAATCCCTGTCCAAGTTCAAAGTTCCCTAAATAAACATCCTAAACTAAAACCCCTAGACTGTTTTCTTGAGCCAATTGGAGAGTGTGGAAAATTCCTGTTGCTGGGTTGTGGGTGCTTTGTGGGGAAAAAGGCCAGAATTCCAGCAGCTCCTTTGGTTAGGCCTACACACATGTTCCACCAGTGCATGAATGACTCATTCAGGGCTGACATTTATACATCAATAGTTTGTAATCAGTGTTACAAGTGCTGCTGATTACGTATTGTTGATATTTACACTACATGTCTACGTTCTGCAGTGGCTGTAGCATTTTTTACACTGTACACATGTAAATGATAGCACAATCGTTACATGCATACATTGCATGGACACATAGCATACTCAGCATCTTGATGCTAGAACCATCTTACAAAAAGACATACACTTTGGGGTTCATTTACTAAAGGCAAATAGACTATGCACTTTTAACCACTTAAGCCCCGGAAGATTTTACCCCCTTCCTGACCAGGGCCTATTTTGCGATTCGGCACTGTGTGACTTTAACGGACAATAGCGCGGTCATGCGACGCTGTACCTAAACGAATTTGACGTCCTTTTTTTCCCACAAACAGAGCTTTCTTTTGGTGGTATTTGATCACCTGTGCGATTTTTTGATCATGCGCTATAAACAAAAAAAGAGCGTCAATTTTGCAAAAATAACAATATTTTTCACATTTTTTTTATATGAAATTCCCCCAAAAAAATGTAAAAATCAAAATGTTTTAACATTTTAGGCCAATTTGTTTTATGCTACATATGTTTGGTAAAAAAAATCGCAAAAAGCGTATTTTGATTGGTTTGCGCAAAAGTTATTGCGTCTACTAACTAAGGGAAAGATTTTTGTCATTTTTGTTGTTTTTTTTTTTAACGAGTAATGGCGGCGATCTGCGATTTTTTTTTGCGGGACTGCAACATTTCGGTGGACAGATCGGACCCTTGACTGATATTTTTGATACTTTTGGGGTTACCAGTGACATTACTACAGTAATCAGTGATATATATATATACAGTGTTACTGTAAAAATGACACTGGCAGGGAAGGGGTTAACTTTATTTGAGAGGGTCATTGATTCGCTCCTAACCTCCTTTATCTGGGGGGGGGCGGGCAGCGCGTGTGGCCAGGGACGCCCTGCAGTTGCCGGTAGTTGCAGGGGGACTGGCGGTGCCCAACCTGCGCCTCTATTATTTAGCCTCCCAGTTGGCCCATGCACATTGGTGGTTCCATCCCGAGGACAATCATGCTGCAGCGGCCTTGGAGTCGGGCATTCTTACCTCCTTCGAATCTCTGCAAAATTTACTGCACCGTAGATCCACCATGGGCAGACCGAATACTGCCATTATATTTCTGTCACCCTATGTATTTTTGCAGCTGCCACCCTGGGCGACACTGACCCTCCGGGCTGTGTTCCCCCAATGCCCCCCTCTGGCATAATCCTCGGCTGTGGGAGTTTTTTGGTCGGGACAATGGTCTTTTTTGGGCCCGCCTCCTGTGAAATCCGTTTCCCACTTGTATGTCCGGGGAACCTTTCGATCCTTTGCGGACATGCAATCTGCCTTTCACCTTTCCCTCTACGGCCCATTTTCGCTATTTGCAACTGAGACATGCAGCGGCCGCGCAGTTTGGCCCCTGGGATGTCTCGTTGTAACCATCCCCATTGGAGTATCTCCTTTCTGATTCTTCGCATGAGAAGTTGGTCTCTACATCTAGACCATACTAGACTCTACATCATACTACTCTAGACTTTTACATTCTAAATCCAAACGCCTGGCCGTGGTTGAGTCCCAGTGGCGGGAGAACGTCCCGGACTTGACGGAGGAGGTGGGGCACGACGTCCTTCCTGAACAAATCCCGGTTGTGATTTCCTCCAGGGATAGAGTTATACAGCTAAAATTCCTTTATAGAGCATACTATACTCCTCAGGTCCTTCATAAAATAGGTAAATTGCCCTCCCCTCTTTGTTCTAAGTGTAATGTCGATGAAGGGTGCTTTTTTCACATGTTTTGGGATTGTCCTCCTATCCATGCATTTTGGTCGGAGGTCAAGGCTTTTATAACTACCATTTCTCAGTTGTCTAATGTTTGTAGCCCCCTTCGTTGTCTACTAGGGTATGTGTCAAAAATGTCAGTTAGGGGTCCGATCTGTCCGCCTTAATGTCGCAGTCCTGCAAAAAATCGCAGATCGCCGCCATTACTAGTAAAAAAAAAACAATAAAAATGACATAAATTTTTCCCGTAGTTAGTAGACGCAATAACTTTTGCACAAACCAATCAAAAAACGATTATTGCAAATTATTTTTACCAAAAATATAAATCACACAGGTGATCAAATACCCCCAAAAGAAAGCTCTATTTGTGGGAAAAAAAGGACGTAAATTTTATTTGGGTACAGTGTCGCACGACCGCACAATTGTCCGTTAAACTCACGCAGTGCCCAATTGCAAAATATGGCCTGGGTATTAACCACTTGCCGACCGCCCACAGTATATTTACTGCGGCAGTCAGCCCCGCACAGGCAAAGTGACGTAGTACTACGTCGCTAGCCTGTGAGCCTCTAGGGGGCGAGCGTGCGCTGCCGGAGGCGCGCTCCCACCCCCGCTCGTTCCCAAACTTGTCCGCACATGTGACCGGCGGACCCGATGTCCGCCGGCCACCCGCGATCTCCCGGTGGAGAGGGAGAAAGGCAGGCGGCTAATGTAAACAAAGCCATCTGTCATTCTCCCTGATCTAACTGCAGAGATCATACGATCCTGCTATGTAGGATCGTATGTCTCTGTGGTTACATCATTAGCCACACCCCTTTACTGTAAGAAGCACGCCCCTAGGGAGACACCTAACTGACTAATTGATCACCAATAAAGGTAACCCCTTCCCTGCCAGTGTAATTTTTACAGTAACAGTGCATATTTTTAGCACGGATTACTGTAGTAATGTCACTGGTACCCCCAAAAGTGTCAAAAATGTCAGTCAAGGGTCCGATCTGTCCGCCGCAATGTCGCAGTCCTGCAAAAAAAAAAATCGCAGATCGCCGCCATTACTCGTTAAAAAAAAAACAATAAAAATGACAAAAAATCTTTCCCTTAGTTCGTAAACGCAATCAAAATAAGTTTATTGCGATTTTTTTATACCAAACATATGTAGCAGAAAACAAATTGGCCTAAAATGTTAAAAAATTTTGATTTTTACATTTTTAAGGGGGGGAATTTCAAATAAAAAATTTGAAAAATATTGTTATTTTTTTCAAAATGTATGCTCTTTTTTTGTTTATAGCGCAAAAAGTAAAAATCACACAGGTGATCAAATACCACCAAAAGAAAATTCTGTTTGTGGGAAAAAAAGTCAATTTCGTTTACGCACAACCGCGCAATTGTCCGTTAAAATCACGCAGTGCCGAATCGCAAAATAGGGCCTGGTCAGGAAGGGGGTAAAATCTTCCGGGGGTTAAGGGGGAAAATCTTCCGGTCCAGAAGTGGTTATAAAAAATATCCAGTTACATGCAAAGAAAAAAAAAAACAGCATTTTTGCTTGCACATGATTAGATAATGTAAGTCATCACAGCTCTCCCTCATTTACTAAGCTCTGGAGCAACTGCACTTGCAGAGTGCAACTTCATTTTCAAAAGCGCACAGTCTATTCACCTTTAGTAAATCAACCCCAATGTGCGCATGAAGTCCTAAAGAGATAAAACATGGAGAAATTTGCATGCATTGCCGAGATGTATTGCATTTTTTTTTTTTTTTTTTGCCCTGATTTACGCTTTAACCATTTCCGGACCGCCTGCGGCATGTATACTGCGGCAAGGCGGCCCGGCTGTGCAAAATCACATACATGTACGTGATTTTGTGCAGGAGATGTCGGGTGCGCATGCACACTGCCCAAGCGCCGCTTCCGCAGTGATTGGACACAGCAGGAGCCAATCAGCTGGTCCAGCAGCCGCGATGGCCACCGGGACCCGCCGATCGTTTGGGAAATGACAGAACGGCGGTTTGCCTATGTAAACAAGGCAGACAGCTTTTCTGTTACAGAGGAAGAGAGAGATCTTGTGTTTAAGCTAAACTGAAACACAGATCTCTCTTTTCCTCTAGTACATCCAGTCCCCCTACAGTTAGAAAGCACTCCCTAGGAGCACACGTAACCTGTTGATCACCCCTGGTGTTAACCCCCTTCCCTGCCTGTTTTATTTATACAGTAACAGTGCATTCTTTTTTTAGCACTGATCACTGTATTGGTGTCACTGGTCCCCAAAAAGTGTCACGGGGTGTCAGATTTGTCCGCCACAATGTCACAGTCCTGCTAAAAATCACTGATCGCCACCATTACTAGTAAAAAAAATTAAAAAGTCTTTAAATGTATCCCATAGTTTGTAGACGCTATAACTTTTGCGCAAACCAATCCAAACCAATGTAGCAGAATACATATTGGCCAAATTTGATTTCCTTTATTTTTTTGTTGGGTCTGTTTTATATCAGAAAGTGAAAAAAAAATATATATATATTTTTTTTTTTTTTTTTTTTCCAAAATGATAGTCCTTTTTTGTTTATAGCACAAAAAATAAAAACTGCACAGGCGATCAAATACCACCAAAAGAAAGCTCTATTTGTGGGGAAAAAAAAGACATCAATTTATTTGGGTACAGAGTCAAATGACTACGCAATTGTCAGTTAAAGCAACGCAGTGCCGTATTGCAAAAAATGGCCAGGTCATCAAGGGGTAAAACCTTCCGGAGCTGAAGTGGTTAATCTGTAATAAATTAAATTTGTATTTCTACAAGAAGTCCCTCACACTACACCTTATCAACGCAGCCAGGATGTGTGTGCCATGTCACTGGCGTTCCACCTCCCCCCCCCCCCCCCCCACGGTTGCAGAATGGTTGAAGAGGGTCCAAAGGGTGGCAGAAATGGAAGACACTATTGCGCAGGCTAAAGATACCCACCACAAATATTATACGACCTGGGCTTCCTGGATACACTTCACAACACTTCCTGACTTTCAGACATTGACCACCACATCCTAGATTCTAGCTAATGTCATGTTGGGTTCGGGACGCTTCGGACATACTTTCCCGTCAACCACTGATTACATCTTGGGTCGAGTCCCTCCCACCAATGCCACGGGCTTCATGTCTCCCTTCTGAGTATCTCTTCCCTCGCCCTCCCTTTTTTCTCTTTTTCTTTCCATTTAGCGTCCTCTCCTCTTGTCTCTCCCCCGACCCCCCCCCCACCCCCTCATTCCTTCCCCCCCCTCCCAGATGCTCTCCTGTTCCCCCCCAAGCCGCAGACCCGACCACGCTCATGGGACAGAACACTTAACTCCACGACCCCCCCAGTGGATTTCCTCTGAATTCCCAGCCCCAAGACGACCTACACACCATTAATGGTTGCCCCCTGTGCCCGGACACAGCGTGTTCTCCTCTGGGGGTGTCCGGACATGTGGGGGGAGCCACCACTGCCCTTGAAGGTGCCGCACACCCAACCGAGGTGGAGGTTGCAATTGGTTCATGTTTATGTGTTCTCCCCATGGCCCTGCACCAAGGGAATGGGGAACAAGATTATCCTCACCTCCTTGAATGGTTTACAATGTATATCGTACGATGATCTTGTACGTTCCTACACTTCACTGTATGATTGAGTCGTGGTTTGTTCACTCACCCTATTTTCTGTGCATTTTATTGCTGTTTCTCCTGTTTTTTCTTTTCGATGATCTCTGTATTGCTTTGTATTGCTTAAAAGTGATGTTCACTTCTTATGTCATTCCATTTTAACACAATAAAATGTTTTGAAAAAAAAAAATTGTATTTCTTTGGTATAGATGCACTTTCAAGTCATATGTGCTGTAATCTTGTGTGTATGGCGCCATCTAGTGGTTACTTTCTCAACTGAAACATTTATTGGAATATTTACTCAACATACAGTACAGTAGAGCTGTGCATCTGCAGACAAAGCAGATTTATTTGCCAGTCATTCACCATTTTCCACCCAACATCTAGACTTCCCAAATGTCTCAATGTTACATGACTAGGCTAGCTCAGATTCCTCCTGTTTAACCATATTACCTGTATCAGTACCCAACACCATCCCCCTTTACCTTTAAAAGACAACTCAAACTCAGCATTGGGATTAAATGTCCGCTTTAGCCTTTTAATAAACAAAACCATAAATAACAGAAAAACATAAAACAATCAAACCAATCCAGATCAAAGAATGGTTGCAGATCCTTGACGATACCATCTCCCACAACTGGAGTCTGTGGTACCATTAAGTTAGGTTCTGTCCCCAGCCACCACCTCAAGGACTATCCTAACTGACCAAAGACCCCTACCACCTTACACTATCCGGTCAGTCTAGACTGAACCAGACCAACCATAGGACTCCATAGCTGAGATGGGTCCCACCATTTTATCATTCGACACCATGTTTTGGACCCTCGTCAAGGACCCCAACCGCCAACGTCCAACCTCCTTCGGCAAGTGGTTAAGGGGGCAGGGGGTGTGTCCTATGCCTACATGCTTTTGCTAATAGGTGTACCTCATTCCCATCTCAAAAAGTTGGAAGGTATAATCGCACCCTTGCTGACCCCCATACTGTGTCCTCCTGACCCACCCACATTGTGCATTTCTGACCCACTCACACTGTGCCCTACTGACCCCCATACAGTGACCTCCTGACCCACCCACACTATGCCTTCCTGACACCCTTTATTGTGCACTCTTGACCTATTGTACTGTGCCCTGCTGCCCCCACCCTATACTGTGCCCTCCTGACCCCTGTACTATGCCTAGCTGACCCCCTGTACTGCTGACCCTTGTATGGTACCCTGCTGACCAGTGACCACCCTGTACTGTATCCTGCTGATCCCCCCGTAATATGCCCTGCCAACTCCCTGTACTTTGCCCCGCTTGAAATACTATAATATAAAATATATAATATATAATAAACTATAATATATGTTTAATTCAACTATTTATACTTAATTCTTGCAATTAGATGCCTAAATTGGGGCAAGCTAGTAGGGGCCCCAATGCTTTACTTTGCCCAGGGGCCCATGATTCTATTAGGATGACCGCAATAGTGGCCCAGTGTACCACTCAACTATGCATGCCTGCTCTTACATTATTCCCTTTTGAAAACTTTTGATGGATGTACAATTCGAAAGGACGTGCTGATCATTGAATTGCCTGAGATGCTTGGCTCGAATTTGGAGAGTAACAACATCTTTTCATTTCATCTTTTCATTTGATGAACTGTTTGATGAGCGCTGATACAATTGTAAGGCAATACTTTAGACAAAATAGAGTATTTGCAGGTGAATTTACATACGCACATGCAAAGCCCCCCCCCCCCACACACACACACACACACCGGCCTGTGTTACAGGTGCAGCCAGGATATGGATTTATCATTCACCATTTGCTCTCCAGTTGCTAGGACGTACTGAATACCAGAATGTATGACTTAAATTAGGACAGTGATGGTATCCATTTATAGGGAACTACCTAACCAGCACTACTACATCTGTGCCAGCTAAGGCGTGGGTAAGGTGATAGTTGGTGCTGTTTTCCTGCTTTTCCCCTGTGCCCTGGTCCCTGGATTTGGTATGTTATGCATCTGATACATTGGTGTGTTTTGCCTTCATGAGTTACAATTGAACCTAATATCTGCACATGTACAGGTAAATTGGACACATACACACATACACATGACCCTTACACACCCTTACACATGATGCATGATGATTTGTGTTTATATTGTTTGCAAATAACTTGTCTATATAATGTTACCCCATCTATAGAATACTTTGGTTTAAAAGTTCCTCCAAACTTCTGGTCATCTTCTTCCCCCAACAGAGCTGTACCTTCCCCATTTAGGTGCATTCCGTCCCTGCTGTAGAGCCGGTAACTGACCGCAAGGTTGGCCCAGTTCTCCATGAACCCAAAACATCCCTTCCTACATGAGTTCCTCAGCCACTTGTTGAGCTCTCTAAGCCCTTGCTGCCTCTCTAGTGTAGCTTGAGATACATGCAGTGATTCTGATAATACTACCTGGAGGTCTATGGAGGTGTAGTGTTGTCCCCCATGCAGGGTGTAGTGTGACTCCTTATACTGTAGAGGTAATTTGTATCTATGGTGGTGTAATGTTGTCACCCTAGTAGGGTGTAAAGTGAATATACATAGAGGTAATTGCTTTTGTTTTTTTCACAGAAGCGGAGAAAGCTGAGAAAGGAAAATATATGTACTTGCAGAAACTGTACTTAGATTATCACACAACATCACATATTTCCATGGTGCAGGCAAGCTGGTGCATGACATTTTGCAGCCAGGCTGCCTGCACCCAGCGACCAATGACGCTGCATCACAGGTGGCAGATCCAATGCTACTGAGTTGCAGTTATACAGCAGCCAGACCGGGAAATCACTGGACACTTTTTTCTTGTGACAGCCTTCTGAAACACGGGACTATCCCCAGAAATTAGAGATATCTGGTCAGCCTAAGGAAAGTCTGCCATAATGTGCTATATACCGTTTACACCAGCATGGTAAATGTTTTTTTTACCATTATGGCAAAAAAAAAAATCTCCTGGGGGCCAAACATTTTTCATCTGGCTTGTTGGTTTAGTTCCATTTGAAATCCTTTGGCTATTATTTTTAAGAGCTGCCTTTTACAAAAAAATGATGGTGTCACGTACCTGGTAGGTGAGCCTGATGTGTAGAGGAGAGCCTCTCGTACAACTCCGGCTCGTGGGCCTCTGATAGTGAGACAGCAGCCACAGGAGCACGGTGACATAGGAGTGCCTGTAATCAGTCCAATAGTAGCATGGCCGCAGTGAGCGGGCTCGTATGAGGTAGCTGGGAGCAAGCTTGCTGGGCTGGAGTTGTAGCAGGCCGGATGAGCAGGGTGCAGGGTCAAACAAGCTGGGTAGGTAATGGTTGGGCAGGAAGGACATAGGCTATAGGCAGCAGAGTAATCGGGTCACAAGCCGGGTCGGTACCAGGAGAGCAGCAAGGCAGGATCAACAGGCAGGAGCGAGATCCAGAAGACAAGCCAGGGTCAGGGTAGGAAGCAGACAAGCACAAGTTAGAGATAAGTCGGATCAAGATCAGAGGTCGCACGGAGTCAGGAACAGTACACAGAAGCTGCAGACCAAACAGCAATGAATCCATGCAGAGAGTCAGTTTAAATAGCCAGCTTGGCGCCATCTAATGGCGGGAAGTTCCATCTACCTTATGGACCAGACTTCTCTGACAGATGGAAAATTACTTCTTTGAATCCATGATGCAAATGGTAACTGAAACATTGGATGTGTTTATCTTTATACAAATAAAGAAGATAAGAGAAACCTGACACATGTAAAGCACTGCTGGATTTTGTTATAGGATAGCAGAACATCAAGCATTAAACAAGTTTCTTGTTTATTGCAGACCCCATGCACTGGAAGACTATAATGTGTTCTAGAGAGTAAACATTTATCGATGTATTACATATATATATGTGCTTGCATGTCTGTATATTTACTCTTTGGGCAATGCATTCTCATGTTGTTGTTCCTGTAATTTTAAACTTGCAATGTACTTTCTGCACACTTTATCTGTAGAGATGGTCCGAACATCCCCTGGTTCGGTTTGCGCCAGAACTCTCCAACATCGCAAAAGTTCAGGCCCGAGCCGCAAACCCCATTGAAGTCTATGGGACCCGAACTTGAAAAATCAAAAGTCCCAAGTGGTTATATGCAAGTTATTGACCAATGCAAAAATATCTATTAACCACTTCTAGACCGGAAGGTTTTGCCTCCTTAATGACCAGGCCATTTTTTGCGATTCGGCATTGCGTTACTTTAAATGACAATTGCGCTTAAAAAAAAAAAGAGTGACAATTATGAAAAAAAATAAAAAAATAAACAAACAATATTTTTCACTTTCTGCTATATAACATTCTCCCCCAAAAAATGTAAAAATCACATTTTCATCCTTTTAGGCCAATTTGTATTCTGCTACATATTTTTGGTAAATATTGATTGGTTTACACAAATGTTATCTTGTCTACAAACTAGGGGAATGATTTATGTCATTTTTATTTATTTGTTTATTTTTTTGCTAGTAATGGCGGCGATCTGCGATTTGTAGCTGGGCTGCGACATTGAGGCGGCCAGATTGGACCCCTAACTGACATTTTTGACACTTTTGGGGGGACCAGTGACATTACTACACTAATCAGTGCTAAAAATATGCACTGTTACTGTAATAAGGACAATAGCAGGGAAGGGGTTAACCCAGGGGTGATCAAAGGGTTAAGTGTGAGCCTAGGGGAGTGTTTACTAACTGTATGTGGGAGGGACTTGTGGAATCAACACAGAGACCTGTGATCCTAAATAGAAGGATCACAGGCCCTCTCTGTTCATTCCAGAGAGAACAACGATCTGCTGTCAGCAGACTGTCGTTCTCTCTCAGCGGGGAACGGTCCCGGGTGCCCGGCGTCAATGTGGATCGGCTTCCCCACTTCCTAATGGGGGCGGGTAGACGCACGCCCCTGGGAGCGCTCTTGCGAACCTCTGTACAGGTAAATTGGCGCATCTGTACTGTGTATAGAACCTGCTGCAGCAAAATTTACATTTCTGTGACAGGGGCATCAAATTTCAATTTTTTACAGCAAGGCCAATTCTTGCTTTCATCAAGAATCTTCATGAAAGAAAAAATTGGCCTTGCTGTAAAAAAATTAAATTTGATGCCCATGTCACACAGTTGAGGAAAAATTGGTCTTTGGGTGTTGGTGGTGCCTTCACACCATAACCTTATCCCTGATAGCAAGCAATTGTTCTGCATGTTTTATAATTACTTGCTAAGCTATTGCTAGACTTGCCCGGCTTCACAAGTTTGTTGCACAATTGCAGCAAGTCCGCATTGCATTACTCCAAATCAACTTTCTTTGCAAACATTCTCCAAGTCTGCTGCAAGTTATGGTTCAGTTATGTTGTGCAAAAGTAATCCCACCACAGGGGTCAATGTGACTGAATTTTCATGCTGTAGACTTGCAGAGCTCTTGCTGTAGACTCATCACTGCAACTTTGCTCTTGCTAGAGACTTGCCACGCAAATTTGCTACAAAATGGAAAAGTGTCAACTAGAACTTGTGCTTCAAGTGCTCTGCAAGTGTACAACTTGCCAGTGAAAATGTGCAATAAGTTCACAGACTTACAATTTAACACTTCCACAAATTTGTGGCAAGTTATCCTTGCTATCTAGGATGAAGGTACTCTTGATGAAAACAAAAATGGGCCTTGCTGTAAAAAATCTTAATCGAATGCCCTGGTCAAACAGTGTGGAAAAATTGGTAACATGACTCCCAATTTGTTGTTTACCACTGTTCTCCCCTCTCTGTAGGCTCATGTTACTCCCTTTCTCAACCTCAGCACCAACATCAGAATCAAGTAATGGCTGTGCATCCTCAAAAAGTAAGTGGCTGATGCTGTATTCAAATAATTCAGCTGACTCCTTTATGCACGATGCTGGGGCTATGGCAGGAAAAGCTGTGGACAAGGAGGCAGAATAAGTCACTGTGGCAGTTGCGGTGGACTGCGCACTAATCTCAGCTTGGGACATAGAGGATGAGGAAGATGAGGATGGTTTAGTAAGCCAGTCCACCCTTCCTTCTGCATGCTGTGGCTGGATAGCATGGGCAACATCGCTAAACAGAGACAACTATAACCTGTCTGAGGACAGACCATCCAAGCAAGAAGCTTGATTGCACTCCAGTATATAAAGATTAAAATGTTTCTCTTTATTCCACATGTAAATCCATGTTGACAATACCAAAAACAAACAAGCCACAGGATAAGTTGATGCATTTCACAAACTAAATTTGCTTAATCATTCCTTAAAATGCACCTCTACATGTGTCTGTAAATAGTGAAGACAACAGCTGAACGCAATAGGTGCATGATTACACTGTTTAGCATATTCAATAGGTTCCTACAGTAAATACAAAAAAGGAACAAACCTTTTAGCTAAGTAACAAACATTCATTATTTTAAAAACAACATATAAATGTAGTACAAAATACAGAACCTTGATGAATATATCAATGGGATATGGGCATATGCATAAATATATATAAAGAAAGTGTAAAAACTTTTTACAAAAACTCCTTACAAAAATGTGTCCATGGGGTGAACATCCTGCAGAGCGCCCCACAGATTCGGGTGTTCACTGAACAGGCGCACAGGAGATGTTAAAGCCCATCTTTTGCTCGCCCCTAACTGTTCGCCCAACACTATTTATATGATAAAAATACTTAGGGGGTGACTGTATCCATTTTTTTTTCTACCCCAAATTCACACAAATGTATCCTAAGAATCACACATCCTAAATTAATTATTGGGTGAATCTTGGGGGAAAATGTCTAAGTCTTGGGTAAAAATATTGATATGTAGAACCCCTTAAAAAAAAACTTCTTAGGCTTTCCCTACTGAAGAACTAGTTGCTTAAGTCAGCCATTGCTGTACTCTCAAACCTCCGTAGGGATGAGGTTTGAGATTGCAGTGACACAAAGTTTTCCGCAAGCTCTGGCTGTTTGCCGATCAACAAATTAATAAACTAAAAAAACCTGTTTGCTCTCCCACCAAAACAAAACCTCTCTTTGCTGCAAGAAGTCATACAGTACATTTAGTCAAGATATTACTACTAGCGATGAGCCAAACTGCCCTGGGTTTTTAGTTTGAGCAGGGTTTGGCAAACATCAAAGACCTTCAGATGCCAAACCTGAACTCCATCTGTTAAGTTAAAAATGCCCATATTCTGAGCTTATAAGCAAGAGGTTGTCAAAAATAGCTTAAGGAGTGGGTACTAACCTGAGTTAGACATACACTCCTCTTTTAACTAACCCGATTGTTCAATATAAAAGGGAATCGGAAACCATTGTCACTAGAGGTTTCCAATTGAATATTCTTAATAAGAAGGAAAAAGCCTTCTTGGTACCTAAATCACCCCGTACCCCCATTATCTATTACCTCCCCAAGATTTATAAGAGTCTTACTTCCCCCCTGGGTCGAGCCATAGTCAGTGGGATTGACTCTGTGACATTCTGGGTGGGATAATACATAGACTCTTATTTACAGCCGTTGGTTCAACAGATTCCTTTGTACATCAAAGATACCCGACACGTTATTCATTTGCTGTCGGAGTACACACCTTAGGAGGGTTTATGGTTGGTAACGGCAAGTCGCAGAGGCAAGTAGGGAGATGATTCACTTTTTAGACCTCAACGGGGCGTAGTTTTGTCACTACAACCTACTTTAAGGCCCACTGACAGGAATTCCTATATTCCTGTAGACAGTTGCCACTACAACTCTTGGTTACAATCTTTGCCCAAGAGTCAGTACATGACATTGAAAAGCAACTATACTGAGATGAGCGATTTTTGACTCAAGCTGAGATTCTCACTCAAAGGTTTGTAAAGAAGGGATATTTGTTTCTTCAGAACACATTGAGCCAAGTCACTCAATTAAATAGAGTGGATCTCTTAAAGGAAAGGCTCCCATGTGAAAAAGTGGATTCTTTACTGATGGCTCCTTTCATTACTACCTTTTCTACCCAATATAGTGGTTTTAAGCGTCTTATTCAACAACACTAGCATATTTTGGAGAATGATCGAGTATTGGGCAAAGTGTTGCCCGCCAAGCCCCGAGTGATCTTCAGAGGGGTACCTACTCTTAGGGATACTATTGCTTCCAATATACAGAATCCTCCTATACAAAAACTGAGTTTTTTTCACAATCTTACGGGGTATTATCAGTGTAGAAGATGTCAGATGTGATCATTGAATGGTTGTAGACATAGGAGAACCAATGAGTTTATTTCTACTAGCACGGCAGGTAAATTTCAAATTAAGCCCTTCATTACATGTTCTAGCATTGGGGTGGTTTATTTATTGAAATGTCCCTGTGGATTACAGTACGTGGGTAGGTGTCAGGAGACTAGCCAGAGGAGAGTTGCCCGTAGGCCTGGCATGGTGGCCAATTTCCAATATGGCCGCACTCGCACAAATGCACGCACACGTATTGCGAACGCACGTTCACTACGGCAAAGACGTGTGTGTGCTGGCTCACACAATGCTTGTCAGATCTTGGCGCCCTCTGGCCTTTAAAAGAGGGACTGCAGCACAAGGACATTGCTGACTGATCTTCAGCTTCCTGCTTCCTGTTCTTGTGTGTGTGCTTATGCTTCTGATCATCTGTTACCGACCCGGCCTGCCTTTGGATACCTCTTGTTATTCCCCCAGCTCTGACCTCGGATAGCCCACGGATCTGCTCTTGTCTCTTGTCCTGTGTATGACTTTGGCTTGCCTGACTACGTCCCTGCTCTTCTGTCTGCTGACTACTGGCTTACTGACCTTGGCATCCATCTCTGACTACGTTTCCTGCTTCACCCTGTCTGCTGTGATCCACCTTGGTGCCTACCTGCAGTACCCAGCCTGCTGTACCCACCTGCAGTACTTACCTGTTGCTCCAGCCTGCAATACCTATTTGCCATATCCAGCTTACTGGAGCCACTACAATCTGTTTCCTGCTGTGTGCAGTCTGCACCATCATCAGCTCCACTGGGTCCTACTGCTCACCTCATCTGTTATCCACCTGTGGAGAGATCTCCACACCTGCATCTCTCATCTGTGGCACAGCCGGCAATCCCTGCTTCTTTGGGCTTCGTGTTCCCTGTTTCCACCTTCAGGGACACAGAGCACCTAGCCGCAAGGAGAGCCCTCTCAGCATTTCGGCTTCAGGACCAGGTACGTGACAGTAGGACTAATTGCTCACCACAGGTTAGACTCAGTGAACACATTAGCAATATTAGAAAAGGTTTTAAACAACATTCAGTTTTGAAACATTAGCTTTTGGTACACATTAAAGATCCCACAATTTCAATTTTTTTGGGGAAAGATAAATCTAGCCCAAATTGGCGAGGGGGGCTTAGTAAGGGAGATCTCCAAGCTTGGGATGGCCTGGATTTATAAGATTAAAACCTATGCCCCCTTTGGGCTTAATATTGATGTTGATGTGAATGCTTTCATAGATAACTTCTAACCTGAAGGGTTTGATTTGTTTTGTTGGTTATGACATTGTGTTAAAATACTTTGTGAACTCGGTCTGAGCCTTGAGTCTAATAGGTGACTATAGCTATTGGGTTTATTGCTAATTTTTATTTGGAATTGTAGGCTTTGATTTTTTTCTTGAATGAGCCCTTTGTATGTTTTTATTATAACCATCACATTTTGGCCAGTCTATAGCCGTAGGCATTTTACATAATTAAATTTTAATTAAAATAACAATTTTTATCTATTAATTATATAATTTAGATACGGGATGGCCTTGAATGGAATTGTGTTTTTAATATTAGGGATCTGGTTTTGTATGCCATCATGGCTGACTTAGTTTGTTTTATATCCATGACTATAGTTTTTTGTCTGTTAATTGATGCTATAACAGCTATATTTAGTTAGGGGCCTTCAGTGCAATATATATATTTATATTATTTAACATTTTATAGTGTTGTTTTATCAATGTACGCTAGCTACTTTACAAAATGTTTTAAATTTTATCTGTTAATAAAGTTTAGGTGTCTAGTACAAATGGCCACTGCTATGGATTGTGAGGTGAGGGCATCTTTCCCTAATCCAAGATGGCGGTTTGGCCAATGATGTCTCGTGGCTCAGACCGAGGCATGGTTATCGCTTGTTTGTTTGGTATAAGATGCGGTGAGTCAGCGCGCCACTGGTGCCCCAGGAAGACGTAATATGTGACGAAATGCGTCGGATCCGCGACATGCTGACGTCACCACGTGTTAGAGATCCCGGAAGGACGGTTGCTGTGTTTTTAGCCAGTTGTAGTAGTTTATTATTAATAATAAATTAATTAATTAATAAAAACATCCCGCTATGACGTTTGCGCAAACCAATCATTATACTCTTGTTGGCCTAAAATAATGAAGAAATTCGATTTTTTTTTTTTACATCTTTGATTGGATGTGTTTTATAGCAGAAGGTAAAAACTGTTTTTTATTTTTTTTTTTTTGTTTATGGCGCAAAAAAAAAAATAAGCAGAGGTGATCAAATACCACAAACATAAAGTAAGGTTTAGAGGCATAACCTGTATTTGTAGCACCACATCCCTATAAAGTACACAAAGAGGCGTGTTCATGTTTATAAAAGTATCAAAGTTTCTTGGAACAACATATTAAAAAACATAATATAAGAAGCAGCATTTTTAGGAAATATGCAAGTGCTTATGATCTCCCATTAAGAATGATCAGATACATATACCATACATTGAGACCTAACTGAATGGCCCACTGTTACTGGCAGTACAGTTGAGAATAAAGGTTAGTCCAACATTTATATAGGGCCAGACATTGGAATCAATGTATCATCACCATTAGCATTGCTACGCATTTCGCCAAAGGCTTCTTCAGCGCATCCTATTGGTACTGGGAGATATTATCACGTACCTAATGAAGACTGGAATGTTGTGGAGGCCTCTCTTGCACCTCCCACCTAACACTGCTGAAGGTGGGGACAGAGAGTATAAAGGCAGGGAGTGGCACGAGTGCCATTGTGACGCACCTTGTAGCAGAGCCTGACGTGCAGAAGGAGACCTCTCGTACAGCCCTGGCTCAGGCACCACTGGAGTTGCAAAAGTGGATGCGAAAGCGCAGTGGGGTAAGAGTGCCTGCGCTGGTCTTCCGTTCGCAGCCGAGATGAGTGACCGATGAGTCACTGGTCAGGACTGGATTGCTGAGCAGCAGGTAAAAGCAGGTACAGTGGTGCAGATGCACAGAAGATGCAGGACAGCGTCACTAGGCACTGGACAGAGCAGTAAAGGCAAGAGACTGGAGCAGGGTCAGACAAGCCGGATCGGTCACCAATAATCAGATATGGTATTTCCTTATTCTAAAGGGGATTCCAGATTTCCAGTTTCCAATAAGTACCCCCTCCCCCTTCACTCACACACATACAGGTCCTATCATCTTTGGGATGTGGGGATAAGGCCCTTGTCCACCTCAATATAGGGACATGGTGCCTTGAAAGGGGGGTGGCTAGGCTGCCTTTGCAAGATACTTTTTAAATGTTAGGGCAAGTGGCATTTACTGGCCAGCCAAGATGGAGGTCTCGATATGAGTCTGTTATGAATGTTTAAAGGAGGCCTCTACACAACATTTATTTTTTTATTTTATTTTTTTTTGCAAACAATGTCTACTGCCCCGTAAGGAAAAAAATTCCAGCTTTTGCTCCTACTGACAAAGTTAGGTATAGCAGTCATCGGTTAAGTTAGCAAACCTATGTTGTGAATAGAAAGTAGTAGTCTGGCTGTTAGTGTGTATATATATATATATATATATATATATACTATCAACTAAGTAGCAATAGTGAAGGCACATACCCTACTCCCAAGGAAGTCTTTGATGATGAAAAGGTAGAGAGAGGAATCTACTGATGTCACCAAGCTCTGTGTACAGACTCTCCACGGCTGCTGAAGTTGGAGGTAGGGGTGCAAGAGGTAGAGCATCTTTCCCACATTTTGTCACTGCGCAAAATTTATGATGATGGGTCTGTTTGTTAGATATTTGTGATGTTTATGTGTGAATTTATGAGACTGTATAATGTGTTGTTGGATATACAGAACACACTTATTTATATATTGCTTGACCTTTTTGCACTTTTACTAGAGTTCGTCGAACAGTTCGAGCCAAGATTCTGCCCCCTCCCATGTGAATGAGTATAGGGTACATTGTACCCCTACTCATTCACCAAACAAAAAAAGTCAATAAGAAAAAAAAACACAGTTTTTGACAATTCCTTTATTAAAAAAAATTCCTTTGCAGGAAATATATATTTTTTTCAACGTCCGTCGATGTGGCGGGCATCGTGATTGATGATGGATCTACATCGAAAGGGCCTGGTATGGATTTTCAGGGGGGGGGGGTCCCCAAGTCATTTTTTTACATTTTTGTATTAATGGCAATGGTATTGTATTGCCTGCAAATTAAATGTATTTATTTTTCTTTAGAAATGTCAAATTTTGCTGCAGCAGGTTCTATACAGATGCGTCACTTTACAGGCAGACTAAGGGGACCCCACTAGGCACAATATTTAAAGGAATTTTTCACTTTTATTGTTTTACTTTAGGCATCATTAAAATCACTGCATGTCACCCAGGGCAGTAGCCAGGCCCCCATGCCCTTTTTTTGGCCAATAACTTGCATATAAGCCTTAAAAATTGGGATTTTTGATTTTTCAAATTCGGGTCCTTCAGACTTCAATGGGGTTCGAGTCCGAACTTTTGTGATCTTCGAGACTTCTGTTGCGAACCGAACTGGGGGGGAGGGATGGCTAACCTAAGAAGACTCTTTTTTTTGATCAGCCCCCTGGCAAAAACAAGGCGGGCAAACAAAAACAAATGGATTCCCCATCCACACAAGTAAGGTCGATGGAAGAATCCTCCCAGCTGTGTATTCAGCTATTGTATTCTGACACCAGGACTCCTCCACTATTAAAATACAGTTTACTGAAAAATCTGTTGCGTGGGAACTGCCCTACATGGAATGAAATTTGTCCAATCCCTGCTGAACCCGCTGAATTTCAATCCATCAATGTCCTTGTTAAGGCATGGTAAGAATTGCAACTGTAGTCAACTAGGTGGTAGTTGGGAACTAATTTATATGCTTTTTTTTTTTACTTTTATTAACTATTGTCATTTTATTCAGTAGAAAAGCATTATGCAACAGGGATCTACTGTATTCAGCACTACCCCGCAAGGGCTGCTGGTAACTCTCTCCCCTATTCCTGCACAGCCAAGCACCATGCATTCTTTCATGTGCATCCAGACACAAAAAGCTAATCTTTGGGCTTGTTTTTGTTCTTTTTATTAGGGATAATAATCAGCAGCTCTTTAACAGGTGATCAGCTGTGTCCAATCACAGCTGATCACCGATGTAAATAGAAGCCGGTTATTGCCACTGTTTTCCTCATGCTGACAGCATAGGCATCGGAGAAGGGTGCCGATAACCAGCTTCTCTAAAAGGGACATGTAAACTGATAATCAGGGCACTGATTTTCAGTGTCCTAATTATCAGTGCAGTCCAAAGAGTGCCCACCAGTGCTGCCAATGTGTGCCCACCAGTGCAACCAATCATTGCCCACCAGTGCTGCCAAGTAGGGCCCACCAATGCTGCCAATCAGTGCCCGTCAATGCTGCCATTTAGTAACCATCAGTTCTGCCAATCATTGTCACCTATCAGTGCCGCCCACCAGTGCCCATCAGTGGCCCCTATCAGCGCCCATCAGTGCCACCTATCAGTGAAGCCTATTAGTGCCCAACAGTGCCGCCCATCAGTTCCGCCTATCAGTGCCACCTATTAGTGCCCATTAGTGCTGCCTCATCAGTGCCCATCAGTGCTGCCTCATCAGTGCCCATAAGTGCAGCCTATTAATGCCCATCAATGCAGCCTCATCAGCACACATCAGTGAAGGAGAAATACCTGTTTCCAATTTTAGAACAAGCTACGAAAAAGTATTTTTTTCAAAATTTTCGGTCTTTATTCATTTATTTAGCAAAAGAAAAACCCAGTGGTAAATAAATACCACCAAAAGAAAGCTCCATTTGTGTAAAAAAAATTTATAAAAATGTAATATGAGTACATTTTTGCATGAACGCACAATTGTCTTTTAAAGTGCGACAGCGTTGAAAGCTGAAAATTGGCCTGGTTAGGAAGGGAGTTGCATTTCCCAGTAGGCAACTGGTTAAGGTAGGCGCAAAGTATTAACTCTTTGACCACTTTCATACATGCAGACCGTTTGTCTGTTTTTCATCCATCCATTGACAGATGAAAAATGGACATCAATGCAACTCTATGGAAAAAACGGATGACCATACATTTACATCCCCTTCCGTCAACATCCGTTTTTTGGAACGGATAAAAGCCATTTTTTTCTTCAGTTAAAAAAGGATCCGATGAAAAATGGATGTAAACGGACAAACGGTCCACTTCTGCATTAAAAAAAAAATGGCTCCAGGACTCAGATGGTTAAAGCAGAACTCCACCCAAAAGGGGAAGTTCCACTTTGAGGACTAGCCCAACGCTCCCCTTGCACGATTTTAAGGAGCTGAGGGGGGGGGGGGCAGGTACCCAATTTTGACAGGTACCTGCTTGTCAGAGAAGTCCATAAGGTAGTTAGAACTTCCCGCCATTAGATGGCGCCAAGCTGGCTATTTAAACTGACTCTCTGCACGGATTCATTGCTGTTTGGTCTGCAGCTTCCTGTGTACTGTTCCTGACTTCCTGTGACCTCTGATCTTGATCCGGCTTGTTGTCTCTAACCTGTGCTTGTCTGCTTCCTACCCTGACCCTGGCTTGTCTTCTGGATTTCGCTTCTGCCTGTTGATCCTGCATTGCTGCTCTCCTGGTACCGACCCGGCTTGTGACCCGATTACTCTGCTGCCTATCGTCTATGTCCTTCCTGCCCGACCATTACCTACCCGGCTTGTTTGACCCTGCACCCTGCTCATCCGGCCTGCTACAACTCCAGCCCAGCAAGCTAGCTTCCAGCAGTCTCATACCAGCCCGCTCACTGCGGCCACGCTACTACTGGACTGATTACAGGCACTCCTACGTCACCATGCTTCTGTGGCCGCTGTTTCACTATCAGAGGCCCACGAGCCGGAGTTGTACGAGAGGCCCTCCTCTACACGTCAGGCTCACCTACCAGGTACGTGACACTGCTCCCATTTCCTTTCCAGATTCAGGTGGCCTCCAAATTTATGCAAGGGCCTAAAGCGCTTAAAAACAGGTAAGTGTCCACGGTATAGCAAACATCAGTAGTTTCAGATGAATATTCCAGCAATAAAATACCCAGTATATATGAAGAAATAAAACATCATAGCATAACCTAGTAAAAGGCAATCAAGCATTTATTAATATAGAAGTGCACTTACAAACGGAATATGCATGTAAGCATATATAATGATCCAAAAAATTAGCAAACTGCAGCGTTCCTAATGTAAACAAGCCTACCGGAGACCGTGGTGACGTCATGTCTGGTCCCACCCAACGCGTTTCATCATACGTTTGACATCATCAGGGGCGTGGCTAACCAGACGTGCATCACGCTATTTATATCACTTACTCATAGGAGAAGGGTGGAAGTGAACACATGAATGCCCATCTCGCGAAAGCACTATATCTTTTGTAGGTGGAACTCTCCCCAACAGGGAAGGGAAATCCCAAACAACCTTATAGCAACTCCCCTCCCAAATGTTAGGTAATTCATGCTGATAAAAAATTAAATGATTAAATATGTTTCTCCCTAGAAACGGGAGAAATATCCTTCTGAAGGTGAAAAAATTGTGGATGCTAAAAGAATTAAAAGAAAAAGAAAAAGGAACAAACTAGATGATTCATTATAGCACCAGCTAGTGGCGAATAAAAATATATTCCACAATGGGGATAATACATAATAATGAAAAGCATATCACATATGAAAGTGCATAGTACTTCACCTATAATACATATAATAAATGCATATAATGAAAGTATATCATTATTAAATATAATAACCAATAATGTATTCCTTCCAAAAATAAAAAAATTATAAAAACAGACAAAAATTAAAAAACTAACTATTATTTATAAAACAATTCAAGTCCCACTCGACATTTAACCCATATGGAACATATGATCTCAGACAATAAATCCACCGTGTGTCTCCAGGCGGGAAATTTCTCTTTTAATGTCAGATCCTCTCCAATTAGGGGCTAGTTTATCAATAGCAACGAAAAAAGTATCATTAGGATTTCTATGGTTGCAATGGTCATAGTGTTTAGACACACTGTGGCCAGGAAAGCCCTTTTTAATGTTGCTAATATGTTCCCCTAATCTTACCTGTAGGGCTCTAATATTTCGGACCACATGTTGTTTTCAACATATTGTTTTCCACATTTGCAGTGTAACATATATACTACATTCTTAGTAGAACAGGTAATGAAAGAATTGAACACAATTTTTTTGTTCTAAACACTATGACCAATGCCACCATAGAAATCCTAATTATACGTTTTTGTTGCTATTGATAAACTAATGAATTGGCCTCAAACCCATGGTAGCTGCAGACTCGAACCTCCTCCCTATATATACGTATTTTAGGAAATGTAAATGTAAAACCATCACATCTATTTTATTCTCTAGGCATTTTCTATTTAGATATGTAATTTTATAAAATGGCAGAACATTATGACTGTGGTCAAATATAGGATAGGAAGATGTTCATGCTATCTCTAAAATCCTGTCTAATCCAGGAACTAAAGAAATTATTTAAAAAAAAAGTAGTAGATTGTTGTGTCATGTTATCCATCAACGATTTTAGAAGGTTTGTGAATTATAAAAAGTATTAAGAATGGATCCAAGGTGCCTTAAAAGCTTACATCCTAAATTCTTTAAATTAACGAATCAATGGTATCACTTAAATTCTAAACAAGCAAAAAGAAACTAAAAAGAACAGACTGAGGGAACCAAAAACCTTTGCTTCTACACATCATTTTTATTATTTTTCTCATGCAGTTTACAATAACCTCAATGCAAAAAAACACAGAACCTTCAGAATTGAAGAATGGTACTGATTGTATGCCCCATGAGTGCACATTCATCGAACATTCACCCCGGATTTGGTAAAAAAAAAATCTGCTTTTTTCAATTTAATATTCAATGCACATTCTGCAGACTGGACATTTAGCAACATCACACCAAATATATTACAAATATTGTAAAAGTTGCTGGTCACTATGCTGTGAATGTCAGTGAAGCCAGTGTTGCTAATGAGAATGGCTTAACGCTACAATGTTTGTGCTAGATATAATTAGTTAATTGCAGCAAAAACATTCATGCAATAAAAAATAAAATATGTATACTTATCTATCTGCTTCTAAATTCAATATTATAAAACATCTGTTTATTACAAAAAAATTAAAGTATAAATTACTTTACTAACATAAGGAAAATGTTAACATGTTTCTAATGTCTACTTAGGCTCGGTTCACACTACGTCGCTCTGACTTAGGGGGAGGCCTGTGAAGTCGCGTGCACCGCGACTTCGGCACCACTTGCACAGACTTCATAAAATGAATGTCTATGCAAGTCGCTCCAGGTCGCCCCGAAGTAGTACAGGACCCTTTTTCTAAGTCGGAGCGACTTGTATCGCTCCTATTAGAACCGGTCCTGTACTACTCAATGGACCGCGACGGTGCGCAACTTGCCAGGCTGACCAAGTCGTCTGACAAGTCGTAATTGTGTGAACCGGCTCTTAAAATTAAGACATTGCTTCTAATTTTATAATCTTTTCTTTAGTCACAAAGGGATTGTCTCTACCGTCTCTCTAGAGTGAAGGCCAGGAGCTTTTCTGTTGAACCACCAGTCAGTACCACGATGGACAATCCTGAAGAACTGATTTCTGAGCTTCGCTGTTACATAAATTAGCAAAACAGACTGGAAAACTGGAAAAATATTCCTTATAAAATGGAAACATAAAATGTTTGATGGATTCGTATGCACTTCAAATATGTGCAACATAGTATAAAATGCACAGATCAGGAAGGAGAAAACTGTAAACTTCATAGTCCTATGATAAGTTGCTGTACTGCTCATTGCATTTCCACAATTGTTCATTCTGCTTATGTGGAAAGCAAGCAAAATAATGAGAAGGACTGAAGCTGTGAAGAACATCAGAAGAGGGAAAATACTCCAAAATATATTACAATATGAAATTAACTTTTGCTGCTGTTGAATTATTAGAAAGTTAAATTTCGTTAAATTCCTAAAAATCATTTTAAATGTGACCATAAAACTAATAGTTGAGTATCCTAAAGACAACAGCACAGAGGCAATAATCAGGAAGCCGACCTTCTTTGATATGATGGCCTTCAGACGTAAGAAGAAAGCATTTTGAGATGTGGAGATCGCGAAGTAGAAGAAGATGGAAAGTAGGGTGGATAACCAAAGGTTAGAAGAGACTGAAGTTTGAACAAGTATATTCAATGTAAAAAATGTTTCAGGAAACTTTAAAAGGTAAAATGCTGAAAAGCAATGCAATAGACAAGCAGTATGAAAAATAATTCTAGATATCCCAAGAGTGGTGATAATTTTGTCAGCACCTGTTATTGATCTTCTCTTCAGCCAGTCAGTGATATTCACAGCCACAATAAATGATTGTATCAACAAACATGATGATAATAATATTGAAAGCAGTGCAAATAGCAATAAATGTTGTGTTAAATCGGTTTCATTATAGCTATTCTCGGTAGAATTTGTCATGTTTTCCATTATATTCAAGAGCTTTCACTAAACAATCTTAAAAGTACTCTTTATTTATTTGATGAAAAAATATAAAATGCAAATGGTAATGCAAACACATCAGCTGTGTAACTCTTTATACAAAGTAGGAAGGCGAATGTAAATTTGAAACTTGTAAAGCGCTGTTGAATGTTGCTATAAGGTACTAGGACATTGGGTGGAAAAAAAGTATCTTGTTTTTTTTTTTTTTTGTAGACATCAAAACGAACGTGGCCATCATCCCGGTAATTAGATACAAAAGAGAACCCCCAATTGTTTGGGACTATGAATGCCACTGGACACAATAGGAGAAACACTAAGTAATAAAAAACATCAAACTTTATTATTGTACATGAAGAAAAAAGTAACAACAATGGAACAATAACAAGACAACATAAGCTAAAATTGCATGCAATGACAGATCACCCTAAATACAGAAGACTCCAAGGTACAAATGGTGAGGAGAACCGGAGAGACCCTACGCGTTATAGGTATACTTTGTTCCCCTTGACAAAGGCGGATTAGACCTAATTTCAAAGCTCAACGTACCGACCAGCCTGCAACCAACCAAATTGACCCGTCCAACAGTATGCAAACAGCATTTGCAAATGTGTTCAACTAAACCCCTGTTTTTAATGCATACTGTTGGACAGGTCAGTTCAGTTGGTCGCAGGCTGGTTGGTAAGTTGAGCTTGGAAATGTCTTTGTTTTTTTCATATGCGTTGCCTTTCCAATGCTCCTTGCTGCAGTGACCAGTTACAGGTGAGGGCAGTACCCACTTTTTTGTACTATGTATTATATTGGCCAGGCAACGCACTGACACCTTTGCTGCCATAGTGCTATGGGCTGGGTGTTCAGTGTGCCCCTGTGCCTTTAAGAAGGGGTGGGCTCCCTTCAGGTTTTTCTGCCTTTCACATGTCCATCTAAATGCATGTGCTTCCATTGTTGGAGACTCACAGAAATTAGAGTTAGGTCCACAGAAAACGGGGGGCCTTGCCGGGGCTCTGTGGCTTACGCATGTATTTGCAAATGTGTGCAACTAAACCCCTGTTTTTAATGCATACTGTTGTACAGGTCAATTTGGTTGGTCGCAGGCTGGTCGGTAAGTAGAGCTTGGAAATCTCTTCATTTTTTTCATATGCGTTGCCTTCCCAATGCTCCTTGCTGCAGTGACCAGTTACAGGTGAGGGCAGTACCCACTTTTTGTGGTTGGTGAGTTAGAGCTTCAAATTTTCTCTGGTTTTGTCTTTCAAGCGTTCGCCCTTCCATGTATACTTGCTGTGAAGGTCAGTTATAGATGGGGGCAGGGGCCATCTCTTTGGTACTGATGCACATATTGGTGAGGGGACACACTAGTTGCCATTGTGCTATGTGCTGGATGTCCAGGTTGCCCCTGCGCCTTTAAGGA
This sequence comes from Pelophylax lessonae, assembly GCF_965119305.1. Taxonomy (NCBI): domain Eukaryota; kingdom Metazoa; phylum Chordata; class Amphibia; order Anura; family Ranidae; genus Pelophylax; species Pelophylax lessonae. The sequence continues at coordinate 97,376,976 of NC_138770.1, forward strand.
GGTTTGGGCTACCTCCAGGCCCACCTTCCCCTTCTCTATGCATTAGAATGTATGTGCTCCCACTGTGGAGACTCTCATAAATTTAGAAGGGTTAGGACTGCAAGTAACACAGGGTGCCGTGAAGAGGCCTTGCAGCTTATTCATGTGTTTGCAAATGTGTGCAACTAAACCCCTGTTTTTAATGCATTTTGTTGGACAGGTTAATTCTGTTGGTAAGCAGACTGGTTGGTGAGTTGAGCTGGGAATTTTCTCTGGTTTTGTCTTTCATCTGTTCCTGATGTGCCTGTTAGTTACTGACCTGGCTTGCCTGACTCTGCTCTGCGTCTAGTCTGTGAAGGCCTGTAACGTACCTGGTGGAAGAGCCTGGGACATTGAGGAAGGCCTCTTTTACACCTCTGACTCAGGGCTCCTGATAGAGGAGACAGGTGGCGCAGGAGTGCAGAGTGGCACGAGTGCCTGTTGGTCTTGCCAGCAGCAGGGCTGGACGGACTCTCAGGAACAAGCTGGGGAAGACCATCAGTAGACCACAGCGGAGCAGGAGTGCTGGATGAACACCAGTAAGCAGGAGACAGGAGCAGGCTGAGACCGTCAGTAGATCATAGCGGAGCAAGAGTGCCGCATGGACACCAGTGAACAGCAGACAGGAGCAGGCTGAGACCGCCATACCACAGCAGAGTAGGAGTGCCGGATGGACACCAGTAGAATATTGGCAGAGGCTTGTAGCAGGCAGTCCAGCAGCAATGGAGACAGAAGCAGAGTCAGACGAACCAGGTCAGGCACAGGCAGATGGATTAGGTACAGATGCATAGACAGGAGAAATGTCAGGATGCAGGCTGAGTCAGTACCAGATCAGTGGAGCAGCATCAACCGGAACAGGCAGAAGCGTGGTCAGAGGTAAGCCAGGATCAAAGCAGGCAGAGTTCAGAAATAGCCAAGAGAAGCCAGATAACAGTAGTCAGATGCAAATTTATAGGTTGCAGGTATGCACAGGAATGCTGTAGAAAAGACAGCACTGAAGCATAGCACACACTCAGTTTAAATAGCCCGCTTGGCACTAATACAAGCAACAGATGCACGCACGTGAGCAACAGATGTGTACACATGCACGAGCAGATGCACAATTCCTATTAGCATGAATAGTAACATGAATTAGCCTGTGTCTATACAGAGGACACCGTCTAGAAGAGCCATTCTTACTGCTGGAATGTCATTCCTGTCAATGCCATTCCTACTCCTGCTACCTTTTGCCTGCCAAGTGCTTGCTGCCTGTAAATTGCCAGCTGCCAAGTGCCTGCTGACTGTCTTCCAGCCTGCTGCCCTGTGTCACCATCCAACCTGAATTCAAGTGCACACAGACCCCCCATCTGCAGTCACCATCACCAGAACTGCCAGGGACTTGTGCCAATCCAGGCTCTGGTGCCTGTGTTCTTCACCTATAGCAGCCCCCTTTCCCATAAGGCAAGCAGGCCTACCAATACTCTGTTGCTCCCAGGACTCATGCACAATGCTAGGTGCCTGGCTACCACGCTGGGGCAGGCACGAACTGAGCACAGCAAAAAGGTACTTGCGGTTGGCAGACAGGCAAAGTGGTTCAATGACAGTCCAGGTACAAGGCAGGTAAGTTTTAAAATAGTCAGGGTCAATCCGTAGTCAAAAGGCAGGCAGTTCAGAGATTAGTCTGATATCAGATCTGGGGGTCATTAACAAGGGAATACAAACAGCAGAGATGGAAGACAAACAGAGATATTGAAGCATGTGTTAAACACAATATTACAGACATGAGACTACAGGCTTGGCTTGCTTAAATAAGGTTTGGTCTCCACCCTGAGGCTGGCTACATCAATCATCTTGCAGGTCAACAAGCAGACAGGGGACTGCATCATAGCCAAAACTAGAATACTGGAATGAGACCAGCAGCTGTGATGGAGCAGGAGCGCTACACGCTCATGCCAGAGAGACAGGACTGGAAGCCATGTTAGATGGAAATCATCTGTATAAGTGTTTTATGCCAATCTATAAAAAGAGAGGCATTGTTGTCTGGGGAGTCCTAGTCTGCTGGGGAGAGGTGTTTGAGCACTGAAACACTTTTTATTCACAGTGGAGAGATTGAACTTTCTTGAGAAGAGTTTATCTAGAATTGTTGCAGGATGGGCTAATCTTTATTTGAGCACTAGGGTACTTTTCATTCACGGTGGAAAGACTGAACTTTCGAGTTTATTTAGAACTGTCACTTTGGTGTTTATTTGATATAACGCACGTTTTCTTACATATTTTGGGTATATTGAATTGAAGGTTGCAGCAACATTGCACATTGTATTAATATTTTGGGGAAATTGTACAAAGTATGTCTGTAGTGCTGAGTTGTTATGGGCCGAACACCCCCCTGTTCGTTTCGCACCAGAACCAATCTCGAACAGTGAAAAGTTCTAGCGAACATGCAAACCCTATTAAAGTCCATGGGACACGAACATGAAAAACAATTATATGCAAGTTATTTGAATAAAAAATATATATAAAAAAAGGGGGTGAGGTTGGCGCTTCTCTGGTATGTGTTCAATCAAATATTAAACCAAAGTCAAATATGAATGCAATAACAATGAGTACTAATAGATAAATAAATATTCATACAATGATAAGAAAGTGCATGGTGCTGGATAAAAAAAATACAACCAAGTGCTGAAAATGTGTTGCCCTTCCTTAGCCACTAGAGGGAGTGGCATGCACAAATAGATATGCAAAATGCAAATTTGAAATAAATTAATAGGTGATTTTAGAAGTGCCAATGTGCTATTAAATGGAATACCTCTATGATAAATTAACCCACGGGCATATTAAAGGTGCTAATATAAATGAAAATAAATAAAACCAATACAATACACTTGAAGTGACAATAATCAAATAAATAGTGCTGGTTCGTGATAGTGATTTGACAATCCACAGTCCATACAATGGTAATCCTGTGTGTATTGCAGCTATTTCCAAAAAGCTGAAAAAGGGCCTGTGCTTCTCTAATCCTTATATGAGTGTGCGAATCCAATGGGGAGCCTTCCCCGTGATCCTGTGCTGTAAAGTATATCCAAACTTATGGTGATTGTGCTTTCTTCCTCCTTAGTGCTTCAAGGCTCGTGCAGGTGTTAATCCCCTATGGTAATGCACTCACCACACATCCTTACCTGCAGGGGTATGTAGCCTGTGTTGCAGTAAGGCTGTATCCCTGGACTTCCCAGCTTTCCTATCGACTTCCCATGTTGCCATCGCTCACATATGGAAAAAATATAGCGATATGCCCATAGTGTAGTATGTTAAAATGATTTATTTAATACAAGACAAATATCCACTCACAGTTAGGCAGTAAAAGATGTGGTTCAGCAGACATCCAAGTCCGTGCATTCCACGGCCCTCAAAAAACCCTCTAGCGGAAGTGACGCAACTGGGTAAAGATCCCGCTCTACGTACGTTTCGTTTGAACAACGTCTTCAGGAGCCCTGAAGGGTTTTTGAGGGCCATGGAACGCACGGACCTGGATGTCTGCTGAACCCCATCTTTTGCTGCCTAAGTGTGAGTGGATATTTGTCTTTTAGAGTGCCATTTATTGGGGCCAGGCTAAGGCACACCTGTGCAATAATCCTGCTGTCTAATCAGCTTCTTGATATGCCACACCTGTGAGGTGGATGGATTATCTCTGAAAAGGGGAAGTGCTCACTAACACAGATTTAGACAGATTTGTGAACAATATTTGAGAGAAATAGGCCTTTTGTGTACATAGAAAAAGTCTTAGATCTTTGAGTTCAGCTCTTGAAAAATGGGGGCAAAAACAAGTGTTATGTTTATAATTTTGTTCAGTGTGTATATACACTGCCTGGCCAAAAAAAATGTTGCCACCTGGAATTAACAAAGCAACTAACTAAACTAAGCATGCAGTAAATATCCTATTGGATAGTTACTGGATGTGTCCAAAGAATGAAAGGAAAAGGGGCATTTTATATGCCCCCTTTTCCTCATGGGAGAAATGGCAGGGTAGCAGCTTTAGATTTTATTCAGAATTTAGGCGGGATAGTCTTGACAGGAATTTACCTCAGGGAAAGAACGGGATCCTGCCTGGAGATAGTTCCAGGAGGTGGGATTAGGAGTATCCTGACAGGTGATAGGTTAGTTGTAGGGAAAGTTCTAGAAGGTATTAGGAGCCTATAAAAGAGCAGTGCGGACTCTGAGGGGCTTATTCACCTCAGAGAAATTCTAGTGTTCGTCTCCCCACCCCCCCCCCCACTTATGTCGCGGCTGTTTGTTATGTGGTATGTCACCTTTGCAGCTATGTAAAGGGGGACTAATGTGTTAGAAATGGGAGTTGTTTTTAATGATAAAGACAATTTTATATGTATTGATGCAGCCTGAGCTTCTTATGGCTAGGCTGTCTGAGGATGAGTTGATAATTATTTGAGTCTTTATTATTTATTTATTTATGCTTTAAACCAATAATAAACTTATAAACAATTTTTTAATCCAATTCTGGGTCAGAGTTTTTTATTATATTATAAGGCTTAAGTGTTAAGACAGATCCGGCCTATTATCCCATGAGGTCAGCTGACTACCTGAATATACTGAATGACCAGGTTATTCCATCAATGGGATTTTCCTTCCGTGATGGCATGGGCATATTCCAAGATGACAATGCCAGGATTCATCGGCTCAAATTGTGAATGAGTGGTTCAGGGAGCATGAGACATCATTTTCACACATGGATTGGCAACCACAGAGTCCAGAACTTAACCCCATTGAGAATCATTTGGATGTGCTGGAGAAGGCTTTGCGCAGTGGTCCAACTCTCCCATCATCAATACAAGATCTTGGTGAAAAATGAATGCAACACTAGACGGAAATAAATTTTGTGACATTGCAGAAGCTTATCGAAATAATGCCACAGCGAATGCATGCCATAATCAAAGCCAACGTAATAGTAGAGTGTGTGACCATTTTTTTGGGTGGCAACTTTTTGTTTGACCAGGCAGTGTACATATATCAGTGATGGTGAACCTTGGCACCCAAGATGTTTTGGAACTACATTTCCCATGATGTTTAACTACACTGCAGTATAAAATTATGACCACTAATTATGCCACATTCAAATTAATGTATAGTAGACAAAAAGAAAGCAGGACCCCGTCCTGCACCAGAAGTACTTTAATGGCATGAACATGAGACCAACCCAACATATGAAAGTATCAAAAAGTATTTATTTGAACATGTTAAAAACAAGATGTATCACATAACATCCGAATTGCATATGAACACATAATTAAAATCATATAAATAGAGACATAGCAAAATGAAAATAAGACCTAAAACCAGCACCTCTGCCATACATGGGTAGTATGGGGTAGTAATCCCTGAGGAAGCTACGCAATACAGCGAAAGGTGTTGACCTATGGAGGTGACTCTCACACACAGAGACCCCTTTTGGGGATTAGTACCCCATACTACCCATGTAGTACTGCTTTCTCTTTGTCTAACTACACTGCAGAGTGCATGAGCAACATGGGAAATGTAGTTCCAAAACATCTGGGGTGCCAAGGTTCGCCATCACTGAAACATATATACAGTATATATATATATATATATATATATATATATATATACCCGTAGCAACAGTCTGTAGAAACGTATGACTTTAACACTTGGCTCAGACAATGGACAGTCCAGGGCATTTGGTTTTTGTGTTTTTATTGTAGAACTGGGATGGGAGAAGGGGTGAGTGGGATTCTCCAACTTAGAACTATGCACAATGTAGAGGACATCTATCTGTAGAATGCGGCAAGGCCGCTGCTTCACTCTGCCACTGAAGTGAAGATAGTAAATGTGATCATGTTGTGTTAAACCTTCAGGGTTCTAACTTGGCACCCCCTTTCTCACCTGGTGTGCGCGCTAGCTCCTGTCCACTGACTCTCAATGGAGTGGTCCCCTTCCTGGGATAGCTCCCTGGTACTCACAGACACTGTTTTTCCTCAGGTTGCTCTGCCACTTGCTCACCTGTCAGTATCCACTGGACCTTCTGGCTTAGCACCACACCTCTGGTACACTTATTAGGCTGACCGCCTGTGACCACCTACCACACCGACAGGAGGAGAGACAGCCATCACCCTTCTCCTGGGACCTGGCTTCCCGCCCAAAGACAACCTGTCACATGTGCCTTTGGCTTATATAACGTATCCCAGGATGCACTACTGCCTGTGCCAACCCTCTGGGACAGTTACAAAGCCTGTGTGTCACTGGCTCGGTTTTCTCCACTGTCCAACAGGCTCCCCTATTGGACACAGTGGGGACACTCCCTCAGACCAAGTGAATCATACATGGACACATATAACAGGCCTAACTACTGATCAGGCTCCCCAGATAAGCAGATGGAGCAAACTATCATTTACCTACTAGCACCTACCTAGGAGGGTGCTACATATATATATATATATATATATATATATATATATATAGATATATATAGATATATACATATACAAGTTGGGACACTGTACAAATTGTGAATAAAAACAGAATGCAACGATGTGAAAGTTTCAGATTTCAATATTTTATTCAGAATACAACATAGATGACATATAAAATGTTTAAACTGAGAAAATGTATAATTTTAAAGAGAAAAATAAGTTGATTTTAAATTTCATGGCATCAACACATCTCAAAAAAGTTGGGTCAAGGCCATGTTCACCACTGTGTTGCATCCCATCTTCTTTTTATAACAGTCTACAAACGTCTGGGGACTGAGAAGACAAGTTGCTCAAGTTTAGGAATAGGAATGTTGTCCCATTCTTGTCTAATACAGGCTTCTATTTACTCAACTGTCTTAGGTCTTCTTTGTCCCATCTTCCTCTTTATGATGCGCCAAATGTTTTCTATGGGTGGAAGATCTGGACTGCAGGCTGGCCATTTCAGTACCCGGATCCTTCTATGCAGCCATGATGTTGTAATTGATGCAGTATGTGGTCTGGCATTGTCATCCTGGAAAATGCAAAGTCTTCCCTGAAAGAAACGACGTCTGGATGGGAGCATATGTTGTTCTAGAACTTGGATATACCTTTCAGCATTGATGGTGCCTTTCCAGATGTGTAAGCTGCCCATGCCACACGCACTCATGCAACCGCATACCATCAGAGAATGCAGGCTTCTGAACTAAGTGCTGATAACAACTTGGGTTGTCCTTGTCCTCTTTAGTCCAGATGACATGGCGTCCCAGTTTTCCAAAAAGAACTTCAAATTTTGATTAGTCTGACCACTAAGCAGTTTTTCACTTTGCCACAGTCCAATTTAAATGAGCCTTGGCACAGAGAAAACGCCTACGCTTCTGGATCATGTTTAGATATGGTTTCTTTTTTGGCCTATAGAGTTTTAGATGGCAACGGCGAATGGCACGGTGGATTGTGTTCACCGACAATGTTTTCTGGAAGTATTCCTGAGCCCATGTTGTGATTTCCATTACAGTAGCATTCCTGTATGTGATGCAGTGCCGTCTAAGGGCCCGAAGATCACGGGCATCCAGTATGGTTTTTCGGCCTTGACCCTTACGCACAGAGATTGTTCCAGATTCTCTGAATCTTTGGATGATATTATGCACTGTAGATGATGATAACTTCAAACTCTTTGCAATTTTTCTCTGAGAAACTCCTTTCTGATATTGCTCCACTATTTTTCGCCGCAGCATTGGGGGAATTGGTGATCCTCTGCCCATCTTGACTTCTGAGAGACACTGCCACTCTGAGAGGCTCTTTTTATACCCAATCATGTTGCCAATTGACCAAATAGGTTGCAAATTGGTCCAGTTGTTCCTTATATGTACATTTAACTTTTCCGGCCTCTTATTGCTACCTGTTCCAACTTTTTTGGAATGTGTGGCTCTTATGAAATCCAAAGTGAGCCAACATTTGGCATGACATTTCAAAATGTCTCACTTTCAACATTTGATATGTTATCTATATTATATTGTGAATAAAATATAAGTTTATGAGATTTATAAATTAATCCATTCCTTTTTTACTCACAATTTGTACAGTGTCCCAACTTTTTTGGAATCGGGTTTGTATAACTTCTCTGTACTAATGCACAAGCAGGGAAAACAGTAACATATTTCTTGACTAAAAAGAGGAAGCACCTCTCATCTTTCCTTCATTCACAGAGGGGTCATCTCCACTGGCTGTCCCGAGTGAGTTCCAGGAGCATTTCTGTTGGACAAGCAGATAGTTCCACAATGGACAATCTGGAATAACCGGTTTCTTAGTTTTGTTGCTACATAAGTTAGTAAAATAGAATGTATGACTGGAAAAATGTTCAATGTTACATAGAACCAGAAAAAGTCCAGTACTTTCATGTGTAGCAATACATTTACTATAATATAGAAGGCACAGACCAGGAAAGAGACAACTGTAAATTTCATAGTCCGAAGGTAGGTGTCTGCACTGTTTTTCTTGTTTCCATGATTGTTCATTCTTTTAATGTGGAAACCAAGCAAAGTAATGAGGAGGACCGAAGCTAAAAAAAACTATTAGAAGAGGAATAATTGTCCACAATATGCTGACATATGATACTATCTCTTTCTGTCTGTAGTATAAAATGTAATCTTGTGTTGAATTCCTGAAAAACATTGAAGGTATAGCAAAAAAATACACACATGGATATACAACAGAAAACAACACAGAGGCAATGATCAGGTAGACAACTTTTCTTGATATGATGGCCTTTAGACGTAAAAGCAAGACATTGCGAAAGGTGGAGATCTTGAAGTAGAAGAAGATGGAGAGCAGAGTTGATAACCAGATGTTGGAAAACGCTGAGGATTGCAGAGAAAATGCTAATAATATATAAATTAGTTCAGGGAACTTTGAAAAGATAAAATTAGAAAACAAATACAACAGGGAAACAGCACAAAAAATTATCCTTGATATCCCAATAGAGGTGATAATTTTGTCAGCACCTGTTATTGATCTTCCCTTCAGCCAGTCAATGACATTAACAGCCACAATAAATAATTGTATTACCAGACCTGGCAATGTTATTCCAATAGAGGCAAAAAGAAACAGAGATTCTATAATATTAGAAATATAATAGTCTTCCTCTGTAGTATTTGCCATCCTTGTAATCATATATACTAGATGTGTCTTTGTTAAAACTATACTGTAGCATTTTAAATTTATTGATGGGAAAACAATTTGAATTTTTTGATGCAAATGAGAATGCAAACACATTTTCTGCGTCATTCATTATAAAAATAGATGAAGAAAGGAGATGAGAACAAATTTGACTATGTGAAACATTTGTGGAGGCTGTCATAACACTGAAGATGAAAAATTACCTGCAAGTACCATGACTAAAGATGTACAGGTGCATCTCATAAAATTAGAATATAATCAAAAAGTTAATGTATTTCAGTAATTAAGTTCAAAAAGGAAACTCATATAGTTTATATAGCTGTGTTACACACAGAGTGATATATTTCAACCATTTTTTTCTTTTAATTTTGATGATTATGGCTTATATTTTGTGAAAACCCAACATTCAGCATCTCAGAAAATTTGAATATTACATAAGACCAATAAAAAAAAGGAATGTTGGCTTACTGAAAAGTATGTCCATGTACAGTATACCAGTAGGTCCTGCTGAAAAATTAAATCAGCATCTCCAATAAAGCTGGTCAGAAGAGAGAAGCATGAAGTGCTCCAGAATTTCCTGGAGGGCTGTGCTGACTTTGGACTTTATAAAACAGTGGACCAACACCAGCAGATGACATGGCTCCCCAAATCATCACCAGGAAATTCTAGAGCACTTCATGCTTCCCTCTGCTGACCAGCTTTATGGAGATGCTCATTTCATTTTCTAGCAGGATTTGGCACCTGCCAGCACTGCCAAAAGTACCAATACACTGAGGGAAAGAAGTATTCCCTGATCCCCTGCTGATTTTGTACGTTTGCCCACTGACAAAGAAATGATCAGTCTATAATTTTAATGGTAGGTTTATTTTAACAGTGAGAGACAGAATAACAAGAAACATTTAAAAAAAAAACGCATTGTAAAAATTTATAAATTAATTTGCATTTTAATGAGTTAAATAGGTATTTGATCCCCTATCAATCAGCAAGATTTCTGGCTCCCAGGTGTCTTCTACACAGGTAATGAACTGAGATTAGGAGCATTCTCTTAAAGGGAGTTCTCTTAATCTCAGCTTGTTACCTATATGAAAAACACCTGTCCACAGAAGCAATCAATCAGATTCCAATCTCTTCACCATGGCCAAGAGCAAAGAGCTGTCCAAGGATGTCAGGGACAAGACTGAAGACCTACACAAGGCTGGAATGGGCTACAAGACCTTTGCCAGCAGTTTGGTGAGAGGGTGACCATAGTTGGTATAATTATTTCCAAATGGGAGAAACACAAAATAACTGTCAATCTCCCTTGGCCGGGGACTCCATGCAAGATCACACCTCATGGAGTTTCAATGATCATCAGAATGGTAAGGAATCAGCCCAGAACTACACAGGAGAATCTTGTCAATGATCTTAAGGCAGCTGGGACCATAGTCACCAAGAAAACACACTATGCCAGGAAGGACTGAAATACTGCAGTGCCCGCAAAATCACCCTGCTCAAGAAAGCACATGTACAGGCCCAACTGAAGTTTGCTAATGAACATCTGAATGATTCAGAGGAGAACTGGGAGAAAGTGTTGTGGTCAGAGGAGACCAAAATCAAGCTCTTTGGCATCAACTCAACTCACTGTGTCAAACATGGAGGTGGAAATATTATCCTTTGGGGGTGTTTTTCTGCTAAGGGGACAGGACAACTTCACCACACCAAAGGGACGATGGATGAGACCATGTACCATCAAATCGTGGCTGTGAACCTTCTTCCCTCAGCCAGGGCATTGAAAATGGGTCGTGGATGGGTATTCCAGCATGGTAATGACCCAAAATGCATGGCTAAGGCAACAAAGAAGCGGCTCAAGAAGAAGCACATTAAGGTTCTGGAGTGGGCTAGACCTTAATCCCATACAAAATATGTGGAGGGAGCTGAAGGTTCGAATTACCAAATGTCAGCCTCGAAACCTTAATGACTTGGAGAGGATCTGCACAGAGGAGTGGGACAAAATCCTTCCTGAGATGTATGCAAAACTTGTGGCCAACTACAAGAAATGTCTGACCTCTGTGATAGCCAACAAGGGTTTTGCCACCAAGCACTAAGTCATGTTTTGCGAAGGGGTCAAATACTTATTTCACTCATTAAATGCAAATCAATTTCTAACTTTTGTGAAATGCGTTTTTCTGGATGTTTTTGTTTTTATTCTGTCACTCACTGGTTGCCCCAACACATGGTGGAGGTTTCTACTCATGCATGCTGGATGCTTATGTGTTCATTGTTTGCAGATCTTTGAAAACGGAGCTTGTGCATTTGGAGTAATCACTTTTACTGCTGTGGGGATTGGAGGACCTTGGTCTACAGAGCAGAGTGGCAGAGTCATTTCCCTGGCGTGACAAGTCTATATGTTTTTCAAAGGCTCCATATAATTTTCCTTCTGGTGAGTGTCCATTACCACGGGGCAATCACGTTGGTTTGGTGAAGGTGGTCTCTTTTCATTTGATACAGCACCGTGGTGAAGAAAGGGATTCATCATATATATGAACTTTATTCTATAGATGAATTTACGAGTGTTTATGCCATTGATATCAATATAGCACTTTCACCATATTGGACTTTTTTACCTGCATTTATTCATTTATTTATTTGTTTTATATAAGCGCTGCTAGTGTATGGTTGTTTTTTTTTTATGCTATGAGCAATTCTACACCTTATTGTTAATTGATTTCTTGTAATAGCGGCTGCTCTGTTACACACAACACATTGTTGCATGTCATTTTTTTACTTTATATATTAGCCCTGGGTGAGTGGGTTTTACATATATACTCTACACCTACTCCTTTTTATCATTAAAATTATAGGCTGATCATTTCTTTGTCGGTGGGCAAAGGTACAAAATCAGCAGGGGATCAAATACTGTACTTTTGCCCTCACTGTACCTGGTTTAATGATCATGGTATCATTGTGCTTAATTGGCCAGGAAACTCGCCTGACCTAAACCCCATGGAGAATCTGTGGGGTATTGTCAAGAAGAAGATGAGAGATACCAGACCCAACAATGCAGATGAGAGGAAAGCCGCTATCAAAGCAACCTGGGCTTCCATAACACCTCAGCAGTTCCACAAGCTGATCGCCTCCATACCACGTCGCATTGATGCAGTAATTCATGCAAAAGGAGCCCCGACCAAGTATTGAGTGCATACCATACTGTACATGGACATACTTTTCAGTAAGCCGAAATTTGTGTAATATTTGTAATATTCTAATTTTCTGAGATACTGAATTTTGGGTTTTCACTAGTCGGAAGCCATAATCATCAAAATTACAAGAAAGAAATGCTTGAAATATATCACTCTCTGTGTGTGACACATCTATATAAAATATATGAGTTTCACTTTTTGAATTTAATTACTGAAATAAATAAACTTTTTGAAGATATTCAAATTTTATGAGATACACCTGTAATATATCTTAGGAAGTACACGTGTAGATAGATAGACAGATAGATAGACAATCACCCTATGGTCTGCAGATATTTACTTCTGCTTTCAATTATTTGATTGCTCTGCACCCACTGACATCTTCTCCCCGGGCCCCTCCGAATCCCAGGCCTTCAGCCTTTTGATTGGGTGGCAGAGGATGACGTGAATCCTGTGCATGCACTTGGGAATCATTCATTTTCAGCATCTCTGCCCTGTTCCAGGAATTTGCACTGAGCTGCTCATGTACAGCTCAGTGTACATTCAACAGAAGATAGTGAACAGGCAGGTACATTTTTTCTTAAAAAGGTAGAGACATAGCATGTCTTTTCTTCAATAAAAAGCTGCCTGCTCACATTTTTTTATTGAAGGTTTAGTTTTAAGTGTGTTCAGAGCAGGGATTTGCACAACTTCCTCAGTAAGACCCCTACTGAGGAAGTCGTGTCGCGAAAGCGTAAGACGCCACGTAGGGTGACCACGTGTCCCGGATCGCCCGGGACAGTCCCGCATTTGGAGAGTCTGTCCCGGGTCCCGGTCACCCTCATTCCGGGACAATGCAGTGTCCCGGAATGATCTGAGCCCGTGAGCCGCTGTCCGCCGACCGCTGCTGTCAGCCCACCATGACAATAAACAGAGGCAGTGTGAAAGGTGAGAGGACAGACCAGGAACACTGACACTCATGCCACCTACTGCCAGCCCTTCCCTCACCTTTCACACACTTTCCACAGATTAGCCAGCGTCACGTGCTTCTCCGGCGCCGGCCGATGACGTAGCCGGCAGTGTTGTTGCTGTGAGGAGAGCAGTGATCACCGGGCTGACATTGACATGAGCGGGTTACATAGACTGTGTGTCCACCTCGGGCGGTTAGCCCGGGTATGGGGGGCTCTGGTACAAGTTCGTCCAGTCAGACTCTTCCACACCGATCCCCGGTGTCTGGCTTACACCAAGCAACTCTGCCTGGGCCAAATCAGTAAGGTAATTCTCCTGTACTACAAGTCCCAGCGTGGCCTGAGAGTTCACACTGGAGGGGGTGGGCCTGTATGGTCTCTCCTGTACTCACATTACCCTGGGCTCACACTTGGGGCTTATTGACATCAGCAGGCAGGTATGTTTTAAATGCAGGAGGAACACACATGCAGGAGAAATGATTGTATTCTAATGGACCAGCTTCACACCATTGTAATGCATTCATGTGTGTTTAATAAAAGTACAGTGTGCTGCATTGTTCTGCCCCACAAACAGCTGTAAGTTGAAATGAAGAAAATGATTATTGAAAATGGGTGCAAACGCAGAGATTTTGGTGCAATCGAGCCCTTAGTGTTTTTGTAAATATATGCAAAATCGTGCTGCGCATTTCCATGTGTTCTGCGCTGAGTGTAGGGGGCAGCCCTTTCATTTGAATGGCCGGCCCTTCGTGCGACAAAGCAGGATGAAGTAGCTCATGCAACATTTTAAGCTTGGAGATTTGCGTGTTTTGCCACATGTAATAGCCCATACACACGATAGGGAAATCGGAAGCAAACGTTCGTCCGGCGAACGGATCGCTTGTATGGTGCTTTTGACAGCCGATTACGCACTTGGGAAAGTAAGTGTCCCTGAATGGCAGTTAGGAAATGTGGTCACCCTAACGCCACGTGTATAGGGGGAGGAGACCTGGACGGACGAGCAGCGACCCACCAGCACGGCTCCCGACAGCTACTGTTTTTGGTGTGTACGGTCCGCACAAGCCCATTGTGCCGATTCATGTGAGTGCCATTCTACTTTGAATGTGAATCAATTAAAGGATAATAGCAGTGTACACTTAGATGCCTCATTATCTTTATTCACATATCATGTCCATGGGATGGTAAGAGATCGATTCAGGAAGTGGCATTCCCTATACTGGTCTTATTAGAGGATTCAATGCTGGTTTAATGCTTCAGTGAGATCGATTCAGGAAGTGGCATTCCCTATACTGGTCTTATTGAGGATTCAATGCTGGTTTAATGCTTCAGTGAGGTGAGAGGCCATCTGGTGGCTAAACGGTGGTGGTGTCACTTGCACTTTCATATGAAACATCTATCAAGCACTTTATTGAATTTTAATCCACGGTTATATTTATATTTTAGTGGACTCTTATGCACTTTATATATATTGCACTTGAAGCGAGTTTATTGATTTATATGATGCACATTGTCACTTTATTTGATTTTATATAGCGCTGTATACATATTTGTTTATAGTTCATTTCTCCCGTTAGTGAAGGAGGTTTTATATAGCTGCTGTATTTTCTTTATGTGTCCCAAATTATTGGGTCTTAACACTACACCACTTTATATTTAATTGCGCTGATTTACCTTTTTGCACAACCTGTTGCATTGCCCATGTGAATGATAGGAAAGCTGTTCTCTGGAAATTAAGGGAAGTTGTAGGTTTATGTGTTTTATTCAGTAAAAGAAGTTCCTGGTTAAGTGAATTGTCTGGTCTTATTTACTGCGAACAGAGTACGAATTGGTGTACCAAGAATTGAGCTTGGGCTGGTACATATGGACCACATAGAACTTACAGTGTGTGCCTTAATGCAAGCCCTGATGTTTTACAAATTGGATGCAAATACCCGGACTCTGCATATTACATTTAATTTATGTAATGTTTTGTCGCATTTATTGCCTGTGCCACAATCTGTTGGGTTAACTGCGTTCCTTTGTTTAACTCTGTTGAGTACCCTGAGTGTGTAATTTATTACATGTTTCTGCTTTGCACATGTTGCTGTAAATTGTTCATGTTTTTGTACTCTGTAATACTGTAAAGTATGCACTGCATACCAACTGGGTTGTTGAAAGAGCAACAGCAATGTTTCTTTTATATACTGCGAAATTTTAAATGCATTATAGATATCTATGCAGCAGTTGGCCCTGTGAGGTTATAGTGTAAGGTACATATATATATATATATATATATATATATATATATATATACACACACAGTATATTTGTATGATATGAGGAAGCATTATCTCTCTCACTGTGTGTACTTGGATGCTTCTGTTTCCTGTTCAGTGTAAAGCTGTGTTGTGCTTTCCTCCATGAAAGTAAAGGTATTCTCTGCATTCAAGAAGCTTCCAATGCATCATTTCAATACTCTGGCATCCGGTTATGGACCCAGGTACTGGAGAGAATACTACAAGTCAGTGAGTACTATATACAAGCTGATGAAAGATGGCAAGCAGGTCAGATGGGAAGTTTGCAATCACAAAACTGAACAATACCAATTTCCAGCTGTGGAAGTTCAAGCTAGAAATGCTTCTCAGCAAGGATGACTTGTGGCAAGTGCTGAATACAGACATACCCACAAACGAGAGAGACTGAGGTATGGGACAGAAAAGATAGACAGGCAAAAGCGATTATAAGCTTATTAGTGGAAGATGACCAGCTTATCCACATAATAACAGAGAAAATGGGCAAAGGTATGTGGACTTCATTACAAAAACTGTATGAGCATTCAAGCCTAAACAGCAAGCTGTTTTTGCTAAGAAAGCTGTATAAAATGAGACTACAAGAAGGCCAGCAAATGCATGACCACATGAAAGCTATTCTAGAAATCATAGAGCAGCTGTGTGCCATTGGAGAGGACATCAAAGATAACCATATTGTTGCACTGCTCCTCTGCAGCCTTCCAGAGACATATACTGCTCTTATTAACGCTTTATAAACCATTCCTGAGCAGGAGCTAATGCCAGCACATGTCAAAGGCAAATTAATTGATGAATATGACAGAAGGAAAGAGATTACGCACCATGATGACAAAGCTCTAATGATGTACAAAGGCACAAAGCACAAAAAAGAAAGCGGAGCCTGTTTTCACTGTAAAAGGACTGTTCGCCTAACAAAAGGACTGTTCTATCTGGAAAGCCAAGTAGCGAAAGCTAGAGCTATCCACAAAAGAAACAGTCAAAGCAGCCACAAAGGAAACTGCAGACACCTCATGGAGTGGCACCTTTAAATTGACACAGAGCAGCAAGCCACGTGGCTGGTGCATAGACTCAGGTGCGACAAGCCACATGACTAGCGATGAGACCTTCTTCACAAACATTGATTACAGTGCAAAAAACAACATTTTCCTAGCAAACGGGATAAGCATCATTGCAGAAGGTAAAGGCCAGGGCTTCCTGAACTGCATTACACCACAAGGAGGTAAGCACAGTATCCCTGTAAAGAAGTGCTTAATGTTCCAGAACAATCCAGGCAGCCTTCTATCAGTGAAAAGTCTTGCAAACAATGGTCTCACAGTTAAGTTACACGGAGATGAATGCACAATTTACAATAATAAGCAATTCCTCGCAAAAGGAAAACTGTATGATCACCTATACAAGCTCATCACTACAGACCAGCATGCCAATATAGTCTTTAATGACATACACAGCAATGTATTAATTTATGGCACAGGCAGCTGGGGCACAGAAGTCGAGAAGCTATACAGGACATTATAAAGAGAGGCTTATCAGAAGATTTGATAATAGCGCCTTGCAAAGCGTTTATGAAAGGCAAGTGCTGTATCAAAGCAAAAGCTACATGTGCTCCCCTTCCACAGGCTCTCCAAAGAAAAACTAGCCACCTCCTACAGCTCATACACAGTGACGTATGCGGTCCAATGAAAACTCCCATGTCAGGCGGGAATAGATATCTACTGACTTTCATTGATGGCTATTCCAGGTACACAACTATTTATCTGATGAAACTCAAGAATGAAACATCAGAGAAACTTCAAGAGTTTGTTGCCATATCTAGCAACAAATTCCAAGTGAAACAAGGAATAATATGCACTGACAATTAAGCAAAAAACATAAGCAAAGAAGTGGCCTCATACCTGAAGAGACAAGGAATAGTACACCAGACAACCACACCATACACTCCTGAACAAAACGGGACCCGGCGAGCACAGACAGCTCCGTGTGCGTGCACCAGGGGGCGCGCAGGAGCGCAATTCTGGGAGGACACCATTGTACGCCCTCCCAGAATAAGCCGACCGTGCTGTAGCCATCATTCGGCATTGGCCCGGTCGGCAAGTGGTTAATTTAAATCATGGGTTTATTAAAGTAATTTTAATTGTAATTTAATTGTAATTATAATTTGAATGCCAATAAATTTGTAATCTTTGTAATGTATATCAATATCTATATGTAATGGTAAAGAAGTTGTAATTATGAAACTGTATATCCACCTTGTAGGGAAATAGATGTAAACGGAATATCGCTAAATTTAATAGTGATGAGTAATTGGAAAAAGGTTACCCTTAATTAAACATATGGACGATACTTTGACATATGAATAACACATTCGGTAAAGCATCTGAATAGTTCTATAATAAACAACCAATAGGAAACACGCAGGAAGTATAAGAGGGACTGTATTGATGGCTGCGGGTTAACTTCCTTAAGACACCATATCCGGTGAAATGCATTGAGGTTAACCATTAGTGGCATCACTTGCGGTTTTACATCACTTCTGGGCGAGGTGGAACGCACGCTACAGAAAGCGGCGGTTCCGGACTGCGGAAATACACGATCATAAGTTAGTGCTTCACAAGCACTGAAGAATGTGAGTGAGAATTTTTACTTTATTGAAAATGTTTTAAATAAAAATATATCTTCGCAATGAATATTTCCATTTGTTTTATGGCACATCTGAGCTACTAATATAACTTGGGCCTGCTATATCTGGATTATACATGCTATATCTCTAATACATACTCACCCTACGTATCTGAGGAGTAACATCCCCACAGCAAAGGAGATATATCATAGATGTTTAGGTCCTGGGGACCTGATTTGTTTTGGTAAGTGGCCACTACTTACTAAGGTGGTCACGTATACACTAACGGTTTATGTATTTGGAGAACGCATCACTTTTTAGGGACATACAGGAATAACCCCCATCTTTTTAAAGACTAAAGCCCCGTACACACGTACCGATCGTCGGCCGACAGAACGTCCTACAAATGTTCGCGGCTGGTGTGTTTGTTGTTTGTCTGTTGAAAAGTGCTCAAAACTTGCCCAGGACATTTGTCTGCCGACAGAAAATGATGTCACTACGTTCCACGCACGTTCGCCGCTACAAAAGAGGAAGTGAGTGTTTGGCCGTGACCCTTCTGGGCATCTCGCGCTGATTTCGGTAGCATTTGTTTGGTTGACGACATTTCGCTATTTTCCGAGACATCGTTCGAGAATTTATTATGGCGACCGTGAATTCGTCCGTTGCTGTCGTTAGTGTTGGAGTTTTGGCTCTGAGACGACGTACGAGCAATAGGAAGAAGAAGCGGACCTCCTGGACGAAAAATTGGTTGCTTAACCGTGATCAATTTTCTCATATGTCCTTGCTGAGGGAGCTCCAGGAAAATAATCCTGATGACTTCAGGAATTATTTGAGGATGACGGATCCCATCTTTTACCGTCTTCTTGCCCTGGTGTCCCCCTATATTCTGAAGCAGGATACTTGTATGCGGCTTGCAATTACTCCTGAGCAAAGGTTAATTGCGACGTTGAGGTATCTTGCAACAGGGAGAAGCCTGCAGGATCTGAAGTTCACCACAGGCATCTCCCCCCAAGCTCTTGGTATCATCATCCCTGAGACCTGCTCTGCCATCATCAAGGTCTTGCAGAAGGACTATATCAAGGTATGTTTGATTTTTTACATTACATTACATGTATTACTAGTTTCACCCGAATTATGATGTTTTTGGATGTACAGCAATTGACACAGGCCATTATTTGTAAACTACCCTCTGTCCGCATGCACATAGTAGTAAAGATGTAGATTATCTTTAACCATTTGTAAAATTACCCACTAACCACCCCACCATTCTCTCCTATGTGTCCCTAAACGCATTGCCTGTTAACAGTATGTCGAATTTATCTAATTTTATTGCTTTCCCTCAAACAATTATTCCTTGGCCAATGTTTTAGTACCTAGTTAATGATTTATCTAAAATACATCAGTCCATCCATTCCCACCTATGATTCTGTATGTTTATGTAATGATGTTAAAACCTTCACTGACCACAAGCCCTTATTGATGTATAAATGCCCAGTTTTACTTACCCATCCCCCACCCACATGCTAAATCTCAAAGTCAGCATATACCAAAGCTCAAGTTCAGAGGTCTTCAAACTATGGCCCACCAGTTGTTCACGAACTTCAATTTCCATCATGCCTAGTCATGTCTGTGAATGTCAGAGAATTACAAGGCCTCATGGGATGTGTAGTTCTGCAACAGCTGGATGGCCGTAGTTTGTAAATCTCAGCTCTAGCTGGTGAGTATAATGGGCCATACACACTAGAAGATTGTCAGAACAATTTATCCTTCCGATTTACCAAAACCAAATAATATGAGGTCCAACAAACACTTTCAAATCCTATGCAATCTGGTAGGCCCTTGCACTACATAGAAAAGGTAAATCTGCACGAAAAAGTCTTCAGAGAATCTTCTAGTGTGTATGGCCCTTTACAATATAAGAACAATAGGAGGTTGAAAATAAATGTATGTAGATGTTACATCCCCATATCCAAACCTTTGCCTTCCTGTTGTATATTTTTTTAGCAAGTTGCATAAGCATTTAACAGACAACTGTGTGTGTAATTAATAATGTGATGTGCTCAAGCACTAATTTTATTTTTTTTATTTTTTCCCCACAGTTTCCTTCAAACGCAGAGCAATGGCTGGAGATTTCTGATCAATTTCTGGAGAAGTGGAATTTTCCCAATTGTGGGGGTGCTATTGATGGGAAGCACGTCCGCATTGTCCCCCCTCCGAATTCCGGCACATTTTTTTATAATTATAAAGGTTTTTTTAGTATAGTCATGCTAGCCATAGTTAATGCAAACTATGAGTTTATTTATTTGGATATTGGCAAAAATGGCCGCAATTCGGATGGGGGAGTTATTGATCAGACGGAGTTCACTCGTCGTCTAAAGAACGGCACTCTGAACCTGCCATCCAGGGAGCAAACTGTTGAGGGTATGAGCTTTGTGTTTATCGCAGATGAGGCTTTTGCGCTTGGGGAGCATCTCATGAAGCCCTACCCTCAGAGGAACCTCACCCCAGACCAAAGGATTTACAACTACCGGTTGTCCAGAGCTCGCAGAGTTGTGGAGAATGCCTTCGGGATAATGGCCAACCGGTTCCGGATATTCCTGACGTCCATAAACCTGGCACTGTACAAAGTGGATAATGTGGTCTTGTGTTGCTGCATTTTGCACAACTTCCTACGCAGGAATGCACAAAATTATGTATTGCAGCAACTGGATACTGACCCTGCTATGCCAGGTACAAGTGGAGAGGCCCAACCTTCTAACCAAGTGGAGTCCATGCCGTCAATGGAAGTTGGACGGTCAGCATTGGCATCACACAGGGCCCGTCAGATCCGCCAGGAATATCTGGACTATTTCGTGGGGAGAGGAGCTGTGTCCTGGCAGCAATCACTGTCACACACCCATTAATCTTGTTAAAGATTGGACACACAAGATAAATGTCAGAGATATATTATTTTTCAACACATTAAACAAAAATTGCAATGATTCTGTATTGTGGATTATAATCATTTGGGCACATATGCCAAACACAATTATTTGGGTTAATCATGTGTTATATATGTGTGACTTTGGAAGGGTTAATACATTCATCAGTGTGTTTCTTGACTGTAGTCTCTCACCAGCTGATCCAAAGTGATGATGGCCATGTGTTATTTTTTAGCCAGTGGTGTAAATACAAGGGCCTTCTGCACCCCACAAAATGTACACAAACCCTGTCACATTGAGAACTAGGTCACACCCAAGGTTCATCTAATGTCACCTTACATTGGTGTTCATTGTCCAGAAGTTGCCCATACTATATATTTCATATAATACATTAGGGTATTAACAAAGTACCTACACCTGTTATGTTGTGTTCATTTATGACATCCTTCTCACTGCCCACCAATGTTAGGATATGTCAGTGTTATGTGAAACTTGATCATTGTTCATCTCAAAGTGTTATATATATAGGTAATGGAAAGTGAACTAGAGCAACGAACAAGCAATACACTATAGATTACACTGATCTCCCTACACTGATTGCTACTGGCAATATCAATGCCATATTGAATCCTAGGACTGCTAGTACCTTGAGTGTTGAGTCACACTTATGCGATGCGGGAAGTCTGCGACTTTGCAGCCTTCCAGCATTGCATAAGGGTGACCCGCCACTTACTTTTTGCACAGGATTGTATTCCACAAGTGTTAAGCACTGTGCGATCCAATCCAGATACATCAGAAATAAAGGGTCATGTGCGACTTGTATGCGTGTTCAGTGCGAATGTAGCCATACAAAGTGTATGTCTCAATTCACACTGCACATCTGATGGCATGTAATATCGTAGCGCACTGCTCCTTTATTACATGCGATCAGATGTTCATGCGAAAATCAGCTATACAGTTTGTATGGCTCAATTCGCACTGCACTCGCACAAAAGTCGCACATGATGCATTTATTCAGCCGCATCAGGATAGGATCGCACAGTCGTTCAAACTTGTGTGATCCGATCCTGTGTGAAATGTCAGATCGCACTGTGATATGCGTTAAAACTGGGGGTATCTTTAACATTTCATTGACACCTCCAGCAACTCGCATATGGCAGTGTCCAAAATGCTTTCATTAACATGTAAATATGTGAATAGGACAGCCATCATACATTTAGTGCTTCTTTACACAGCTTTAGACCTCGACCCCCCAACGAAAGTCTAATAAAGAATTGAACACACATTGTTGAATGTAAAAATGTTTTAGTATCAAACATTCACAGGGTTAGGGTTAGGGTTAGGGTTAGGGTTAGGGTTAGGGTTAGGGTGTTGTAAAGTGCTTTTCCCAAACTTGGGTACACTCTTTAACATCTGAGTGTAATTAAAATGCCATAAAACATTATAAAAAATTTGTAACATCAGGAACATCCCAATACAAACATTAAAAACGTAGTAAAATTGTGGCTTAAAATTTGCCAATCATGTCCACAAAATTGCGCATTTTGATTTGTAATGCCGTTGCAGTCTCCTTTATTTGTTCCAGGTCTGCGCAGCATTGGAGAGCCTCACGGGTCAATTTGGCTAATGTGCAACTATGTAAAACATGGTCTGTAAAAAAAAAAAAAAAATGAGTCAATGTGAATCACCTACATGAGGTCATAATAATAGAGAAACATTTGGTGTCCAGGTAATCTTAAATTCCTCTCGAGTTAATACCTACCCTGTTCTTATGCTCTTTTGCCCTAGGCTCTTCTTCTTCCTCCTGTTCTCCTCCGATGCTGTTGCTGATGATTCTGCCGGTCTCCTGAGCTTACTATAGATTTATTAGGGGTGTGAACGCATGATGACGTCATTGTGAGGGCATGGTCGTAATGTATATATATTAAGATGCAGAGACCAGAGACGGGCAGAATGCACGGCAACAGCATCGGAGGAGGACAGGAGGAAGAAGAAGAGCCTAGGGCAAAAGAGCAGACAACATAAGAGCAGAAGATTGGACAGCAGAAGAGTGGAGAGGAGAAGATCCAAAGAGCAGAGTGGAGAAGACCGGATGAAGATATTTAAGAACATTTCATAAACGTCTCCTGTCGTTATTCACATACACTTCCATTTATGTGGTTAATGTGTAGGGGTACTATGTACCCCTTACCCATTCACATAGGGATTGGGGTCTGGGATCTGGGGGCCACCCTTTGTTAAAGGTTGCTTCCAAAGTCCTAGGAACCCCCTGGCCGCATGACCCCCCAAAACCACCAGACAGGGTTGTGGGGATGAGGCCCTTGTCCTCCTCTACATGGGAGCAAGGTGCTTTTGTGTGTGCGGTGCATAGGCCCCCTGGCCCAAAGCAACAAAACCCCCCCATGTTGAGGGCATGTGTCCTGCTGTGGTCCAGGGGGTGTTTGGTCCGCTTGCTCGTTCTCTTTCCTGGCCTGACAAGCTGCATGCTTGGATAAGGGTCTGGTAGGGGTTTTGGGGGTAACCCACGCTGTCTTTTTGTTGTGGGCATACCCTCAAACTCAATACCACACACAAAAGGCCTGGTTGTAAACTTGGGGTGGACACCCACGGTGGGTTCTTCAATTTTTTGGTGTAGTTCCCCCTCAAAAATCTTCACAACGCAAGTGGCCCCGCAAGTCAGAGCATCCTGATCCGACTTACGGTGCGACTTCCATTCAAATAAAGAGGCTCCCATAGGGAACTAGTGTTGTAAATTGGAGGCTAAAAAAACACTGATAAAAATCATTATGAAAAAACCTACGTGGGCACACAATTGGCTCTTGGACACTTGGTCCTGGTTCCTCCACAGTTTCGGAAGTGGCTTCCACGCTGCTTGCCAAGTTGCCAGGAGATCGGGGTTCTGACATGGCTGGGGATGCCACATCCTGACATGATGCAACATCTGCAATGTAAATTTGTAAGGGAATACAAGAATATAAGGTTAAACAATCATTGCAAATACACATATTTCTATGATCCCACTACACAAAAATCTGTGACTACCAACCTTCTTGTTGCTCTGGTGTCTGGTCACTTGTTGGCTCCACCAGAATCACCTCAGGCATAATGTCTTCATCTACATAATACAAAACATTGGCCATATCATAAAAGTCACAAGAGGTACATTTGTTAGGACATGGTGCCCTGCTTGATAGCTCTTTTAGTAACAAATATGAAGACATGTACATGGTTATCTACGAAAAATATGGTACATTAATGTTTGACAGTGCATAGGAACCAATTACCTTTAGTGGAATCTGTGCCACCATCTGGGCCCATGTCCTCCTCTTCTTCCACAACTGCCGATGGAGCTGCCAAACCTCTCCTCCTCCTTTCCCATTGTTTGGCACGGAGTTTACGTTTTTCTCCTATTTAAAGGTTTGAATAATAATCTGTGATTAATAGGAATGTTTGCTGAGAAGATTCGTGCAGGCAGGAAAGAACGTTCGTTGCAACACAATACATATATTTTTAACTATGGCTTCCTGACTTTTAATGTCATATACTAAAACATCAACAATAGATCGATCAAATCACGACATGACAACTAAAATGAGTAATCTAACTTTTTACATAGACATTATAATCTAGACATGTTAATACAACATACACAAAATTATAAAAAACATATTGCATGATTAAAAAAAAAAAAAAAAAAAAAACTTACTTTTTTTCAAAATCCGATGGATTTGGGAAAGCTGAGCCAGCTCACGGTGTTTCAGGTCAGACCACCGTTTCCGAATCTGATCTTTCGATCGCTCCACACCGAATTTTTTTACCAAACAGGCCACCACCTTATCCATGATGCCATCTTTCCTGGCATTGGGCCGATCGTAATTTGCCAACTTGCCATCATAATCCATTTTTTCTAAAATGGAGACCATCTCCACCATTTCTGACTTTGACATGGGTGTAGCCCTTGATTTTCGGGTGGCCCAATCACTTCGGCCCACACTAATTGAGCTCCCAGATTGTTGAGACATTATTCTTGATTACAAGATTTTTCCACTGCTTCAGGTGTGAGTGTCGCATGTAGGCCTGATCTTCGGCACGTACACACCCCTGCACAAGCCCGCCACTGGAGGAGGAGTTGACGCCTGCGCTGTATTTAAAGGACGCCAGATCGTTCGGCCGACGATTCGCTAGCGGACATATCGAGAGTTGGAGCACGATCGAGCGGCGAA
Source organism: Pelophylax lessonae (assembly GCF_965119305.1). NCBI lineage: Eukaryota > Metazoa > Chordata > Amphibia > Anura > Ranidae > Pelophylax > Pelophylax lessonae. Next base: position 97,402,294 of record NC_138770.1, read on the forward strand.
TCACGACTTTTCCCCACAAACAAAGGTACGACTCTTTTAATAGAAAGTGTGTGTTTTGGGCCCTATACAGCTTTTATTAGGAATATCTTTATTATGTGCCAAAATACATGCTATTTTAATATGTTTTGTGTTGTTTTGTGTCTTGCAGGCATATACTGTCCTGCAATATGGTGGACAATTACACCAGCCACAACTTTCTAATAAGTTTTATTGATGAGTTCAGGCAACTGCCGTGTTTGTGGCAAGTCAAGTCCGCAGATTATAAAAATAGAAAACTCAGAAAACAGGCCATGGAACATTTGGTGGCCTTCTACAAGCCCGTCTGTCCTGGGGCAAATTTTAATTATATACGCAAAAAAATAAACAGCATTCGCACTGCCTACAGGCGGGAGTTAAAAAAAATAGAGGAGTCCACCCAGTCTGGAGCAGGTGCACGGAATGTATATGTACCACGGCTGTGGTACTATGATAACATGCGATTCCTGGCAGACACCATGGAATCCAGGCCGTCAATTTCAACACTGCCTTCTACTTCGGCAGAGGGCTCAGTGTCGGTTGATCCAAGCCAGGATGAGGATTTCCTGGAGGAGAGTTTTACTCAGGTATGGCATTTCACAATATATTGTCTGCTAAAATGTAATCATGTAACAAAATTATAAGCTAAACCATAATTGACCCTTTATGTAAACGGGCATAGCAAGGGGTTGGCATGACAGGCAACCGCCAGGGGCGCAGGCCAAGGGGGGTGGGTCACAAAAACATTGGCATTGTTTTATTGTTTATTTTAACAATCCACTCAGCCTGCACACCCCAGAACCCCCAGTTTGCAGGCGGATTCATGCAGGTGTAAAACATTGAGAGCTGCTTCATGCAGGTGTAAAACATTGAGAACTGCTTCATGCAGGTGTAAAACATTGAGAGCTGCTTCATGCAGGTGTAAAACATTGAGAGCTGCTTCATGCAGGTGTAAAACATTGAGAGCAGCTGAGCCAAAAGACCAGGAGACTGAGACTGCCTCTCACTGCATCCCCAGCACACCTCTGGTCTTACAAACACTGCTGCATCCCCAGCACACCTCTGGTCCTAACAAACACTGCTGTAGCCTCAGCATTCCTCTGGCTCAACCTTTTTTAATACAAAACTAACAGCTCCTGCAAATGATACATCCATCCTTGCTTCCATGTCTCTGGTCTCTCACTCTGGGTCAGCAAGGCAGGTGGCTTCCTTATTCCTGTTTCCCTGCACTGCTTCACCCTCAATGCCCTACATCAAGCCCTCTGCAAGTTCAGGCCCCTCTCTCTCTGCAACCCCCTCCTCTCTCTCTCACACCCCCTCTTTCTCTCCCTCTCTCTATCTCTCAACCCTCTCTTTCTTTTTCACACCTGAGACAATGATTGCCCACTAGAGAGCTCTACACTGGGCAAACAAGGGGCAAATTAGAAACTTTTAATGCCCTTTAATTTTTTTTTTGGGGGGTGGGTTACAGTTTTACATTGATCTTGGGGGGGGGGGGGGGTTGTTGCCAAATACAGCTCCTCAACAAGGGCACTGGAGACCCTAGATACGCCACTGTATGTAAAGTCTGCTATTTGTTCACAATAATATAACAAACATGCATTTTTATATACACTATAACATTCTAATCAATTGTTCATTTCATCAACAGGGAAGTGTCACTGAGGAGGAGCCAGGTTGCAGCCAGGAGCCTGGGGAGCCTGCGGAGCCTGAGGAGCCTGTGGAACTATTTCCACCACCACCTCCTCCTGCCAAACGGAGGCAAAAGAGGAAGCACGTGGATGACATAACCGATGAATTTATCCAGGAGGCCACCATAGCCCTACGTCGGAAACCGGAGGCCAATGAGTCCTTCGGCAACATGACGGCAAAAATTTTGGATAAGGTGGACCTCAGGCAGTGTCAGTATGCCAGAAAAATTATTCTTGATGTGCTGCAAAAGGCTGAAAACGGGATCCTTAATGAGCACAGCCATGCATGCCAGGAGCACCCGTGCCCTCCACCTCCACCTCCACCTCCACAACACCCACCACCTCGCCAAATGCCACATGGCCAGTGGCAATATGGCCAGCAGGATCCAAACCTGCCCTCATGGCAACCTGATTACAGTTACCAGCAACTTTAATTTTTGTAACCCCCTATTATTTATTTTACCCCTGTTTGCCAGTTTCTAGTTTAATTTTGTCCAAATGGACCTTTTTTATGTTTAGTTATACGGAAAGTATTGATGTTTTCTTTGGTTTTTTTTGCTGAGATACAAAAAATAAAGAAAATGAAAATAAAAAATGGCCTATCTGAATTTGTTAACATGTTTAATATTGTGCATAACCTGAAAAATATGTTTTAGACATTAATTCAGACAAGAATAAAGGGTCATATCAATAGTTAGATCTTTGGTGTGAAAATACAAAAATAATGGTGAAGAGTTCAAATTATTTAATTATAAAATTTGATAGAACAGATAGAATAGACAAACATTATCTTCATCATAACAGAACACATGCCTTTTTATTAGAAAAGTATGGCATTATGAGCAGCATCTTCCTTCTTCTCACATTTATCAAGATGAGCATGTGCTCCGCATTTCACCTATTTCTTGGACTTCCGCGAGCCGAAAGTTCTTTCTGAATAAAATGTTGAGTTTACTAGAGAAAATTCTTCCGGGAACTCATTTGGTTTGATCATGCGTGTTGGGATTTGTAGCTGTGTGTCGGCCGAATTGTGTACTGACAGGCGAACAATCGTCCGTTCTGGGGTCGGCATACAAAAATTTTCATGTTTGCAAGAAAGACTTTTGTCCGCGGATTGTGCGCAGACATCTGTCGGAGGCACCATACTAACACGCGTACAATCGGCAGATCTTTCGTCCGCCGACGTTTGTATGCCGACGATCGGTACGTGTGTACGGGCCTTAACACATTTTTTATTGTATATGAAATCACAATAATTCACTTTATAAGACATCACGCTAATTATTTAACCACTTCACAACCAATTTTACTGAATAATATTTTCTATGCACAGGGATTTGTTATTTGCACATTATCATATTGGATATCATCCCAATGCACAGTATTATGCTATTTGCACCTTGATATTTATTGCACAAATATTTGCTATTTTTGCACTTATGTAAGCAAGTTCGCACTTGATATATATTGCACAATTTTTTGCTAATTTTGCACTTATGTAAGTAAGTTTGATCTTTGTTAGACCCTTGTGTATAAATAACGGTCTATATTGAATGTAAAAGTAAAAAGGTAGTAGCGCCTCACTACACCATACATATTTGATTTAAGATTACTCTTAAATTGATGGCGACATTACCTAATATACACACTTGGCTATGAGGGTACACGCTGAATTCTATACCTATATACAGAGAGAGAAGAAGATGGAAGTTTTCTTATCAACCAATCTCAGAGAATCTCAGAAATCTTGGAACAATTCCATATGCAAGATGCAAAAGAAGTGAAAACTCCTATGGAATCAGGCTATCATAAGAGCAATGAAGCAGAAAACTTGCTACCCAATAATAACATGTATTTCAGAGCAATCGGTAAGCTGCTATATGTTGCCACTGTGATAAGACCAAACATAGCCACAACAGTGGACTTACGATGCAGGAAAGTCTCAGCTCCCTGTCAGTGTGACTAGAACACAGTAAAAAAGAGTGATGCAGTACCTCAAAGGAACAAGTCAGATGAAGTTACGGTTACCAGCAACATCAAATCCAAACCTGGTCGGATATGTGGATGCTGATTCAGCCAGGGACTGCACAGGCCGCAAATCCACAAGTGGATTCATCTTCCAGTATGGGGAAGGAACCATAAGTTGGTCTAGTTGAAAGCAGGTAACTATCGCTATATCTTCAACTGAAGCAGTGTACATTGCAGCTTCATATCCATGTCCATATCCATTTCCATATCCATGTCCATGGATTCGTCAACTTTTTGTGGACATAGGGGTAGACATGTCAAAACCAATTCCTATTTTTGAAGACAACCAGGGATGTATAAAGCTTACACAATCAGAAAGGATCAATCCTAGGACCAAACACATCAACGTCAAGTATCACTTACTGAGGGACAATCAAGAGCAAGGTGTTATTGACATTCAATACTGCCCATTAGAGGAGATGATTGCTGATGCACTGACCAATCCTTTGTTGAAGGAACATCATAGGTATATCCAGCAGAAGCTAAATGTAATTTGACAAAGCCCATGCTGTTGAGAAGGGTTGATGGAAGAGCAACAGCAAAATTGTTTTATATACATGCGAAATTATATATGCATATAGCTATCAATGCAGCAGGTGGTGCTGTGGTGTTATAGTGTAAGGTACATACAGTATATATGTACTTTGCATGATATGAGGAAGCATTATCTCTCTCACTGTGTGTATTGGATGCTTCTGCTTCCAGTCCCGTGTAAATCTGTGTTCTGTCTTCCTCCATGAAAGGTCATGTATTCTCTGCATTCAAGAAGCTTCCAGTGCATCATTTTAATAATCTGCCAACAAGGGTGTATGGTTGTGGGTGATGCCCAGGTGGGGATGGGGAGGAATGCTTACTCATGCCCCTGAAAGGCTGCCAGATGCAGGGGCGTTCCAAGGGGTTGGCAAGACCGGCGCCCACCAGGGGCGCAGGCCGAGGGGGGGGGGCGCAAAAACATTGGCAGTGTAGCAATTACTTTCCGCTCCTCCGTTCAGCCTGCGCCCCTGGCGCCCCCAGCTCCAATCCCGGTGCTCTGTTTGTGTCCACCTCTCTTCTACAGCCCAGGCAGCCGACAATTCCTCTGGAGTCCGGAGTCTGAAGCTCCGTGCAATATAGGCGGGTCCCCTCATCACAGGGCTCAGCCTCTGCCCCCGCCTACATGAGTCGTGACATCATCATCAGTCGGCTCCTCCGGCTCCAGGCAACGTTCAGTGGTGGATGGATGTACTGCAGCGACGGTTGATGGAATGCCTGGATGGCTTCTCAGGTATCAGAAGAACTAGAAGAAATCTCCCCCTCTGTCACTCCCTCTCCCTCTTTGTCACCCCCTCCCCCTCTCTGTCACCCCCCTCTCCCTCTCTGTCACCCCCTCCCCCTCTCTGTCCCCCCCCCTCTCTGTCATCCCCCCTCCCCCTCTCTGTCACCCCCCTCCCCCTCTCTGTCACCCCCTCCCCCTCTCTGTCATCCCCTCCCGCTCTCTGTCATCCCCCTCTCCCTCTGTCACCCCCTCCCCCTCTGTCACCCCCCTCCCCCTCTGTCACCCCCTCCCCATTTCTGTCACCCCCTCCCCCTCTCTGTCATCCCTCCTCCCCCTCTGTCACCCCCTCCCCCTCTCCCTCTGTCACTCCCCTCTCCCTCTGTCACCCCTCCTCCTCTCTGTCACCCCCCTGCCCCCCCAGGAACCTTCCTCCCCTTCTCTGTCACCCCTTCCCTCTTTGTCACCCCCTCCCTCCCTCTCTGTCACCCCCCTCCCCCTCTCTGTCACCCCCCTCTCTGTCACCCCCTCCCCCTCTCTGTCACCCCCCTCCCTCTCTGTCAAACCCCCTCTCCCTCTCTGTCACCCCCCTCTCTGCCCCCCCCTCTATGTCACCCCCTCCCTCTCTCTCTCTGTCACCCCCCTACGTCTCCACTGCCCCCATCCACCTCTCCGTCACCCCCTCTCTTTCTGTCACCCCCTTCTCTCTCTGTCACCCCTCCCTCTCTCTTTCTGTCTCTCTCTGTCACCCCCCTCCATCTCTCTGTCAACCCCCCTCCCTCTCTCTCTGTCACCCCCTCCCTCTCTCTTTGTCACCCCCTCCCTCTCTTTCTGTCACCGCCCTCTCTCTGTCACCCCCTCTCTCTCTCTCTCTCTCTGTCACCCCCTCCCTCTTTGTCACCCCCTCGCTCCCTCTCTGTCACCCCCCTCTCTGTCACCCCCTCGCCCTCTTTGTCACCCCTCCCCCTCTGTCACCTCCCTCCCCCTCTCTGTCACCCCTCTCTGTCATCCCCCTCTGTCACCCCCTCCCCCTCTCTGTCATCCCTCCTCCCCCTCTCTGTCATCCCCCCTCCCCCTCTCTGTCATCCCCCTTCCCCTCTCTGTCATCCCCCCTCCCCCTCTGTCACCCCTCCCCCTCTCTGTCACCCCCTCTGTCACCCCCCTCTCTATCTGTCACCCCTCCCCCTCTGTCACCTCCCTCCCCCTCTCTGTCACCCCTCTCTGTCATCCCCCTCCCCCTCTGTCACCCCCTCCCCCTCTCTGTCATCCCTCCTCCCCATCTGTGACTCTCCTCTCCCTCTGTCACCCCCTACCCCTCTCTGTAACCCCCCTCTCCCTCTGTCACTCCCCTCTCCCTCTGTCACCCCCTCCTCCTCTCTGTCACCCCCCTGCCCCCCCAGGAACCTTCCTCCCCTTCTCTGTCACCCCCTCCCTCTTTGTCACCCCCTCCCTCTGTCACCCCCATCCCCCTTTTTGTCACCCCCTCCCTCTCTGTCACCCCCCTCCCCCTCTGCCACCCCCCTCCTCCTCTGTCATCCCCCTCTCCCTCTGTAACCCCCTACCCCTTTCTGTCACCCCCTCCCCCTCTCTGTCATCCCTCCTCCCCCTCTCTGTCATCCCCCTCCCCCTCTGTCACCCCTCCCCCTCTCTGTCACCCCCTCCCCCTCTGTCACCCCCCTCCCTCTCTCTGTCACCTCCCTCCCTCTCTGTCACTCCCCTCTCTATCTGTCACCCCCCCCCCTCCGTCACCCCCCTCCCACTCTCCATCACCCCCCATTTCTCTTCCCCCCTATCTCTTTCACCCTCCCTCTCTCTGTCACCCCCTCTCTCTGTCAAACCCTCCCTCTCTGTCACCCCCTCCCTCCCTCACTGTCACTCCCCCTCTCTCTCTCTCTGTCACCCCCCTCCCTCTCTCTGTCACCCCCTCCCTCTCTGTCCCCCCCTCTGTCACCCCCCTCTATGTCACCCCCTCCCTCCCTCTCTCTCTGTCACCCCCCCTCCTTCTCCACTGCCCCCTTCCACCTCTCCGTCACCCCCTCTCTCACCATCCCAATGCACAGTATTATGCTATTTGCACCTTGATATTTATTGCACAAATATTTGCTATTTTTGCACTTATGTAAGCAAGTTCGCACTTGATATATATTGCACAATTTTTTGCTAATTTTGCACTTATGTAAGTAAGTTTGCACTTTGTTAGATCCTTGTGTATAAATAACGGTCTATATTGAATGTAAAAGTAAAAAGGTAGTAGCGCCTCACTACACCATACATATTTGATTTAAGATTACTCTTAAATTGATGGCGACATTACCTAATATACACACTTGGCTATGAGGGTAGACGCTGAATTCTATACCTATATACAGAGAGAGAAGAAGATGGAAGTTTTCTTATCAACCAATCTCAGAGAATCTCAGAAATCTTGGAACAATTCCATATGCAAGATGCAAAGGAAGTGAAAACTCCTATGGAATCAAGCTATCATAAGAGCAATCAGTGGCGTAGCGTGGGGGGTGCAGGGGGGGCCAGCCGCACCGGGTGCAACATCTGGGGGGGCGCATCCGCAGTGTCACTCTGTCTGTTTTATTCTGACATACACAGTTCACACACTGTCTGCGGCTGCCTCCATCTTTAGGCTGGGAGATGTCCAGCGCAGCCGCCCTATGGCTGAAAATGGCGGGTCAGGGCGGGGCTGGACTGTGCCTCACCTGTCCATTGGTGTAAGGTGGGGTGGCGTTGCAAGCCAAGCCCCGCCTATGCTGCCTCTCCTCACTGCTCAGGCAGTTTAGCAGCGAGTGAGTCAGCAGCCTGGTGCTGTTACAGAGTGTTTTTTTTTTTTTTTAATCACCTGATTAGAGCCAGAGGCTCTAATAGGCTTAAAAAAAGGGTGGACCCGGGGGGCAGAGCAGTCCGCCCCGAGCCCACCCATTGTGTGACAATAGCGAATGAAAATTCGCTATTGTCACACGGATCCTCCTGGCCAATCAGGAAGCGAGACCCGCTTCCTGATTGGCCGAAAGGTGAACGCATGCCATTGGCCGAGGAGGGGGGCGGGAGGACTCGAGGAGACGCGGGGAACTGAGGAGAAGCAGCCACTGCAGGTAAGTCTCTCTGCATTGAAGGGGGCACGCTGATCTCTCTGCATTGAAAGGGGGCACGCTGGTCATTCTGCATTGAAAGGGGGCATGCTGGTCACTCTGCATTGAAAGGGGGCACGCTGGTCTCTATGCATTGAATGGGGGCACGCTAGTCTCTCTGCATTGAAAGGGGGCACGCTGGTCATTCTGCATTGAAAGGGGGCACGCTGGTCTCTCTGCATTGCAAGGGAGCATGCTAGTCATTCTGCATTGAAAGGGGGCACGCTGGTCTCTCTGCATTGAATGGGGGCACGCTGGTCATTCTGCATTGAAAGGGGGCACGCTGGTCACTCTGCATTGAAAGGGGGAACGCTGGTCATTCTGCATTGAAAGGGGGCACGCTGGTCACTCTGCATTGAAAGGGGGCACGCTGGTCATTCTGCATTGAAAGAGGGCACGCTGGTCATTCTGCATTGAAAGAGGGCACGCTGGTCATTCTGCATTGAAAGGGGGCACGCTGGTCACTCTGCATTAAAAGGGGGCACGCTGGTCTCTCTGCATTGAAAGGGGGCATGCTGGTCATTCTGCATTGAAAGGGGGCACGCTGGTCTCTCTACGTTGAAAGGGGGCACGCTGGTCATTCTGCATTGAGAGGGGGCACGCTGGTCATTCAAACTTGTATTTAGATGCATTTTACTTTAATTAAATTAGTATTTTCATAACAAACAATACATGTGCTTAGGGGGTAAGGGTTTCTTTAACTAATCTAGTGGAAGAGACTCGAGTGCTAAAATCCCGCGGGTTAGGGGGCGCAAATTACTTGCCTTGCCCCGGGTGCTGGCAACCCACGCTACGCCACTGAGAGCAATGAAGCAGAAAACTTGCTACCCAATAATGACATGTATTTCAGAGCAATCGGTAAGCTGCTATATGTTGCCACTGTGATAAGACCAGACATAGCCACAACAGTGGACTTACGATGCAGGAAAGTCTCAGCTCCCTGTCAGTGTGACTAGAACACAGTAAAAAAGAGTGATGCAGTACCTCAAAGGAACAAGTCAGATGAAGTTACGGTTACCAGCAACATCAAATCCAAACCTGGTCGGATATGTGGATGCTGATTCAGCCAGGGACTGCACAGGCCGCAAATCCACAAGTGGATTCATCTTCCAGTATGGGGAAGGAACCATAAGTTGGTCTAGTCGAAAGCAGGTAACTATCGCTATATCTTCAACTGAAGCAGAGTACATTGCAGCTTCATATCCATGTCCATATCCATGTCCATATCCATGTTCATGGATTCGTCAACTTTTTGTGGACATAGGGGTAGACATGTCAAAACCAATTCCTATTTTTGAAGACAACCAGGGATGTATAAAGCTTACACAATCAGAAAGGATCAATCCTAGGACCAAACACATCAACTTCAAGTATCACTTACTGAGGGACAATCAAGAGCAAGGTGTTATTGACATTCAATACTGCCCATTAGAGGAGATGATTGCTGATGCACTGACCAAGCCTTTGTTGAAGGAACATCATAGGTATATCCAGCAGAAGCTAAATGTAATTTGACAAAGCCCATGCTGTTGAGAAGGGTTGATGGAAGAGCAACAGCAAAATTGTTTTATATACATGCGAAATTATATATGCATATAGCTATCAATGCAGCAGGTGGTGCTGTGGTGTTATAGTGTAAGGTACATACAGTATATATGTACTTTGCATGATATGAGGAAGCATTATCTCTCTCACTGTGTGTATTGGATGCTTCTGCTTCCAGTCCCGTGTAAATCTGTGTTCTGTCTTCCTCCATGAAAGGTCAAGTATTCTCTGCATTCAAGAAGCTTCCAGTGCATCATTTTAATACTCTACCAACAAGGGTGTATGGTTGTGGGTGATGCCCAGGTGGGGATGGGGAGGAATGCTTGCTCATGCCCCTGAAAGGCTGCCAGATGCAGGGGCGTACCAAGGGGTTGGCCAGACCGGCGCCCGCCAGGGGCGCCGGCCAAGGGGGTGTAGTATGGTAAGCAACGGGTTAAGTTGCTGTCTGCAAAATGTTACAGTTATGTATATGTCTGGGAGATGGGTGTGGCTGAAGTTAGTTGCATGCTGATATGCAGTGAATAAAGAAGCAACCTGTACAGCTTGTCTGTGTTAATACACTACATTTTGGCGACGAGGATGGCTAGCTTTCTGGATTTACCGGCTATCGGACCGTTTGATGTGTCTGGAGACCACACTAGTCTCTCACAGCGCTGGGACAAGTGGAAGAAGGGATTTCAGCTCTATGTTATAGCCACAGGAGTGACTGCACCTGCTCAGAAGAGAGCCATGCTGCTGCATCTAGCTGGACCTCAAGTTCAGGACATTTTTGAAACCCTGGGAGCCACAGGGGAAGATTCAGACTATGAGACAGCCATGAATAGACTGAGTGAGTACTTTGAGCCAAAGAAAAATATTCCCTATGAAAGATATAAGTTTAGACAGGCTGTGCAAGAACTGGGAGAAACCACAGACAGTTATGTGACTAGGTTGAAATATCTGGCAAAGTCTTGTGATTTTGGGACTGTAACTGAGGAGATAATCAGAGATCAGGTCATAGAGAAATGCACATCTGTGCACCTCAGGAGGAGATTATTGAGAGAACCTAGTCTCACACTTACTAGTCTGCAGGAGATTGCAAGAGCCATTGAACTGTCTGAGCTCCAGGCTCTGCATATTGAAACCAAGAACACTGCATCTGTCAATACAGTCTCCAAACCTACCTATAATAATAGGAATATCTGGAGTAGGAAAGAGAGTTTTCCAAAGAGGACTTTACATATCACCTGCAATAAATGTGGCAGGGCGGGACACACAAGTCAGGACTGCACTGTGGTACAGAATAAAATGTGCTATACTTGTGGAAAGACAGGTCATTTTGCAGCTGTGTGTAGAAGTACAACCAGAGATAACAAAACCAAAGGACAATCTGCACAAGTAAATGTTATAGCTGAGGATAAAGAGAGTGCTCCTGACTGTGAATTTATATTCTCCCTGTGTTCTCTGCAAGCTGGGACATTAACCATTAAGATTGGAAATACAGATGTGTCAGTGTTGATTGACTCTGGAGCTACATGCAATGTTATGGACTTGGCTTCTTGGCACAGTCTTAATGGCAGAGAAAATCACCTTAAATTGTGTAACACCACTAAACAGATTTATACTTATGGCTCCAGTACACCACTGCAACTTAAAGGCAAATTTTATACCTCTGTTCAAACACATGAGACTGGTCCTCCATTGCAGACCGAATTCTATGTTGTAGATGGCACAGGGTCGCCTCTGCTTGGTCGTCAAACCGCAATGGCACTAGGGGTGTTACAGATTGGCCGTGATGTAGGCAGCGCAAGAGTGAATATGGTGTCTCCTGCTATTTCTGCATTGAAAGAGGAATTTAAAGATTGCTTCTCTGGGTTTGGAAAATTAAAGGATTTTCAGTTGGAGCTTCACATTGATCCACATGTAAAGCCTATTGCACAGCCAGTACGCAGACTTCCTTATAGCCTGAGATCACCTGTTGAGCACAAACTGGCAGAGCTGCTAGACCTTGACATTATTGAACCTGTGGAAGGGCCCACTCCGTGGGTATCGCCGTTAGTTGTTGTACCAAAGGGCACAGATATTCGGATTTGTGTGGACATGAGATGTGCTAACCAAGCTGTGCAGAGAGAGAGACATCCAATTCCCACTATTGAAGATGTTCTGCATGCAATGAATGGGGCAAGTGTCTTCAGTAAACTGGATTTGAAATGGGGTTATCATCAGATTGAATTGACCCCAGCATCTAGAGTCATCACTACATTTGCAAGCCATAAAGGTCTTTTTAGATACAAGAGGTTGATGTTTGGCGTATCGTCCGCACCGGAGGCCTATCAACATGTGATTCAGCAAGTGCTACATGGTTGTGAAGGCACGCATAACATTTCTGATGATATAATTGTGTGGGGAACAAACACACAGGAGCACGACGAACGTCTCCGTGCAGTGCTAAATCGCTTGAAGGAGAAAGGGTTAACATTAAATGAGAAGAAATGCACATTTCAAATGAATAAAATGACTTTTATGGGCCATGTGCTGTCTGACAGGGGCATTGGTCCGGAGGACTGTAAAATTAAAGCTGTGTCTGATGCCAGAAATCCTGAAAACCCTGCAGAAGTACGCAGTTTTCTTGGGCTAGTGAATTACTGTGCCAAGTTTATTCCAGATATGGCGACTGTCAGTGAACCTTTGAGAGTGTTGACTCGCAAAGCAGTCCCGTGGAAGTGGGGCTTTTTGGAACAAGGTGCATTTGATGAACTTAAGAGACGGCTGACTTGCGCCACAACTTTGGCTTATTTCAATCCTACTGCACACACCCAAGTTATTGTCGATGCTAGCCCTGTGGGGTTAGGCGCCATCTTGGTTCAGAGACAATGCACAGGCGATTACAGGCCTATTCAGTATGCAAGCAGATCCCTCACTGATGTAGAGAGACGTTATTCTCAGACCGAGAAAGAAGCTTTGGCTGTTGTTTGGGGATGTGAAAGGTTTCACACCTATCTCTACGGCCTTGATTTTGAAATCATCACAGACCACAAGCCTCTGGAAGTGATATATTCGCCACGCTCAAAACCATCTGCCAGAATTGAGAGATGGGTTCTCAGATTGTTACCATATCGCTTTACAGTGCGGTACAGACCTGGACCGACTAATGCGGCAGATGCACTTTCCAGATTGCCTCAGTCTTCTGCACCTGTTCATAACCTGGCAGAAGAGTACATTCGTTTTGTGGCTACTAACGCCATGCCTCAGGCATTGACACCGCGGGAGGTTGAAGAATTGTCATCTGTGGATCCGGAAATTGCTCGGTTGAGAAAATGTGTAAGACAAGGGGTTTGGGTGGATTGTGACCCAAGCTATCACAGAATCAAACAAGAGCTGAGTATTGCAGGACAACTAGTTCTACGTGGCAATCGTATTGTGATGCCTAAAGATTTACGGAAACGTACATTACATTTAGCCCATGAGGGCCATCAAGGCATTGTACGCACCAAACAAAGATTACGTGAGAAAGTCTGGTGGCCAGGAATTGACAAGGATGTGGAACGTTTGGTTTCTTCATGTCGAGCATGTCAGTTGGTGGGCAGCAAACCTAAACCAGAACCAGTAACTCACACTGTTCTACCTGAGGGACCATGGGAAGATTTAGCCATTGATCTGTGCGACATTCCATCTGGACACCATCTTTTAGTTGTTGTGGACTATTATTCAAGGTGGCAAGAGGTGGTAGTTCTCACTAAAGCTACATCATCAACTGTAATTGAGGGGTTGGAGAGCATTTTTGCATCTCACGGGTTGCCTAAACGGATTGTGAGTGATAATGGTGCCCAATTTACTTCTCAGGAATTTCAGGATTATCTGAAATCAAATGCTATTGAACATCATCGTACAACTCCATACTGGCCACAGGCTAACGGGGAAGTGGAACGCCAGAATCGAACCTTGCTGAAAGCTTTGCGGATTGCTCATTTAGAGAGAAGAGACTGGAAAAAGGAACTGTGGCGTTTTCTTTTGGCTTATCGCACAACTCCGCATACTGTCACTGGCGTTAGTCCTGCGGAACTAGCTTGTCTGTGTTAATACACTACAGGGGGGGGGGGGGCGCAAAAACATTGGCAGTGTAGCAATTACTTTCTGCTCCTCCATTCAGCCTGCGTCCCTGGCGCCCCCAGCTCCAATCCCGGAGCTCTGTGTGTGTCCACCTCTCTTCTACAGCCCAGGCAGCCGACAATTCCTCTGGAGTCCGGAGTCTGAAGCTCCGTGCAATATAGGCGGCTCCCCTCGTCATAGGGCCCCGCCTCCGCCCCCGCCTACATGAGTCGTGACATCATCATCAGTCGGCTCCTCCGGCTCCAGGCAACGTTCAGTGGTGGATGGATGTACTGCAGCGTCGGTCGATGGAATGCCTGGATGGCTTCTCAGGTATCAGAAGAACTAGAAGAAATCTCCCCCTCTGTCAACCCCTCCCCCTCTCTGTCACCCCCTCCCCCTCTCTGTCACCCCCTCTCCCTCTCTGTCACCCCCCTCTCCCTCTCTGTCACCTCCCTCCCCCTCTCTGTCATCCCCCCTCCCCCCTCTCTGTCATCCCCCCTCCCCCTCTGTCACCCCCCTCCCCCTCTCTGTCACCCCCTCCCCCTCTCTGTCATCCCCCTCTCCCTCTGTCACCCCCTCCCCCTCTGTCACCTCCCTCCCCCTCTCTGTCACCCCCTCCCTCTCTCTGTCATCCCCCTATCCCTCTGTCACCCCCTCCCCCTCTCTGTCACCCCCTTCCCCTCTCTGTCACCCCTCCCCCTCTCTGTCACCCCCTCCCCCTCTCTGCCATCCCTCCTCCCCCTCTGTGACTCTCCTCTCCCTCTGTCACCCCCTCCCCCTCTCTGTAACCCCCCCTCTCCCTCTGTCACTCCCCTCTCCCTTTGTCACCCCCTCCTCCTCTCTGTCACCCCCCTCCCCCTCTGTCACCCCTCCTCCCCCTCTCTGTCACCCCCTGCCCCCCGGGAACCTTCCTCCCCCTCTCTGTCACCCCCCCTCCCCCCTCTCTGTCACCCCCCTTCCTCTCTGTCACCCCCTCCCCCTCTCTGTCCCCCCCTCTATGTCACCCCCTCCCTCTCTCTCTCTGTCACCCCCCCCTCCGTCTCCACTGCCCTGTCCACCTCTCCATCACCCCCTCTCTTTCTGTCACCCGCTTCTCTCTCTGTCACCCCTCCCTCTCTCTTTCTGTCACCCCTCCCTCTCTCTCTCTCTGTCACCCCCTCCTTCTCTCTGTCACCCCCTCCCTCTCTCTGTCACCCCCCTCCCTCTCTCTGTCAACCCCCCTCCCTCTCTCTTTGTCACCTCCTCCCTCTCTCTTTGTCACCCCCTCCCTCTCTTTCTGTCACCTCCCTCTCTCTGTCACCCCCTCTCTCTCTCTCTCTCTCTGTCACCCCCTCCCTCTTTGTCACCCCCTCCCTCCCTTTCTGTCAGCCCCCTCTCTGTCACCCCCCTCACCCTCTCTGTCACCCCCTCTCTCTCTGTCACCCCCTCCCCCTCTCTGTCACCCTCCTCTCTCTCTGTCACCCCCTCTCTCTCTGTCACCCCCTCCCTATCTCTGTCACCCTCCTCCCTCTATCACCCCATCCTCCTTTTTGTCACCCCCCTCCCCCTCTGTCACCCCCCCTCCCCCTCTGTCATCCCCCTCTCCCTCTGTCACCCCTACCCCTTTCTGTCACCCCCTCCCCCTCTCTGTCACCCCTCCCCCTCTCTGTCAGCCCCCTCTCCCTCTGTCACCCCCTCCCCCTCTCTGTCACCCCTCCCCCTCTCTGTCACCCCCTCCCCCTCTCTGTCATCCCCCCTCCCCCTCTGTCACCCCCCTCCCCCTCTCTGTCACCTCCCTCCCTCTCTGTCACTCCCCTCTCTATCTGTCACCCCCCCTCCGTCACCCCCTTCCCCTCTCCATCACCCCCCATTTCTCTCCCCCCTTTCTCTCTCACCCTCCATCTCTCTCTGTCACCCCCCTCTCTCTGTCAAACCCTCCCTCTCTGTCATCCCCTCCCTCTCTGTCACTCCCCCTCTCTCTCTGTCACCCCCCCTCCCTCTCTCTGTCACCCCCTCCCTCTCTGTCCCCCCTCTCTGTCACCCCCCTCCCCCTCTCTGTCCCCCCCTCTATGTCACCTCCTCCCTCTCTCTCTCTGTCACCCCCCCCTGTCTCCACTGCCCCCGTCCACCTCTCCGTCACCCCCTCTCTTTCTGTCACCCCCTTCTCTCTCTGTCACCCCTCCCTCTCTCTCTCTGTCACCCCCCTCCCTCTCTCTGTCACCCCCCCCTCTCTCTGTCAACCCCCCTTCCTCTCTCTGTCAACCCCCCTCCCTCTCTCTTTGTCACCCCCTCCCTCTCTCTTTGTCACCCCCCTCCCTCTCTCTCTGTCACCTCCCTCTCTCTCTGTCACCCCCCCTCTCTCTCTCTCTCTCTCTCTGTCACCCCCTCCCTCTCTCTATCTAGGTATGGCTTAAGGCGGCGGGCACTGTAATGAGCAACACGGCTCTATCTCCACACAGATAGTAGTGCAATTCTTAGATTCTGTGGCACAGTTCTTTCACTTCTTTAAAACCGTACATGGCAAATAATGACACCTCTCCCTTCGTGCAGCATTTCTGAGCTAGTGTCTCATGACATGCACCAGACTCTACCAGCTCAGTTACGTGTCACCTCATCATAGGGATAGTGATCCATACATTTAACTCTTAACTCTTGTAATTAAACTTTAATCCCAAGAAGCTTGATTCCATTCAGAACCTGTGCTTACTTTCCCCTGAGTTTTCACTCCATCTTCCATGACATACAGCCTTATCGACTTAGATCAGCAGAGGGTGATACCACCAAAAAACTTCCTGAAGGTAGCAGTTTAAAAGGACAGCATACCTAAACACTGTAACAGTTAGTACAGAAAATGCATAAATAAAAAACTGATGGTAATTTGCACTATCCCTCTGGTATTCAGCCAGCAAATACTGTACAGTATGCCAAGTGTTACAATCAAAAAATCTAAAGAAAAGCCAGTACATCTCAAACTGCCAGAGTAGTAACCATTCAATAAACCTCTTCATGATCCAATGACAGTCTGTATGATGAGGCCACAATGTAGTGCACTGGGCAAAATATTATAGATTTTTTGGATAAATTCTGGTGTCTCTTGTGCAGACTTTGGATAGAAGTAACATGTACAGAAAAATTGTTTTTTGGGTATTGGAGGTGCCTTCACACCATAACCCTATAGAGGTACTATTAATGAAAGTAAGAATTGCCTTGCTGTCAAAAATGTAAATGATATGCATCGGTCAAATAGGTGCAGGAAAATTGGTATTTGGGTGTTGGAGGTGACTTCAAACCAAACCCCAAAGAGGTACTCTTGATGAAAGCAAGAATTGCCTTGCTATCAAAAATTGAAATTATATATATGCACCTCTCAAACAGGTGCAGAAAAATTGGTCTTTGGGTGTTAATTGTGCCCATGAGAAATGATTCCAGATTAAATTAACACCCACAATGCTAGGCAGCCTAGAAATCTTGCAGATCTTCCACATCCCCCCAAAAAAACGTAATCAGCAACATTGGCATCAGGGGCTTCATAGCTGCTTGTAATCCAGGACTGATTCATTTTGATAAATGTCAGACGGTACACAGAGTTTGTAGACAGACGCGTTACAGTAACAAAACCTCCGGCACCACTGAATGCCCATCTGGAAATCAAGCTGGATGCAGGGCAACCCAGTGGCTAAATTGCATACTGGGCAAGTTCTGGCCAGTGGTCTATTCTCAGGAACCAATAACCCAGTGGAACATCAACTGGAAAACTCTCCATCTCTGTTTTTGCCTCTTGATAATTGTCAACCATATGATGCAGATGCTGCCAATGGGATGTGGAAACTGAGAGCCCTGGGTGGCGAGGACTAAAAAAATTGTGAAATGCATCACTTAGGCGGCCCCCTTCTCCACTGCTCCTCTCTTGACCAACAGAAGCCTCAAAACTACGTTTTCCATGACACTGTAACCTCCCAGAGTCAGGAAAAGTGTTAGATAAACTCATCTTTAAGGTGTCTTTAAGAGATTTCATCTTCTGCACCTTCTGTGGTGAAGGGATGAGTTCTGAGACTTTCCCTTGTAACAGTGGTCAATGAAGGTTGCCAGCCAATAGTGATCTTTTTCCTTGATGCCACGTATTCTTAGGTCCTTTTGCAGGCTTTGAACCATGAGGGAGCCCATGCCTCACAAGTTTGCGAAGGCATAACGAAGAAGCATATCTGGAACTACCTCCAGCCATTGACTACTCACAAGGGTTCTGTGGATGGAAAACCATCTCTTAAGGTTTGACGTATGTCTTCCCCTGCTTCATTGTCTCCAAAACTGCCAGAATCCTCCTCTTCCTCCTCCCTCTTCTCTTGTGTGTTCTGTGGCGTAGGAAGAATGGTGTCTGCATAAAGCGGGCCTTGAGAGGAAAGGAAGTCCTCATCTTCCTCCTGCTGCTCTGCCTCAAGTTCCCTGTCCATAATGCCACACAGAGTCTGCTCCAGCAACAACACAACTGGGATTGTGTCACTGATTTATACATTGTCACGGCTCACCATCCTTGTGGCCTCCTCAAATGGTGACAGTACAGTGCATGCATCCTTTATTAGCAGCCATTGGCGTGGGGAAAAAAAACTGAGCTGGCCTGAGCTGTCATTGTGCCATACTCACACAGGTACTCGGACTTGGCAGGTACTCAGACTTGGCAGCATTGCCAAAGTCAAGTTCCATCTGATGGGCATGTCCCAAATCAGGCAGTTTACAGGCAGGTGGAATTCCCGCAAAATTTCAGCCAAATGAGCACTGGCTGTGCATGACCACCTAAAATAGCTACAGACTCTTCTGGACTGCTTTAGCAGATGTTCAAACCCTGGGTACCTATTTAAGAAATGCTGCACTACCAAATTTAGGACATGGGCCAGGCATGGCAAAGCATCAACTTTCCCTGTCTAAGGGCAGACAGGAGGTTTGTGCCATTATCACTCACCACCATTCCTGGCTCCAGCTGGCGGGGTGTGAACCACCTCTGGGCCTGCCCCTGTGGAGCTTCAAGAATCTCTGCTCCGGTGTGGTTCCTGTCCCCTAGACACACCAACTAAAGCACTGCATGGCACCTTTTAGTCTGACTCATTGAATAGCCCTTTGAATGCTTCTGGTTTGTAGGACAATTCAGCAGAGAAGGGCATGGAGAAGGAGGAGGAGGGGGTAGAGCTCACAAATCTCACATCATCACCACTAGCTGTATGGAGACGTGGCAGCACAACAAGCTGCAGCACTGAGCCCTGTCCTGCAACCCGCTGAATTACAAACAGAGTTACCCAGTGTGGTGTGAACTAAATATAGTGTCCCTGACCATGCTTGCTGGGCCACGTGTCAGCAGTAATGTGGACTTTGCAGCTGACTGCCTTGCCCAACGATGCAACAACATTGCCTTCCACGTGATGGTACAGAGCTGGAATGGCCTTATGTGAAAAGAAAGAGTGACTGGGAACCTCCCATTGTGGTACAGCACATTCTGCAAAATCATAGAAGGGGTCAGAATCTACCAGATGGAAAGGCAGCAGTTATAAAGTCAGCAGCTTTGACAAGCTTGCATTTAGACGCTGGGCTTGTGGGTGGCAGTGAATGTATTTTTTTTTTTTTTTTTTGCTGCTGCAGCAGATGGGGCAGAGAAATTTGCCAGCTATAGTCTACAGCTGGTGATGTGCTACTGGCAGATGTGGTGCAAGGACCTGGGACACCCTGCGCTATACCATCATCTCTGTCAGTGGAGGCTGCTGAAAGGTCATGAGGTAAAGTGGTGGTAGACTGAGGTGAGTAAGGAGGAGGAGCAGAATTGCATCCCTTTTGTGTGGCTCTCTGGTGCTCCTGCCAATGAGCTGAGTGGTGGGAGATTAAGTGCTTTGTCAAGCATGTGGTACCCAAATGGCTGGTGTTTTTGCCACACTTAATGTGCTTGAGACAAAGTTTGCAAATTGCAGCAATGCGATCGGCTGCACATGTGCTAAAAAAGGACCATACAACTATAACGCTACCCCCGGAGGAGCTGCTTAAGTATGATTGGTTCCATACTCTGCCTCTCAACCCCAAGAACAAGCTCCACCCCTATGGCACACCTGGTAGTAGTGTAAGTGCAAGACCAATGAAAACACACACGTTATGATAAAACACAAAAATGTCTTTACTATAAGGTTTCTGTGTAAAAATAACATACAGTAATAGTGTATTCTTGAATGAATAAGCAATCACTGAGATTAAGAGCAATATAACTCAATGTACTACATCAGACTGATTATAGGGGATTCCACATCCGTAAACTACCCCTAAAGCAAAGGCAAGCACTTAAACAACAATAAATCGCAATATAACAATTTAACACAAGCTGAGTTACCGCTACTTAAATTAGTGCTATGAGTCCAGGCCGGAGGAGAGCAGAAGAATGACTTTCTCTTATGTCAGACCCCTCTCTTCTCTCCCCTGACACCACAGGCCCAACTACAAACACTGTACCTAATTCAGTGCTTAGTGGCTTAACTCCCAAGTCAGACTACACGGCACATACACTACATATAGAGAGCCCTGAGTATGTGTATGCGTGCCCGCATGAGGCATGCTCGCTTGGCTGTACTTCTTCTGTGGATCACAGGAGTGCAGTTTGTTCAGCACTCCTGTGACCCATTTTCAGCAGACAGTGGGCTGGAGCCCGCTGTTGGTTGACATCCCAGAGCCGGTCCAGGCTTGGGCAAGATCACAACAATGGAGTCGGGATCTGCCCCCATGCCTGGACTGGCACCTGGCTCAGCCTCTCAGCAAGCCACTGAGAGCCTGAGCTGGCTGCTCCTGCCCCCTCCACAGCCGAGCACCAGTGAGTGAGGAGGGGGCAGAGCAGAGAGCTGGTGACTGACAGCCACCAGTTCTCTACTCAGGGAGCCCTGAGAACCGAGCTATCAAATGTGTTTGATTACTCGGTTCTCAGTTTTAGAACCGGAAGGGGAAGAGACAGACGTAGCATCCATCTGGATAAGTATGAATCTTAAAAAAAAAAAAAATACTTCTCTTTTAAAGTGATTGAAAAGTCTTGTTTTTTTTTTTAACCACTTGTGGACCGGAAGATTTTCCTGCTTAATGACCAGGCCCTATTTTGATATTCGGCACTGCATGAAGTTAACGGACAATTGCGCGGTTGCGCAACGCTGTACCCAAATAAAATTGACATCCCTTTTTTCCCCACAAATAGAGCTTTCTTTTGGTGGTATTTGATCACCTGTGCAATTTATATTTTTTGCGCTATAAACAAAAAAAGAGCGACAATTTTGAACAAAAAGCAATATTTTTCACATTCTGGTATATGACATTCCCAAAAAAAAGAAAAATTTTTTTTTTAACATTTTAGGCCAATTTGTTTTCTGCTACATATTTTTGGTAAAAAAAAAAAAAAATCGCAATAAGCGAATTTTGATTGGTTTGCGCAAAAGTTATTGCGTCTACTAACTACGGAAAGATTTATGTCATTTTTTTTTTTTTTTTTTACTAGTAATGGCAGCGATCTGCAATTTTTTGCGGGACTGCGACATTGTGGCGGACAGTTCGGAAATAGTTCCTAACTGACATTTTTTA
Organism: Pelophylax lessonae; assembly: GCF_965119305.1. Classification (NCBI taxonomy): domain Eukaryota; kingdom Metazoa; phylum Chordata; class Amphibia; order Anura; family Ranidae; genus Pelophylax; species Pelophylax lessonae. Next base: position 97,423,599 of record NC_138770.1, read on the forward strand.
CACTGTTGGGGGTACCAGTGACATTACTACAGTAATCAGTGCTATAAATATGCACTGTTACTGTAATACTGACACTGGCAGGGAAGGGGTTCACAGTATAGGTGATCAAGGGGTTAAATGTAAGCCTAGGGGAGGGATTCTAACTGTATGGGGGTTGGACTTGTGACGTGACCATAGAGACATGCGGTCCTACATAGAAGGATCACATGGGCTCTCTGATCACTTCAGGGAGAAGGACGGATGATGTGTTTACATCAGCCGACCGTCCTTCTCTGTCAGCGGGGAGAGATGGCTGGTGTCAGGCGCCAATCGGAGCCACCTGACACACGCACAGGCTTTCCCGCTGATGAGTGGAGGTGGGAGTATGCCGCCGGCGGCGCGCGCTCGCCCCCTAGCCTCCTGAGAGTGAGCGAAGTAGAGCTACGTTGGTTCGCCCAGGAGCGGCTGCCTGCCGCAGTAAATCTGCAGTGGGCGGTCGTAAAGGGGTTAAATAACAAACATGTTATACTTACCTGCTCTGTGCGTTTAACTTTGCACAGTGTGACCCGGATCCTCCTCTCCTCGGGTCCCTCTTCGGTGCTCCTGGCCCCTCCCTCTTGTTGTGTGCCCCAACAGCAAGTGATTTAGTGATTTGCTATGGGAGCACCTGAGCCGAGTCATAGCTCCCTGTGTCCATTCAGACACAGAGCCGCGCCCCCCCCCCCTCTCCTTATTAACTGCTGTCTCAGCCAATGAGGAGGGAGAGTCCTGGGCAGCTGAGACACTCCTGCAACATCGCTGGATAAAGATGGGCTCAGGTAAGATTTGGGGGGGGGGGGGGGGGGCTGCTGTACACAGAAGATTTTTTTAAACTTAATGCATAGAAAAAACTCTCATGCCTTTACAATCACTGCTTGTTTCAGAAGTGAAGAAATGTGTATGTGCAGACAGGAACCATCAGACAATATGCAATTGGCTGGTTTGCAAATGATCTTGCTGACTTTTCATATACTCTGTGGTCACATTCAATCTGGAGACATTTCTGCACATGGAAGTGTACACTGAAATGTTTCAGCTCCATTTTTGCATCCGTAGCAAAAGCAGGATTTACATTGTAACATTGATTCGCTATTTTTAGACATGGTGAGCCAGAACTAAAATCAGCAAATCAATTCAACCATCTTAAAGGAAAATTGTATTTAGAAAAAAATGTTTTCCTGAAATGTATACATTGCTAATAATACATTAAACGGTGTTATTACAGAAAACCCTACATTAGCTCTGCAGTTTCAAATATTATTTAGTTATTATCATTTTATAAAAATGCTTGCTAGATAGCCAGTAGTCCAGGTTCTTATGGCGATTTTAAAACATGATAAAATATTGTAGAAAAAGTCAACCACAATACAGAATACTGTTTATTATAAACAGATGTCATGTCTTTTACCTTTAATTCAGTTAAAACGGACCCTCTCCATCCCCCTGTAATAAAATTGACTACCTAATACAAATGAAAGCAGTATTAAACCCAAAAGCAAACATTTATTATATTGCAGCTTAGAAACGCTTAAAGTGATACTAACGTCTAATTTTATTTTTAACTAAAAATGAAAAACATGTTATACTTACCTGCTCTGTGTAATGGTTTTGCACAGAGCAGCCCAGAACCTCCTCTTCTCGGGTCCCTTGCCGGCGCTCCTGGCCCCTCCCTCCTGTTGAATGCCCCGGCAGCAAGCAGTTTGCTATGGGGGCACCCGAGGCCGAGTCACTGCTCTGTGTATCCATTCAGACACAGAGCTGCGTTTCTCTCCTCTTTGGCTCACTGACTTTGATTGACTGCAGCAGGAGCCAATGTCGCGGACAGCCGAGTCTCTCGTACAACATCGCTGGATTGAGATGGGCTTGGGTAAGTATTAGGGGGGCTGAGAGGGGCTGCTGGACACTGAAGGTTTTTATCTTAATAGAAAGAATGCATTAAGATAAAAAAAAAAAAACTTCTGACTTTACAACCACTTCAAATATGATGGCTGCATACGCTTTCTTTTTTTAGGCTTTCTTTTTTTCTATTTTGATCTAGTGATCCAAGTCTTTTGTTTTTCACAGCTCTCCAGAACAATGTATCAGTTTACATGGATGAGATGAACCACTTAACACTGTCAGGGGTGTTTAGGCCCCATGCACACTGGCCTCGTGATAGGGGAAAATCAGTGCCTGACCCAACAAATGTGCTTCTGGAAGAATTGTCATACATTCCCATAGACACGTGCCAAGTAATTATAGACCTGTTAGTTTAACTTCTATAGTTGGGAAGATACTGGAGAGTTTAATAAAAGACCACATAGATGAGTTCTTCCTGGAAAAAAATATTTTAAGCAACAGACAGCATGGATTCATGAAAGACAGAAGATGTCAAACAAACCTGATTTCTTTTTATGAGGAGGTAAGCATAGGCGTGCGCAGGGGGTGTGCCAGGTGTGCCTGGGCACACCCTAATCACCCAGTGTGGCACAGATTCCCCCTATTGTCCAGGGCCCACTGCCCTACTGACACCATTTTTTTTTTTAATAAATTATTAAATGTTTGTTCACATTTATTTAAAACAGTGTGTGTGTCCGTTTGTGTGTGTGTATATATATATATATATGCAGTGGGTACGGAAAGTATTCAGACCCCCTTAAATTTTTCACTCTTTGTTATATTGCAGCCATTTGCTAAAATCATTTAAGTTCATTCTTCTTCCTCATGAATGCACACACAGCTCCCCATATTGACAGAAAAACACAGAATTGTTGACATTGTTGCAGATTTATTAAAAAAGAAAAACTGAAATATCACATGGTCCTAAGTATTCAGACCCTTTGCTGTGACACTCATATATTTAACTCAGGTGCTTTCCATTTCTTCTTATCATCCTTGAGATGGTTCTACACCTTCATTTGAGTCCAGCTGTGTTTGATTATACTGATTGGACTTGATTAGGAAAGCCACACACCTGTCTATATAAGACCTTCCAGATCACAATGCATGTCAGAGCAAATGAGAATCATGAGGTCAAAGGAACTGCCTGAAGAGCTCAGAGACAGAATTGTGGCAAGGCACAGATCTGGCCAAGGTTACAAAAAGATTTCTGCTGCACTTAAGGTTCCTAAGAGCACAGTGGCCTCCATAATCCTCAAATGGAAGACGTTTGGGACGACCAGAACCCTTCCTAGAGCTGGCCGTCCGGCCAAACTGAGCTATGGGGGGAGAAGAGCCTTGGTGAGAGAGGTAAAGAATAACCCAAAGATCACTGTGGCTGAGCTCCAGAGATGCAGTCAGGAGATGGGAGAAAGTTGTAGAAAGCCAACCATCACTGCAGCCCTCCACCAGTCGGGGTTTTATGGCAGAGTGGCCCGACGGAAGCCTCTCCTCAGTGTAAGACACATGAAAGCCCGCATGGAGTTTGCTAAAAAACACCTGAAGGACTCCAAGATGGTGAGAAATAAGATTCTCTGGTCTGATGAGACCAAAATAGAACTTTTTGGCCTTAATTATAAGCGGTATGTGTGGAGAAAACCAGGCACTGCTCATCACCTGTCCAATACAGTCCCAACAGTGAAGCATGGTGGTGGCAGCATCATGCTGTGGGGGTGTTTTTCAGCTGCAGGGACAGGACGACTGTTTGCAATCGAGGGGAAGATGAATGCGGCCAAGTACAGGGATATCCTGGACAAAAACCTTCTCCAGAGTGCTCTGGACCTCAGACTGGGCCGAAGGTTTACCTTCCAACAAGACAATGACCCTAAGCACACATCTAAAATAATGAAGGAGTGGCTTCACAACAACTCCGTGACTGTTCTTGAATGGCCCAGCCAGAGCCCTGACTTAAACCCAATTGAGCATTTCTGGAGTGACATAAAAATTGCTGTCCACCAACGTTTACCTTCCAACCTGACAGAACTGGAGAGGATCTGCAAGGAGGAATGGCAGAGGATCCCCAAATCCAGGTGTGAAAGACTTGTTGCATCTTTCCCAAAAAGACTCCTGGCTGTATTAGATCAAAAGGGGGCTTCTACTAAATACTGAGCAAAGGGTCTGAATACTTAGGACCATGTGATATTTCAGTTTTTTAATAAATCTGCAACAATGTCAACAATTCTGTGTTTTTCTGTCAGTATGGGGTGCTATGTGTACATTCATGAGGAAGAAGAATGAACCTAAATGATTTTAGCAAATGGCTGCAATATAACAAAGAGTGAAAAATTTAAGGGGGTCTGAATACTTTCCGTACCCACTATATATATATATATATATATATATATATATTCTGTATATACACAAACACACACACACATGTTTGAGCTTTGGGGTGCACACCCTAATGCAATAGGCTGCGCACACCTATGGAGGTAAGTAAAACCTTGGACAGAGGGGTGGCTGTGGACGTAGTATGCTTGTGTAGCAGGAAGTTAGTTGGTTAGTGGAAGTTCCTCTGCACTCATCTGATCCTGAGAAATATCCGACCCGCTAGGCACTTTAGGTTCAGACATTTCACAGATGATCTCCAAAAATACACTGACACAATAGAGATACAAATCTGACTACAATGGAGGGGGGCAAAGTGGGACTTTAACGGTGCAAAATGATGGAGAAAAATCTGAATTCTCAAAAATTGTACATTTTATTACACATAGGAGGTGAGGACAAGACAGTACATCAATATAAAATGATAAAATCAAGAAAATGCACTCGAAAATATCAACTCTACATGTTTCGCCATCTTCATAATAGCTTCTTCAGGAGTTTTCATAGACATTTCTCGAGAGTGAACATTTCTAGGTAACAAAAGGGAAGAACATAAAAGACATAGCATGTGTATATACATAGGGCTTATCTCAATGGTCCTAAAATTGAGTGCCCAATTGATTTACATATTAAAAAGACAATGATACCAATAAAAGTACCTTAAGATGACCTGAACCCTTTCTTATGCCGAAGGTGGAGGCAATAAAGGTGACGCCACCCAAGCGAGCACAGAGGGGGAGGGGAACCGAGACATCCAACCTCTTAAAGTTGACCCATAGAGAGGGTGACAGCCAAGCTAGGAATGATGGGTAGAAATAATGAGACCAGAGCATGGAAATACACTTCAACTCAAGATTGCTATATCTCCAGTTGTATAGGACTAAATATCAGGTTGAAAAATTGCTAAAATATTCACCTGATTATAATGAATGTGCAGTTGATTCACTAGGTACCCCAATGTAAAAAAGCAGGGAGGGAAAACAAAGTTTCCTTAGTATCCCCAAATGGGAGGTATCCCTTAAAGAGAAAAATGGAGTTTATTAATAACAATGACAAACGCAATGCGGGTCTGTCAAGTGTTGAGGGTATGCATACTTACCCAAAATTGGCAAAATTGGGCACATGGATTATCATGCAGTATTCAAAAGTTCACCGCCATTGTAATGGAACAAATTTTCCAATAGTACGCTCAAAATGAAAGAGACTGCACGGGAGGAGAAAGAAGAGAGAGGCATGGAAGGACATAGTCAGCATCTAATATACAAAAGATGTAAGGAGAGAAGCAGGGTTTAGAAGATTTCATTTACCGCAAATGGTCTCGAAGCTCATATGTCGTTCCCCGGTGGTCTAGTGTAATACTGACCGTATTGCGCCGGCATTTATATACCCTCTCCACTCCCTCGGCGTCTGACGTCACCGAGGGAGTGAGAGCGAGATACGCCCAGTGGTCCAATGGAGACCGAAGAGGAAGTGCGTCATCAAGACGCGACCGCATCGCATTGTTCCGCCGGAAGAAGAAGATTAACCCAATTAGTAAATCAGTCAGTATTGTGATAGAAATGAAAATTAGAAAGAAGAGGTTTTATGAAACTCCATTGAAGGACACCTGGGAGTTTGAAAGCGGTGCTGCTACTGACCAGGTTGGACCAATTTTCCTGGAAAATAAGTGTAGGGCACCGCGGGTGCCCATATGGGCAACAAGGACAGAGGCTGGAAATCGGCTCGGATCCAATGGGTCCCCCAATGTGCTCACCTTAGGGTCTGCCACCCACAGTAGCATCCACATGACGGCAGGGGTCAGGAAAAAATATCCAATGGGCAAATCACAAAATGTTCTTGTTCTTTGAAAGGTAGATGAACTACATCTGAAAAAATAAACATATAATTGTTGTAAGGCAATTTTACCGAAATATATGTCATGTGCCAATATAGGCACCTAGAAAAAGGGGACTTTGTAACAAGGGTTCAAAATCCAAAATGCTGGTACAGCATCAGAAATCCTGTACTGAATCAGCAATAAATACAATTGACATTACCTAGCCAAGAAAGGGTTTGAAACTAATGGATTAATTTATACCCGGATACTGAATAGCCGATAAATTAAATATCCACTTGGTTTCACGTTGCAATAAATTTCTATCTACACTTCCACCTCTTTCATTGAGTGGGATGTGTTCCAAAGCAAAGAAGGTCATCATCCTATCATCAAAGCCATGGTATAAACCCATATGTCGGCTAATGGGACTTTCAAACTTTTTGTTCTTGACAAGTTTGACATGGTCACGAATTCGATTAAAAAAAGGCCTTTTTGTTTTGCCTATGTAGAAGGCTTTACAACTGCAATACATTATATAGACAATTCCTACTGTTTGACAGTTTGCATAGAAATTCGGTCTATACAATTTTCCATTGGGAAGAATAATTTCACTTAAATTAGGCAGATATCTGCAGAAATTGCATTTTCTGCAGGAATATGTGCCTGTAAGTGTTTTTTTACATTTATTTGAAGGAGCATAGTGACTATGCACCAATTGGTCCCTTAAGGAGCGAGACCTTTTAAAAGTTATCTGGGGGCGGGCATCAATAAATTTAGATACCTTTTCATCTGCCTCTAAGAGGTACCAAAATTTTTTAAGAATTGACCGTACCTGGTCATGTTGACCAGAATATCGTGTAATTAGACGTACCCCATCAGTATTGGTTTTATTCTTTGTCTTTTTGCCAAAAATCAAGTCAGTCCTGTTCCATTTTTTCGCTCTATGATAAGATTTTTTCAAACAGGCCCTACTATAGCCTCTACATAAAAGTCTCCTCTGTAAGTTTTTGGCTTCTCTCTCGAAATCTTCAGATTTCGTACAATTACGCCGTAATCTTAAATACTGGCTATATGGTATACTGGATACCAAAGGTTGAGGATGGGAACTGTCTGCCCTCAGTATAGTGTTACCTGCAGTGGTTTTACGGAAGAGGGTGGAACCCAAAATGCCATCTTCATCTACATAAATGGTAATATCCAAAAAGTCCAAAGACCTTTGGCTATAAGTGTAGGTAAATTTGAGATTGAAGTCATTGACTTTCAACACCTCAAAAAATCTCAACAGAATGCTTAGAGAACCTGTCCAAATCATAAAAATGTCATCAATAAATCTTCTCCAAAGGAGTATACAAGATAAAAGAGACTCCAGGTTATCCCTGGAAAAAAGGTCACGCTCCCATCCCCCCAGGTGCAGGTTGGCATATGAGGGGGCACACTTGGTCCCCATAGCCACACCCTGCACCTGGAGGTAATGGGAGCCATTGAACAAGAAGACATTGTTGGACAAAATAAATCTAAGGAGTGAGATGACAAAGGCATTATATTCCACTGAAGAACCTCCTCTTTCTGATAAGAAGCCCTCCACAACTCGAACCCCACAATGATGTGGGATGGAGTTGTAGAGGGCCTCTACATCAATGCCCACTAGCCATGCCTCCTCAGGGACTTGGATGCCATCAATGGCTTTGATGAGATCACTGGTGTCCCTAATGTAGGAAGGCAAAGCCAGTACATGGGGACGCAGGTAATCATCCACTAATTGGCTCGCTCGTTCCGTTAGACAGCCATTGCCAGAGACTATTGGTCTCCCTGGGTTTTTTTTTGAGGTTTTTGTGAACCTTAGGTAAGGCATACATAGTAGGGGTTTTAGGATCCTTGATATTCAAAAATTCCCAAGTTTTCTTGTCTATCAAGGCTCTAGAATAGGCTTCAAAGATAAGCTGACGATATTTGATGATTATTCTTGCTAAGAAACTTTCAGAAATTTTTCTATACCAATCTTTGTTATTCAAAATGTCCAAAACCATAGCTTCATACCCTAATGTGTCCATTACAACGACGTTTCCGCCCTTGTCTGAGGGTTTTATTGTGAGGGAGGAGTCGTTTTGAAGTGATTGAATAGCCCTAATCTGACTATCATTCAGGTTAGAGGAATTCACATCTTTCCACAAATCTGACTGTTTACTGAGATAAAAGGGTAAATCAATCAATTTAACAAGAACAGATAGGGTTTTGTAATAACAAATATTGCAGTATCAATCCATTAAACCCCACTTATTACAAGGGAGCTCAAAGGACCGACACTGCAGAAATAAATGCTTGATCAACATAATATTATATTCAATGAATAAGAGTGACTGAAAGAACTACCAGCTTTAACTGTCAGGGCTATTGCTGAATGTATTAACCAATAATACTGCTTAACTTCTTCTTCTATAGTTTCTTCTGCCATTCATGTAACAATCTGCTGTCCACACCAAACTAAATCTCCCACAATCCAAATCGTCCATTTCCGGGGAAAGCCGATTTATCTTGTAAAACTCTTAAAGGGGCACTCTAGTTGCATTATAACGATAACTTGTGTGTGTGTGTATATATATATATATATATATATATATATATATATATATATATATATATATATATATATATATATATATATATATATATATATATATATATATATATATAACTTATATACATATATAGTAGTCCCAGCTTGGCTACACTTGGATTTTGCAAAAGAGTTTGACACAGTAAGGTAAAGTCTACAGGCTTGGAAAGATCAGTTTATAAATGGATAGACAATTGGCTAAAAGATAGAATTCAGAGAGTAGTGGTTAATGATTCTTACTCTGAATGGTCTAAGGTTATCAGTGGCGCACCCCAAGGTTCAGTGTTGGGACCCTTACTTTTTAATATCTTTATAGATTATATAGGGTCTGGGATTAAAAGTAGCATTTCAGTCTTTGCAGATGACACCAAGCTTTGCAGTGGAATAACTTCTTTACAGGATGTCTCCAATTTACAAGCTGAACTCAATGCATTGTTTCATTGGGCAACTAGTTATGCACTTGGGGGCTAAGAATATGCATGCATCATGCATACTAGGTGGAGTAGAACTGGGGGAATCCATAGCGGAGAAGAATCTGGGTGTTCTGGTAGAATATAAGCTTAACCACTTAAGCCCCAGAAGATTTTACCCCCTTCCTGACCAGGGGGTATTTTGCGATTCGGCACTGCGTGACTTTAACGGACAATTGCGCGGTCGCGCGACGCTGTACCTAAACTAATTTGACGTCCTTTTTTTCCCACAAACAGAGCTTTCTTTTGGTGATATTTGATCACCTGTGCGATTTTTTTGATCATGCGCTATAAACAAAAAAAGAGCATCAATTTTGCAAAAATAACAATATTTTTCACATTTTTTTATATGAAATTCCCCCAAAAAAATGTAAAAATCAAAATTTATAAACATTTTCGGCCAATTTGTTTTATGCTACATATGTTTGGTAGAAAAAAATTGCAAAAAGCGTATTTTGATTGGTTTGCGCAAAAGTTATCACGTTTACTAACAAAGGGAAAGATTTTTGTAATTTTTGTTGTTTTTTTTTAATGAGTAATGACGGCGATCTGCAAACTTTTTTTTCGGAATGCGACATTGCGGCGGACAGATCGGACCCTTGACTGACATTTTTGACACTTTTGGGGTTACCAGTGACATTACTGCAGTAATCAGTGCTATACATATGCACTGTTACTGTAAAAATGACACTGGCAGGGAAGGAGTTAACTGTATTGGAGAGGGAGGGGTTAAGTGTGTCCCTAGGGGCGTGTTTCTAACTGTGATTGGCTGTGGCTACTAGTGTAAGAACAGAGATCAATGGTCCTACATAGTAGAACCGTCTGATCTCCATTCTTACACAGGGGAGAATGACAGGCGGCTTGTTTACATTAGCCATCTGCCTTTCTCCCTTCCCGGCGAACGATCGCGACTGACTTGTTAGGGAACGAGCAGTGGGCGCGCGCTCGCCCGCTATTGGCTCACAAGCGAGTGACAGGCTAGTGACGTACCGGTACGTCACTTTGCCTGGCCGGGGCTGACCGCCGCAGTATATGTACTTGCGGCGGTCGGCAAGTGGTTAATAATAGCATGCAATGCCAAGCTGCGGTTTCCAAAGCAAGCAAAGTCCTTTCTTGTATTAACAGAGGCATGGACTCCAGAGAGAAAGATATAAGGGGTCCATATTGTGAACTTGGTGTTGAGTTGTTCACTTTACGGTCAACACAGAGGACAAGGGGGCACTCTTTACGTCTAGAGGAAAACAGATTTCGTCTCCAAATACGGAAAGGTGTCTTCACCGTAAGAGCTGTGAAAATGTGGAATAGACTCCCTCCAGAGGTGGTTCTGGCTAGCTCACTAGATTGCTTTAAAAAAGGCCTGGATTCTTTCCTGGGTGTACATAATATAAATGGGCAATAATATTTATACTGTAGGTAAAGTTTATTCAGGGAATATCCATTTGCTTCTCGGGGGATCAGGAAGGAATTTGCTGTAGCAAATTGGATCATGCTTTGCTGGAGTTTTTTTGCCTACCTCTGGATCAACTGCAGGTATAGAATTGTGTATATGGGATTGTATGGTTGGGTTTTCATTACTGTTTTTTTTTTTTTAATTGGTTGAGCCAGATGGACTTTTTTCAACCTGACTAACTATGTAGCTATGTAACACACTCCTAAAGCTTGTTGACAGCCTTCCCAGGAGAGATGAAGATACAAAGGGTGGGCCAAAACAATATTTAACCCTACGGACTAAGACTGGGATGCCAATAAATTTAATGTGTGTGTAAAGGCAGGTGTCCCAATATTTTTGGTAATATAGTGTATGTGTGCATGGACACATAGGCTTTTATTGAGTTGAGTCCAGGGACTTTGGCAAAAAAAACGCCAAAAGCTCCTAAACTATTCAGCTTTTGTTTATTCATGCAAAACCTTTATTCCAAAAGAAAAAAAAAACAGTTTGCTGTAATTGATCAAGAAGTGTGATCTGGAATTTGATTTTAATTTGTTAATGTATCTAAATCTGCCAATAAATTTAACACCCCCTCCCCCTACACTGGCTGCTGTCTGATGTCTGCTGTGCCTCCTATGCTCATTTATCAGAATTGTGTCTCACTAATTCTGGAGGTGTGCTACTGGTCAGATCAGGTTTGGGTTTAGTACCACTTTAAAATGATTGTAAAGTCTTGTTTTTAAAAAAAAATAACAAACGTGTTATACTTACCTGTTCTGCGCAGTTGGTTTTGCACAGAGCAGCCCAGATCCTCTACTTCTTGGGTCCTTCTTCCGTGCTCCTGGCCCATCCCTCCTGACGAGTGCCCCCACAGCAAGCAGCTTGCAATGGGAGCACCAAAGCTGAGTCACAGCTCCCTGTGTCCATTCAGACACGGAGCCGTGACCCGGCCCCGCCTCTCTCTCTCCTGATTGGCTGACTGACTTTGATTGACAGCAGCAGGAGCCAATCGTGCTGCGCTGCTGTCTCAGCCAATGAGGAGGGGAGTCCAGGGCAGCTGAGACACTCCTGCAAAATTTCTGGATAGAGATGGGCCCAGGTAAGTATTAAGGTGGCTGAGGGGGAGGGGGGTCTGCTGCACACAGAAGGTTTTTTTATCTTAATGCATAGAATGCACAAAGATAAAAAAAAACCTTCTGCCTTTACAATCCCTTTAACCAGGGCTGTCTTTAACCACTTTACCACCGGAGGATTTTGCTGTCTTACGTACGTCCAGGCCACTTTTTGCGATTCGGCACTGTGCGACTTTAACTGACAATTGCGCGGTCGTGCGACGCTGTACCCAAACGAAATTTACGTTCTTTTTTTCCCACAAACAGAGGGAAAAATTAAAGAATTTTACTCAAAAATCTTTGGGGGAAAGGCATTTTCTTTTTTTTTTTTCAATACATTTTTATTGAGTTTCGGAGAAGAAAAATTATACAGACAAGGTGTACAAAACTGAGTACAATAAAACAGAAACACAGCAAATATATATATGCAGGGCTTTTTTTCAGCGGGAACGCGGGGGAACGCAGTTCCAGCACCTCCAGAGCTGAATGTATGCAATGGCAAGGGGTGCTGGGGTGTGCTGGAGGGTCTATTGATGCTGGCTAATAGTGAATTTATTGCTGCTGGAGGGGATCTATTTTTGCAGAGGATGGGGGTCTATTGTTGCTGGGGAGCTCATAGGGATTTATGGTTGCTGGGGTGGGTCTTTTGTTGCTGGTTGGTCAGTTGTTGCTGGAAGAGATTTATTGTTGAGGAAGGGGTCTTTGTCACTGGCTGCTGGAGGGTCTATTGATGCTGGCTACTGGGGAATCTAGTGTTGCTGGAGGGGATCTATTTGTTGCTGGAGGGGATCTCTTTGCTGCTGGAGGGGATCTATTTGCGCAGAGGGTATATTGTTGCTGGGGAAGTCTGTTGTTGCTGGTGGGGGTATCATATTGCTGGGAATCAATCATTGCTGGGGGGATTTACTGTTGAGGGAGGGGTCTAATGCTGCTGGCTGCTGGAGAGTCTATTGATGCTATATGTTGGAACTCCATTGTTGCAGGGGTGGATCTATTGTCGCTGGGGTGTCCATTGTTTCTAGATCTATTATATTGCCTTTCTTGTTATCGTTAATTCTCTAAAAGGGGTGGTACTGGGATGTGGGTAGGAGGGGAAACCAAGGAACGGTGCTCGGGGGTGGGTAGGGGACGGAGTCAAGGGGTGACTCAGAAGGGAGGAGTTCCTGCACCTATTCTCTGAGAAAAAAAGCCCTGTATATATGAATACCTGAGTTTAGATGCACAGCCACAAGTGCCAGCAAGAGGCAGGACAAAAGAATGGCAAGATAAACTGTGATATCCATAGCAGCAATTTAGGAGCTAATCAAAGTGACCCATGGTTTCCATATATAATCAAACTTTTTCAAACTGGATTGAAGAGAAACAAATCAACAACAGGAGTCTGAAGAGGACTCAAAGGAGGATGGTGCCGGGGGGGGGGGGGGGTGAGAAGGAGCAAGAAGAGCATCCCTGGTGTTATCCGTGGATGGGGGGAGGAGAAAGAGGACGACATTATCCTGGATGATGAGCTGGAAGCAGGCCACTACACCGCTTCCAGTTTAGTGCGAATTGGGGCCTTCATGCTCCCGTGTTTTAAGGGGGACCCCCGTATAAAAAGCATAAAGGCCAAGGACCAGTACTGGGTGGCAACGTACTTAGACCCCCGGTACAAACAAAAAATGGTGGAAATGTTACCACAATCACAGAGGGCGGTCAGAATGCAGCACTTCCAGGCCTTGCTGCGAGAAATGCTGCATTCTGCTTTTCCGTGCGCTGGCAGAGGAATTTCCAGTCACAGAGAGACAGTTGTGGGTAGCAATCCAACAGTGCCTGCAAGAACAGGGCGGTTTGAAGATGTCTTGGTCACTTCAGATATGAGATCCTTCTTTCAGCCGAACCATCGACAGCTGTACTCCGGATCCAGCATCAGGGATCGCCTAGACAACAGATTTCCGACTACATCAGCCGATGTGGACGCTCTGAGGTGGGAGAACCCCCTGGACTACTGGGTGGGCAGGCTTGACCTCTGGCCAGAGCTTGCACAATTTGCAATGGAACTGTTGGCTTGCCCCCCGTCCAGTGTCCTGTCCGAAAGAATGTTCAGCGCAGCAGGGGGGATCGTGACTGATAAGCGCACTCGCCTAGCTCATGACAGTGTAGACTTCTCCAAATTTATAAAAATGAATGAGGCATGGATCTCTGAGGAATTCAACACATGTGACCAGTAGACCAGGTTTCATTGAAATTCCTCATGACAGGCCACAAATATCCGCCAGACCGCCATCCGCCCACAACAATTCCTGGTCCTTGTCTTCGCTAAATACAGCGGCATAAAAGGCATTTCATGTCCATGGAATGCCAAATTTTTGGGGCCTTTCATGGCCGACAATTATTTTTTCTGTGAATGCCTAATGTACCTCCAGCCACCAACTACTACATTCTTAGCTGTCAGGTAAACCCATGTGGGCTAATTTTTGGGGCCTATACTGGCCAACACTTACTTCTTTATCATGTGAATGCCTAATGTACCTCCAGTCACCAAACACTACGTTCTTAGCTGTCAGGTAAACCTATGTGAGCTAATTTTGGGGTCTATACTGGCTGATACCTACTTCTATATCCGGTGAATTCCTAATAAACCTCCAGCCACCAAATAATACGTTCTTTGCTGTCAGGTAAATCCATGTGGTCTAATTTTTGGGGCCTATACTGGCCAACACTTACTTCTGTATCCTGTGAATGCCTAATGTACCTCCAGTCACCAAATACTACGTTCTTAGCTGTCAGGTAAACCCATGTGGGCTAATTTTTGGGGCCTATACTGGCCAACACTTCTTTATCCTGTGAATGCCTAATGTACCTCCAGCCACCAAATACTACATTCTTAGATGTCAGGTAAACCCATGTGGTCTAATTTTTGGGGCCTTTCATGGCCGACAATTATTTTTTCTGTGAATACCTAATGTACCTCCAGCCACCAAATACTACGTTCTTAGCTGTAAGGTAAACCCATGTGGGCTAATTTTTGGGGCCTATACTGGCCAACACTTACTTCTTTATCCTGTGAATGCCTAATGTACCTTCAGCCACCAAATACTACGTTCTTAGCTGTCAGGTAAACCCATGTGGGCTAATTTTTGGGGCCTATACTGGCCAACACTTACTTCTGTATCCTGTGAATGCCTAATGTACATCCAGCCACCAAATAATACGTTCTTTGCTGTCAGGTAAACCCATGTGGGCTAATTTTTGGAGCCTATACTGGCCAACACTTACTTCTGTATCCTGTGAATGCCTAATGTACCTCCAGCCACCAAATACTACATTCTTAGCTGTCAGGTAAACCCATGTGGGCTAATTTTTGGGGCCTATACTTGCTGACACTTACTTCTTTATGCAGTGAATGCCTAATGTACCTCCGGCCACCAAATACTATGTTCTTAGCTGTTAGGGAAACCCATATGGGCTAATTTTTGGGGCCTATACTGGCCGACACTTACTTCTGTATCCTGTGAATGCCTAATGTACCTCTAGTCAACAAATACTACGTTCTTAGCTGTCAGGTAAACCCATGTGGGCTAATTTTTGGGGCCTATACTGGCCGACACTTACTTCTTTATCCTTTGAATGCCTGATGTACCTCCAGCCACCAAATACTACGTTCTTAGCTGTTAGGGAAACCCATGTGGGCTAATTTTGGGGCCTATACTGGCCGACACTTACTTCTGTATCCTGTGAATGCCTAATGTACCTCCAGCCACCAAATACTATGTTCTTTGCTGTCAGGTAAACCCATGTGGTCTAATTGTTGGGGCCTGGAATGGGCGACACTTTCTTCTGTATCCTGTGAATGCCTAATGTACCTCCAGCCACCAAATACTACGTTCTTAGCTGTCAGGTAAACCCATGTGGGCTAATTTTTGGGGCCTATACTGGCCGACACTTACTTCTTTATCCTGTGAATGCCTAATGTACCTCCAGCCACCAAATACTACGTTCTTAGCTGTCAGGTAAACCCCATGTGGTCTAATTTTTGGGGCCTATACTGGCCGACACTTATTTCTGTATCCTGTGAATGCCTAATGTACCACCAGCCATCAAATACTACGTTCTTAGCTGTCAGGTAAATGCATGTGGGCTAATTTTTGGGGCCTTTCATGGCCGACACTTACTTCTTTATACTGTGAATGCCTAATTTTTCAGTCCGGAATTGAAAATCAATGGGTCTGTAAAGGTTCCGCCATATTGTGGAATGGATGCGGACCCATTTTACAGATGTGTGAATGGACCCTATATGTATTTGACATGTATTTACCGGCTGCTGTCAGTTCTGGCTGATTTATGGAAAAAAAAAATGTTTTGCTGTAAAAAAAAAATAATAATTTTTAGGGCAACTTTTACAATTGCAATACTTCTGTTATGACATTTTCCATGTGCTGGGATTATTTGTGCACAGCTAGGAAGTCTTTTGTGGCTGAAAATATGACCTAAAGGTTTTTAAAGTTCTCCTCCCATTAAAGTCAATGGGGCCCTCCGCAAACTCCCAGTTCGCGGACGGTTCGCGAACCGCCCTGGCCGATGTTCATCCATCACTAATGGGGATACCACATGTGTGAGACTTTGAGGTAGCCTAGCCACGTATGGGGATCCAAAATCGGTTGAGTGCCTTCAGGCTTTCAAAGGGCGTAACTTTGATTTCCTGACTGTGTCATAGGTTATTTAAAGGGATAACCAACACTCCAAGTAAAGCCTGTGTTTAACATTCCAAATTGGAGCTAAAACTTAGTGCCCAATAAAGCTGCTTGAAAGTGCATTGAAAGCTTTGGAAATGCTTTTTAATAGCTTGCTGTACACACTACTCTTATACAAGAGGGTGTTTACAAGACCTCAGATCAGTGGTGGTTTATTTACTTAATGTAGTACCTCTCCTGATATCTCCAAAGGGCCATATATAATATTCAGTGAAAAAATTGTATTGAAAATTGTTAGAAACTTCAACTATAGCACAGGAGATGATTAGAAATTAGAAACATTTTGCAAAAGGTGGTCAGAGATAGTGATTATGCCACAGAAAATGGTCAGAGATTGTGAACATACTGTAGGAAATGTTGGAGACTGGGAACATGCCTTAGGAGGCATTTATAGACTAGAGACACATCACAAGAGAATGTTAGCGATCACAATTGCTCACCCTACAGCCCTCCTAAAAATTGTATGTGCTACATTTGATATTCCTCTCATCCATTACAAAATAAAAAAAGAAAAGGGATAGACATCACAGAAAATGTCAATATTTTGTGAATATGAAGAAATAAAAGTATTTACCTACTAGATGCCCTTCTTAAGAATAAACCTTCTTTTGCATGAACACCAAAACATCTATTTTCAAAGGCCCTGAGGACCACACAACAAGTGCCAAAGGGCTGCATGTAGCCCCCTGGCCCGCAGCATGGACTTCAAAGCATTAAGCTAGCCAGTCCCTAAACAATCAGATCATACAATCTCTGTAAAATCTCCTTTAGAGTTAGCAAATTCATATAACACAGAAAATGAGGGGAAACCTCCCTTAGCCCTGGTTCACACTGATGTGGTTTTAGATGTGAATTGGAACACACTGAACCACATGACAAGGCAAATACCATTTATTCCTATGGAGTC
Organism: Pelophylax lessonae; assembly: GCF_965119305.1. Lineage (NCBI taxonomy): Eukaryota > Metazoa > Chordata > Amphibia > Anura > Ranidae > Pelophylax > Pelophylax lessonae. The sequence continues at coordinate 97,440,940 of NC_138770.1, forward strand.
TCTTCACATAAATGCAGCTTTGGAAAAGGGTCCTGTGCTTCTTTGGTGTGATTCTGTGGTCCATAGACTTCAGTGGAAATTCTTTCAAATCGCTTAGTTTTCCTATTATCATACAATTCCAGCAGGTTTTCTTGCCCAGCATAGAAATTGCAGCTGTTTCCTAATTGCATCAAAATTGTTTCAAAATTGCATCAGAATCGCATCAGTCTTACTGTAACTGCACTTGAAAATCGCACTGCATCAGTCTGAGCCTAGCCTCATGGGAATTTAGAAGTAAAGCTAACAGGGACTTAAACCAGTCTTAAACTGTACATCAATCAAAATTCGGCCAGTTTAGCAGGGACCAGGCGAATTTTGATCCTCATATGGGCTGGCTATTTGTACAAAAGTTGATCTATCAAGTGACTTGTGTACAGCCAGCCTGTCAGGTTTTTCCCAAATGATCAGTGCCACCAGCTATAGCCAGCAACACTGATCATTGCATTCTGCTGGAGAAGAAGGCTTTGTGAGAAGGGGAATCAGCACATTTTTTATTTTTGTTCAACCTGCTGGGTTTGACTAATGTTTTTTGTTTTATATTGCAATGTTTTATGAGTAAAAGTACAGTGCACATATAGTGGTTTATTTACAAAAAAATTGCTGCCAGCATGACCCAAACATTCACCCGGCCATAACCTGGTTATGAGCGGGCACATGGTAATGTGCACTGTTTTCTGAAAACTACAAATCCTAGGAACTATTGCACTTGCCTTTACTAATGTGCATGCACCCCATTTCTTTTCATAAATGCTGGTACCTCTGTGCTTTTATTTACTGGTGTGCCTCGCTGGGTGGTTACAGTCCCAAACAGAACACGGCCACCCTCAAAAAGGAAGTTGGAGTAGAGCATATTATAAATATATATTTTGGAATTAATATATTTATACACTGCTCAAAAAAATGAAAGAACACAGAAAACACATCAGATCTCAATGGGGAAAAATATCATGCTGGACATATATACTGATATGGACTGGGTAATGTGTTAGGAAGGAAAGGATGCCACATCGTTTGATGGAAAAGTGAAAAAATGATGCAGCAGGCTAGTCCATTTTTCTGAAATTTCATTGCAGCAACTCAAAATAGTACTCAGTAGTTTGTATGGCCCCCACATGCCTGTATGCATGCCTGACAATGTTAAGGCATGCTCCTAATGAGACGGATGGTGTCCTGGGGTATTTCCTCCCAGATCTGGACCAGGGCATCACTGAGCTCCTGAATGGACTGAGGTGCAACCTGGTGGCATTGGATGGACTGAAACATAATGTCCCAGAGGTTTACTATTGAATTTAGGACAGATGTGCGTGGGGGCCATTTAATGGTATCAATTCCTTCATCCACTAGAAACTGGGTGCATACTTTGGCCACTACTGGGTGCATACTACTGCACCAGCATTGGGTCCGACAATGGGTCCAGGGATCTCATCCTGATACCTAATGGCAGTCAGGGTACCATTGTTTAGCTCAGCCTTTCTCAACCTTTTCAACACAGAGGAACGAACCCTTGAACTAAATTCCTGGAACCCCTGCTAAAAATGAAAAATCAACAACTCATGACACATTAGTGTGACAGTCAGTGGGAAAAATGCTCCTTACTCTTGTCATCATTGGGAAGAATTACCCCCTTACAGATAGCTAAAAGGAACAATGGTGTCATTGGAAACTTATCTGAGAGGCAAAAATTGCCCATTGCTCAAGGAACCCCTATCAACCTCAGCAGGAACCCTAGGTTTCCACGGAACCCTGTTTGAGAAACCCTGGTCTAGCCTGTAGAGGTCTGTGTGTCCCTCCATGGATTTGCCTACCCAGACCATCACAGACCCACCACCAAACTGGTCATGCTGAAAAATGTTACAGGCAGCATAACGTTCTCCACGGCTTCTCCAGACCCTTTTACGTCTGTCACATGTGCTCAGGGTGAACCTGCTCTCATATTTGAAAAGCACAGGGCGCCAGTAGCGAACCTGCCAATTTTGGTGTTCAATGGCAAATGCATATCGAGCTTGATGGTGTCCAGCAGTGAGCACAGGGCACACTAGAGGATGTAAGGCCCTCAGGCCACTCTCATGAAGTCTGTTTCTGATTGTTTGGTCAGAGACATTTACACCAGTGGGCTGCTGAAGGTAATTTTGTAGGGCTATTGGCAGTATTCATCCTGTTCCTCCTTGCACAAAGGAGCAGATACCGGTCCTGCTGATGGGTTAAGGACTGTCTTCTGGAATCTCCTCCATGCTCTTGAGAATGTGCTCCCTCCTTTTGTATCTGTACCAGGGATGGAGGCATATGACTCTGCCTAGTCATTGCATCATTTAAAGTCCCACCTGCCACCCCTTCTTCTGCTACTAACCTCTGTACACTGCCCTATTTACTATTGTCCTGTGTACACTGCCCTACCTACTACTGACCTCTGTACACTGCCCTACCTACTACTGACCTCTGTACACTGTCCTACCTACTACTGACCTCTCTACACTGCTCTACATCTCAGTGACCTCTATACACTGCCCCACATCCTACTGACCTCTGTACACTGCCCAAAATTCTACTGACTTCTGTATACTGCCCTACATTATACTGACCTCTGTACACTGCTTTACATACTACTGACCTATGTACATTGCCTTACATACTACTGACCTCTGTACGCTGCCCAACATTCTACTGACCTCTGTACACTGCCCAACATTCTACTAGCCTCTGTACACTGCTCTACATCTCAGTGACCTCTATACCCTGCCCCACATCCTACTGACCTCTGTACACTGCCCAACATTCTACTGACTTCTGTATACTGCCCTACATACTAATAACACTGGCCAGAAATCAGAGCAGATAGCAAGGCTTAAAAATAGTTGAAGAAATCAGCCTACCAGATGTTCTGCTTTCATGATGAACTCCAGCATCAGCCTTGGGGTAACCAATTACTCATTGTGAATGAAAGTGAATGCTGAGTTTATCCCTGAAGCTAAATTTTAAGGTAGGCTAAGTTTATATTTCTAGTGACATCCATTGTAAAAGTCTTTTCTAAGTTTTATTTATGCTGTCTTTACTTTTCATTGGGGGCTTGCTATTTAATTTCATTAATTTTATTTTATTAAAAAGGGATCTCTTCCATGTTGTCCATGTAGAGCTCCACCTCTCAAGTGTTAACTAACCCTGCTCTAGGCCATTCTTTCTTAACCAGGGTTCCTCCAGAGGTTGCTAGGGATTCCTTGAGCAAGGAGCAATTTCTGCCACTCAGATAAGTTGCCATTGAAACCAATTATTCTTTTTAGCTATCTGTAAAGGGGAAATTATTTTTACTGACTACAAATGTAAGAAGAATTCTTCTCCTTGACCTTTAAAGTAATGTACATTGAGCTGTGGATGCAGTGATTTTTAGCAAGGGCTCTCTGAGATTGGAACTTTATTCCAAGGCTTTTTACATATTAAATGGTTAAGGAGAGCTGCTCTAGACTGTACATTTTCAAATACAAAGCTAGGCATCTAGATAATGGGACCTAGATTTAGAAGATGATTTTAAGGTACTTTCAGAATTTATTAAAAAAGTGTATACTTAAATCGATGTATTATAGCAGCCCTTCTCAGCCCTTTCTACTCTAGAGGAACCTGGGCAGATAATGTTTAGGTCTTGTGGAACTCCTGCTAAAACCAATTGATTTGCGATAAGAAAATAAAGGAGGGTTGGGACTTTGCGATAATTAATTTGCGATAAGTGCAAAGAATGCGCCCTTTACAGTAGTTGACAGAATACCACCCTTGCAGACCGCTAAAAAGCTAATTGAAGTGGTGCAGCTGCCTATGACAAGTGTATTTTTTCTTCCTTATTAAATGTACTGTATTTATCGACAGTTCCCTCATAACATATACTGGATAAATACTGTGTTTTTTTTTCTTTGGTTTTGAGGAAACATTTTATCTTCTCTTTTCTGCCTATGACAAGTGGCACTGGCCCCAGGGCTGTGCAGGCACTATCAAATGAAAAGTAAATCGGTGGCAGTTCAAGGAACCCATAGTTTGTATGAAAATAGTTTTAGGAACAGTATTTTATTAGGGTTGGTGTTGGGAGGGAGAGAGAAAGAAAAAAAGAGGGATGGAGGGAGAGGGAGAGGGAAAGAAAAGAAAGAAAGAAAGGAAAGAAAGGAAAGAAAGGAAAGAAAGGAAAGAAAGGAAAGAAAGGAAAGGAAAGGAAAGGAAAGGAAAGAAAGAAAGAAAGAAAGAAAGAAAGAAAGAAAGAAAGAAAGAAAAAAAGAAAGAAAGAAAGAAAGAAAGAAAGAAAGAAAGAAAGAAAGAAAGAAAGAAAGAAAGAAAGAAAGAAAAAAAGAAAGTGGGATGGAGGGAGAGAGAGGGAGGGAGAAAAAAGAAAAAGAGAAGTAAAGAAAGAAAGAAAGAAAGAAAGAAAGAGAGACTGGGGGAGGGAGAGAGAAAAAAGAAAAATAAAGAAAGAGGGATGGAGGGAGAGAGAGAGAGAGAAAGAGGGAGGGAGAAAGAGAGAAAGAAATAGAGGGGGGGGGAGAAAGATGCCCATGCAGCCTAATAAACATAGGTTTGGCACTAACACACTTTGTTATTTGCAGAGAGAGAGTGAAATTCTTGAACTGCTCAGCGATAACACATTGCGTTCTCTTTTACATCCCTTCATCACCCAGTCCCGACTCCCAGCCCATCTAGCTTACTATGTGGACAGCCCAGGAGGACACCTTTTTGCCAACAATGCTCATGCTGTTTTCCGGGTGATGGCGGAGTGGTGCAGCTTTTTTTATGCGGGATCAGACCCCCCAGCCCAGTCCTACCCTGCCCTGGACAAAGCCTAATTTTGGGGATTCTGCCTGAAACAGGCTCAGACTGGGACATGGGTCTGAATTCTGTGAATAATCAAAGTGAAGAAATGTCATCTGTACACCAAGGATTCCTTTAAAGCAGGGGTGGGGAACCTATGGCCCGGGGGCCGTATGCGGCCCTCTAAGTCATTTGGTCAAGCCCCCCCGTGCAGCTGAGTCTGTGTCTCTCAGCTGATCAGTCAGAATCGGGCCAATGCTTCCTGTATAGTTCTGGCTCAGTTCTGACAGTCTGAGTGAGTCACAGCTGAAGTGATATCAAATGCACTCCGCCTGTGACCAATACAGGAAACATTGCCTCTTCCTCCAGCGCGGTGCCGCTGCTAGCCAGCATTTCCCGCCGGCAGCAAACGCAGCAGTACCAGCCAGAACCAGCAGTACCAGCCAGAGCCAGCAGTACTCACAGCAGTACCAGCCAGAGCCAGCAGTACCAGCCAGAACCAGCAGTTCTCACAGCAGTACCAGCCAGAGCCAGCAGTGCCAGCCAGAACCAGCAGTACACACAGCAGTACCAGCCAGAGCCAGCAGTACCAGCCAGAACCAGCAGTACTCACAGCAGTACCAGCCAGAGCCAGCAGTACCAGCCAGAACCAGCAGTAGCAGTCAGAGCAGCAGTACTCACAGCAGTAGCAGCCAGAGCCAGCAGTACCCACAGCAGTACCAGCCAGAGCCAGCAGTAGCAGCCAGAACCAGCAGTACCCACAGCGGTACCAGCCAGAGCCAGCAGTACTCACAACAGTACCAGCCAGAGCCAGCAGTACCCACAGCAGTACCAGCAGTACCCACAGCAGTACCAGCCAGAGCCAGCAGTACCCACAGCAGTACCAGCCAGAGCCAGCAGTACTAGCCAGAACCAGCAGAACCCACAGCAAAACCAGCAGTACCAACAGCAGTAGCAGCCAGAGCCAGCAGTACCCACAGCAGTACCAGCCAGAACCAGAAGTACCAGCCAGAGCCAGCAGTACTCACAACAGTACCAGCTAAATCCAGCAGTACCAGCCAGAGCCAGCAGTACCCACAGCAGAACCAGCAGTACTAACAGCAGTACCAGCCAGAGCCAGCAGTACCTACAGCACAGTACCAGCAGTACCAGCCTGAGTCAGCAGTACCCACAGCAATACCAGCCAGCAATACCCACAGCAGTACTAGCCAGTAGTACCAGCCTGAGCCAGCAGTACCAGCCAGCAGTACCCACAGCACAGTACCAGCCAGCAGTTCTTTTCAAAACTTACCACCACAAAGAGTCGCTCCAGACTGACCGACGTAAACCTGGAAGACCAGTTGCGAGTAGCAACATCATCAATGCCAGCTAACATCACACACCTCATCAAAGAGAAGCAGTTGCAGCCATCACATTAGGGAGGAGTTAATTAAATGTTTGA